>NC_091389.1:1452145-1458795 GCF_038502225.1 Cherax quadricarinatus | reverse complement strand
CCGTCACTGCCCCTTGCACAAAAAAAAGCTGACCTAGTACTTTTTGCTTCCTTGCCACTTCCTCGATGAAGCAAAGCAGAAGGTTTGATTCTTGCTGTCTTAAGCATAGACAACAATGTCCACTATCTTTACTATGGTAACGAAGTGGGAGCAGGATTTTCCTTAATTGTCCTGCTAAAGTAAGAGATGTACTGTCTCTTATTAAAATACACTCTGCAACACTGGACTGCAAGGAGCAATGGTCGGTTGATCACAGGTCTCATACTCGTATGGCATCTGTGATCAATTACTCACTGTAGCAGTAAACAAGACACTTGCCCCTTCTGAGAGGTCTGGGCCCCTCAGGGCTGAAAGGGGCTGAAGGGGCTGAAGGGGGCTGATACCCCCCTCCTGGAGAAAATTTCTCCACAAATTTCTTTTTTTTTTTTTTACATTCTCTGCTCGTCTGTTGGTGAGAGCAGATGTATGCCTGCTGCCCTCTCTCGGCGATTGGAAGACTTTCTGTTTTTTTCCAATATGGCGCAGAGTGTAAGCAGGAGGGTAAATACTGTGGATATCCAGCTGGTTCGCGGGGCAATTTCACCGCAAGCTGCTCCTGTGCTGTTGCCATTAATCATCCGAGATACGTATGGTATTCAGGATGAAGAATTGTATGGTGTAGCACTTAATGGTGCATACAGGGTGTTTGTTAAGTTGGTAAACACCGACGTCTATGAGCGGCTGGTAGAGAAATACCAGGATGTTCGAGTGGACGTCAATTCTATGGTGAGTGTCCGCCTTCATGACGTCTCCAGGCACTATACATGGGTTAGAGTGCGAAATGTACCATTTGAGGCTGATGAAACGGACATACTCAATGTTTTTAAGGACTACGGTACCGTTCACCTGGCACAGCCCGGCAAGTGGGTGGAAGGTGCATACGTGGGATACCCAGAGGGTACGTTTTCACTGAAAATGATGATATGGCACCCCATACCATCATATGTTATATTGGAGGCCTTCAGGACTCAGCTCATGGTGGCCTATGCTGGGCAATGCAGGACATGCAGGCATTGTGGTGGTTATGATCACATTGCTGCATATTGTGAACAACAGACTCGACTCCATGGTGTTGAATGTACTGCCGCAGGGGAACCTGGGCAAGTTGGACGTGCTCTAGAGATACAGGAAGGACGTGGGCCTGGTCGTCTGTGGAGTGAGGAGGTGGAGGAGGCAGAGGCAGTGGCGGGTGCGGACCTGACGGCCCCTGTGGCTGGGGGCCCTGTGGGACCCATTTTGCCTGATGGTGTGGGACGGCATGGTTCGGCGGAGGAAGCCATTGACGAGGTCCTGGAGAATGTGCTCACCTCGCTGTTTCCCCAGTCCGATGGGGAGGGCGAGTTGGTGATGAGGGCTGATGTGAGGAATGCTGCAGACCTGTGTGGACAACAAACTGAGCCCATTGACTTGGTGGTGTCTCACGGGGCACTGTGCCCAGAGGGTGGGAAGGTCAGACATGTGGTGGAGGTGGAGGTTCACCGTGAGGTGTCGCAGGAGGTGAGGATGGGAACAGGTGGAGTCGCGCAAGCGTGAGGCTGTGACATCGGATTCGGATGATGTCCTGACTCCAGCACAGAGGACTGGCAAGGTGGTGGTGGTGGAGGAGGAGGGTGGTGGTCCCTCGGGGACTTTGGACCCGGAGCTGGACCGGGGAGGGGTTAGGGCTGCCAGTAGGGACATGCATAAAGGAGGTCCGAAAGGACATGGTGGTGTTGTGAGGAAGGTGACAAAGCACAGGGGGAAGAAACCACCGCTGGCCTAAGGTGTATGACAGTCAACATTAATGGTTTGTGCCAGGATGTGAAGCGTGCATGGTTTGCAAGTTTTTTGTGCTGGCATAGAGTGGATGTTGTATTTGTGCAAGAGCACAATATCAAGGTGGGGCGTGTATTGGAGGTGAATGGTTATAGGGATTTTGTGATGCAGACGGGTCACTTGAAGGGAGGGGTGGGAGTCCTACTCCGGGAGGCGAGCCCATTTGTGGTTAGTAGAAGTGAAGCGGGGGCGAGGGGCATATTATCAGAGTGGATGGATGGTGGATGGGCGAGCGAGTGGCGTTAGTGTGTGTGTACTCACCCGCAGAGAGCGATGCACGTCTGAAAGCGGATTTTGTGAGGGATGAGCTCGTTTATTTTTTCCGTTCTTTACCACCTGTTGCTATTGTGGGAGGGGATTGGAATTGTGTTATTCGCAGGGCAGACGTCGAGCCGCGTGGGGCAGGGCATTTTTCCACTATCCTAGGTGATCTTCTGAGAGATGTGTGTCTACGTGACGTATTTGGGGGTGGGGCTTGGGAGGTGGAGCACACGTTTGTTAGACGAGGATATGCGGCGAGGCTAGATCGGGTGTACATCACAAAGCGGGTTCGAGTGGAGTCCTTGTGTACGGTGGAGGTGGAATATTCAGATCACAGGGCGGTCGTGGTAGACCTGGGGTGGGATGGGCTGGCCAGGAGGTGGAAGAGTTATTGGAAACTAAACACGAGGATTCTGAGTGATGAGGAGGGGCAGGGAGGATTTGAGACGTTGTGGGCTGAGCTCAGTGAGGAACGGCGGGGCATAGAGGATTTACTGGGGTGGTGGGACGGAGTAGCTAAGGCACGAATACGTAAGTTTTATGTGAGGGAGGGGAAACGCATGATGCAACAATCGTATGGGCTCCTTCAGTACCTAGAGGGTAGGTTGAGGGATTGCTATGGGAGAGGTGGACATGGGGGAGTATATCCTGTAGAGGAGATAGAAACATTGAAGGGAAGGATTAGTGAGCTGCAAAATGAATGGTTTAATGCGCTGCGTGTGCAGGGGGGGTCGAGGAGGTGTTATGGGGCGATCGACCCTCGGCGTGTGTTTTACGAGGTCAGCAGCGACGTCGGACGGCCACAGAGGTTGGTAGGTTAATCGTTCACTCTGAAGTGGGGGATTATCGTGAGGGGCAAGTGTTGAGGACGACTGAGGGAATGAGTGGTTATGCGGATGCATGGTATGAGCAGTATTTGGGACGTAGTGCAGTGGGAGGTGCAGCATTGCATAGTGTCTGTGAGCTAGTGCCATGTTCATTGGGGCGTAGTGATCGAGTAGCGCTGGGTGGGAAGATAGATGAGGGTGAGGTTTGGCGAGCATTAGTGAGTATGCATACTGGAAAGGCTCCCGGGATTGATGGGTTACCCTGTGAATTTTACCTGCAGAATTGGAAGTTAATGTGTGGATTCCTGGTGGAGTTGATGAATATCATGAAGGAGAATGGGGTATTGGGGGAGTTGCAAGCCACAGCAGTGGTTGTTCTGGTCCCAAAGGTAGAGGTCCAGAATACCCTCAAGGATTATCGGGCGATATCTTTACTTTGTGCGGATTACAAATTGTTTGCGAAAATACTGGGAAATCGCCTGAAATGTGTCGTGGGGCGTGTCGTATCTGGAGGGCAATATGGGTTGCCTGGCAGATCTATGGTCGAGGGTCACGGACGTCTTAAGGGGTTTGTAGAGGACTTGGGGGGAAAAGGTGGGGGCTTACTTGCTTTGGATTGGCAGGGAGCTTATGATCGTGTGGAATGGGAGGCGTTGCGGCAGATCCTTCTAAAGCAGGGATTTGGGGAAGAGGTTGTGGAATGGGTAGACACATTGTATCGAGGGGCGCGGGTGCATGTGCAAATTAATGGTCGCATAGGGGAAGCAGTGTGTATGGGGCGGGGTCTCAGGCAAGGATGTCCACTATCTCAAATCCTGTTTGCCTGTGTTCAAGACCCTTTTTACAGACTCATTGAGGCACGTATCTGTGGGGGCGTGGGGACAGGGGAGGTGGGGTGTGGGCCGGGGATTGTAGGATACGTCGACGACACGACAGTACTTGTACGGGAGGGGAATAGTTTGAGAGAGGTGGGAGAGGTCATTCGTACGTTTGGGGAGGCTACGGGGATGAGGGTTAATGTGGAGAAATCTTGCTTCTTAAAGTTGGGAAATTGGAACTGGCAGGGGGATTGGGATGCTGGTGTGGAGTGGAGGGTGGTGGATAGCTTAAAGATATGTGGAATCGTGTTTATGGAGAATCAAGTGCGGTCGAGAGAGGTGAACTCAGAGCGTATTGTGGAACGAGTGCAGCATAGATTGGGGAGTTTGCGCCCATATCATTTGACATTGTTGCAGAGGGCCATCGTGGTAAACACGTTACTATACAGTAAGGTTTGGCATGTGGCAGCAGTTTACCCCTTAACGGGGCAAGGAATCACGAGAATTTTAAAGCAGGTGTTTAGGTTTATATGGGGTTCTGGGTGTGATTGGCTGAGGAGGGAGGTGGTAATGCTGCCGGTACGTCAGGGGGGGTTAGGGTTATTGGATCTACGGCGTTGGGTAAAATGTGTTTTCTTACGAAGGGAATATGTACGGGTCGGGTGTGGGGGGGTTAAAGCTTCTGTATGAGGGAGTGCAGAGGTGGTATGTGGGTGCAGAGTTGAGGGAATGTGAGGAGGTTCTGCGTACCCTCATGGTCCTAAGGGAGCCTGGCAAGATTTGCATAGGGGTTTTGGCGAGAGTAATTGGGAGCCGGGTGGTGGTGCCGGTGGAGTGAATATACCCCATGTATGGATGGGGAGATATTTGGTGTCGTTTTCGTAAGTTGAAGCTCAGACCTCGGGTGTGGGAGGTTATGTTCCGTTTCCTGCATGGCATTTTGCCATCAGGAGCGGTCCTGCGGGCGAGGCGTATAGTAGAGGAGAGTGGGTGTGGAGTGTGTGGTGGCAAGGATACGGCATATCATGCGGTGTATTTTTGAGAATGTTTGGGGAATGTTAGGGATTGGATGAGTAGGATTGTCAGGCTAGTGGGAGGGGGGGCATACCGGTGTTGAGGGCGCTAGTTTTGGATGTGGGAGGGGTGCCAGAGAGTACACAACGTGCATTGGCATATTTAACGGTAGATTTCGTGTACGTGTCGTGGGGTATGCGTGGGAATGGGGATTGGGTGGCGAGGAAACGGGTACTGGCAGCTACTTTTTATAGGACGGTTTGCAGGAACAGGGAAATATATGGATCGCGGTGGGAGGGAGCCTTCCCCATAGGTTATCGTAGTTTAACTATTGGGATCTTACTCGCTTTGTAGTGGGGGGGGGTTGTCATGGCTGGGGCAAGGATTGAGAATGTCATCCGGAGTTTCAATGGGCTCGCCGTCGGGTGTGTGTGTGTGTGTGTGTGTGTGTGTGTGTGTGTGTGTGTGTGTGTGTGTGTGTGTGTGTGTGTGTGTGTGTGTGTGTGTGTGTGTGGTGTGGGTGTATGGCTCAGATATAAACGAGGGAAGGTTCAGTGTGTTAGTAGGTGTCAGGAGGTACGTGTGATGCTAGCTGGATTAAGTGTGTGATCCAGTTTGATAGTGCAGAATTTAGGTTTATATCTTTGTATGCGTGTCCCAAGGGATGACTGTATTACCCCCTGTGTATATAACGCCTTGCTATGCTTGGTCACTTACCATCACACCTCTGTCAGAGGGTTGAGGTATATATTATTGTTTAGAGGTATTGCATGCATGTATGCAGTAAGAATGCTTGGGTGTGGTTTGTTGTGATTGAGATACTGTTGCGATGTGACAGGCTTATATGCTCATGTACAGCTGGGAGACTGAGCGACAGGGAACTGTATGCTGCCGAGAGACAGTGGTGGTTGCCTAAATGAGGGAGAAGAGGGGGGGAGGTGTAATAGAATGTTTTGCTATAGGAGACAGCATTGAACGTTGGCCTATTAAGGGCTCATCTCTGATTGGAGGTTAATGAGATAGGATTACATACACATATACGGATTACGGGGTTATTTTTCAAACTGTTCATACTGTGTGTGGAAATTATTTAATTTCCGAAGCCATAGTGCCTAATAAGTGTTTAATGTGTTGATTTGGGTCAAAATGTATTTGTATTTTGAATGGAACCAACTGGGTTCCCACTGCGCCTGCGCAGATGTGCGGCGATCGAGGTGGAACTGGGGCACGAGGTGGCGGGAGTGTTTTGAATGTAGTGAGGAAGCTGTGAAACATGGGATCAGGAAATTGGCGTTCACGGCGGCCTAAGGATTAATATAGGCCTCACTTCCTAATAGGAAGTGTCGTAATTGTTCCTGGTGAAGAGTGAGGGAACGAGATTTACGTGACCACCGTGATAAAGTGGTAAAATAAGTGGATAATAGTAGGACCGTGAGTGACGGGTGCGCCGCCATGGAATGTGTCCAGGGGAAATTACCCGTGAGTTAATCCTCACTCATCGGTCTCAGATCTTAATGGAGTGACCTCTAATGTGTATAATAATTATGAGACGTTAAATCGTCTTGTGAATGGTAATGTAATCAGTGATAATAACATTAAGTTAAGAGAATGCGGGAAGTGAAATAAATCGCCCTGCTCCGAGTGAACGCGTGGTTTCTCGTCCCGAGGATAGCGAAATTTTATGGAATCACGACTTCTAAACTGGGACAAACCAACGGATACCTCGTCCTGCTGGAATAAGAACCGTGTCGGTGTAGCAGGACATCGAAAAGGGATGGCGAATGGAGGAAATAAGGAGCATCAATCACCCGCAGTTAAGTAACCGTTCTAGTTATAGCAGACTGATACTGGCCAGTTAGGTATGTTTTAATTGGAT
>NC_091389.1:1415367-1452045 GCF_038502225.1 Cherax quadricarinatus | reverse complement strand
ACACTATCTAAACATGCTGCATAGCCCCTATGCACAAAAGTATGCTCAATCCCAAAGTCACGTCCTCCGCGTACATCAACCAACCCCAAACCAGACAACAAGTCACCCAAAACAAGCGAACAGAACCCCGCCCCCCTCGGTTCAACATCTTTACGGCGCACTACACAGTTCCAGTCACCACCTACCACTGTAATTTCTGGCAGGGACCTCAAATAATATACCAAGACATCTCTAACAAAAGTATTTTTAATATTAACATCATGTTCAGCCGGCCCATATACCCCTACAAAACCAACTCTTCTACTACCCCAATCCCCCACGACTCTCACCACGTGACCCTCCCCCCCTTCCTCCCAATGTCTCAGCACAAACGGGCTGGTCGCTTTTATCAACACAGCCACTCCACCTTTCAGACGCCTGGAGTGAGTCACATAAATGTCATAACCATCCATCTCAAACAAACTTCCTACTTTATGGTTATGTTCTTGCAAAAAACACACATCCACTGCAAAACGATTCAACCACTCACGCACCTGCACACACTTTCTGACAGATTTCAAACCATTAACATTAATAGTTACACACCTAACTGTGTTAAAGGTGGCTTTCCTCTAGGGGCTACCACTCCCTTTTTGTCTTTGCGCCGGCAAGCACCCAAGGCACTTCCTGCACCTTTTGCAATCCCCGTGATATTACCTGCTGTCCTGGACTCGCGCGACCTCCCCCCACCCGTGATTTCCGACCACGTCTTCTTCCCTGAACATTGTCCAGGGGTCAAGACATCATCGGAGACGGACGGGGTAGCCGCACGCTTCCTAGAAACAGCATCTTCAGACATGTCAATACTTGGAGTGTTCTCCTTGTGAATTTCTGCCTCAACAGTATGAAAACTCGAACTCTCCAAATCTCTCACTTTAGTTATCTGATCAGCATCATCTGCACATAATTTCCCCCATCAGAACACAACACAGAATCAGACTCATGCGATGCTAATAGGTCACTTAATGCAGATACAATGTCGGCTTCCATCTCACCTGCCTCTCTTGCTAGAGGGATTTCACTGTTCACATGTTCCACCTCGTCAAGGGAGGCAGTCCCAGGTAGAGTCACACAAGATGACTCTAGTATCATGGCCCTATCAACCTCAGCACTCCATGATGTCATATGCGGCGAGGTCTCGACAACCTCCTCTTCCAGAGGCTGACGGGGTACCTCACCGTCAGGTCGACGACCACGCCCCGATGGCGGCTGGCGCTGGACACACTGAGCCGCTATGTGATCCAGAGCGCCGCAGAGGCGGCAAATTCTTCTCTGTCCAGGGTACGTAACGTACACCTGGGAACAAAACTCCTCCAGTTGAACGTACGAAGGAATCGGCTGACGCAGGGACATTTTCAACGTAAATGACCCCTCCTGAAGGCCATTATAGTGGCCGTCAGACCACCTACCCATGGTGACCAGGTGGATCTTCCCATAACGTTCAAAAACATCACGTATATCAACTTCATTGGCCTCAAAAGGCATGTTTCTCACACGTACCCACGTATAGTATCGTGAAACGTCATGCAACTGGACAGAAACTGCTGGGGTGACTTGCTTACTTATATCCTGGTACTGGGTCACAATCTTCTCGTACATCTGAGTGTCACAAAACTTGATGAAGATCTGTGTAGTTCCATTCAAGGCGACGCCACACAAGGATTCACGTTGAATGCCATAAGTATCACGAATGATTGCTGGCAGTAACACATTTACTGATTCGCCGGTGATAGATCCCTGTGTTAGTTGAATACAAACAGTATTAACACGGCGGCGAAACGCAGTCGCCATTGTTGTTGATGTTAGTTAAAGATTAGCCGGTGGTCTCCCGGCCCGGGCCTTGTCCAAGTGGTGCCCCAGCCTTGGCTCCCTCTTTAGGGAGTGTCTGAGACCTAAGTCTCCCATGGGAGGAGGCACAAGTACCTCCTCATCTTTGGGACCAACTGTCCTCAGGCCTAGCCACAAGCTAGGCCTCTCTGGTCTGTCATCCCCGCCCCAAGGGGACTAATGGGAATGACAGTCTTATGAGCTAAAGGCTCGGGCTCAGGCACCTACCCTACCCTAGAAGGGTTAGGCATGGTGTCGATGCAGAGTTAGTTAGTTAAAGATTAGCCGGTATTCTCCCGGCCCGGGCCTTTTCCAAGTGGTGGCCCGGCCTTGGCTCCCTCTTTAGGGAGTGTCTGAGACCTAAGTCTCCCATGGGAGGAGGCACAAGTACCTCCTCATCTTTGGGACCAACTGTCCCCAGGCCTAGCCACAAGCTAGGCCTCTCTGGTCTGCCATCCCCGCCCCAAGGGGGCTAATGGGAGTGACAGTCTTATGAGCTAAAGGCTCGGGCTCAGGCACCTACCCTACCCTAGAAGGGTTAGGCATGGTGTCGATCCGTCGATGCAGAGAATGACCATAACACAAGGCACAGATCACTCTTTGATGTTCCTCGTGTCCATCTCACACTATGCAAAAACTCAATGCACATAAAAGGCCCTAAAATCTGGAATTCATTACCTGTAAATATAAAAGAAACACTACCTGATTATAAATTCAAGTCTCTTCTCAAAGATCACTTACTCACCCAAAACCAAATAAATACTGAATAACTGAACCTTATAAATTGTATATCTTAAATGTTTCTCACAATTATATCACATAAATGTTAAACCTAAAACCGAATCTAACTTTATTATTTTTTAAATACACTACCTAACAGAATCACTACCTAACTGAATGCAACAATATGACCTGTCTTTGTAATACTCACTTGTGCTTTATAGTAATCTGTTTACATTAATGTTTTATCACTGATTTCATCATTGCTTAGTTAATCTTAAGTTAATTTTAAGCCAGCCCGTAATGCTATGCATAGTATAAGGGTAGATCAGTGGTCCCATGAGGAGGTACTTGTGCCTCCTCCCATGGGAGACTTAGATTCCCTAAAGCTGGGGTAGATCAGTGGATGCTGGGGTAGATCAGTGGATGCTGGAGTAGATCAGTGGATGCTGGGGTAGATCAGTGGATGCTGGGGTAGATCAGTGGATGCTGGGGTAGATCAGTGGATGCTGGGGTAGATCAGTGGATGCTGGAGTAGATCAGTGGATGCTGGGGTAGATCAGTGGATGCTGGGGTAGATCAGTGGATGCTGGGGTAGATCAGTGGATGCTGGGGTAGATCAGTGGATGCTGGGGTAGATCAGTGGATGCTGGAGTAGATCAGTGGATGCTGGGGTAGATCAGTGGATGCTGGAGTAGATCAGTGGATGCTGGGGTAGATCAGTGGATGCTGGGGTAGATCAGTGGATGCTGGGGTAGATCAGTGGATGCTGGGGTAGATCAGTGGATGCTGGGGTAGATCAGTGGATGCTGGAGTAGATCAGTGGATGCTGGGGTAGATCAGTGGATGCTGGGGTAGATCAGTGGATGCTGGGGTAGATCAGTGGATGCTGGAGTAGATCAGTGGATGCTGGAATAGATCAGTGGATGCTGGGGTAGATCAGTGGATGCTGGGGTAGATCAGTGGATACTGGGGTAGATCAGTGGATGCTGGGGTAGATCAGTGGATGCTGGGGTAGATCAGTGGATGCTGGGGTAGATCAGAGGATGCTGGAGTAGATCAGTGGATGCTGGGGTAGATCAGTGGATGCTGGGGTAGATCAGTGGATGCTGGGGTAGATCAGTGGATGCTGGGGTAGAACAGTGGATGCTGGAGTAGA
Organism: Cherax quadricarinatus; assembly: GCF_038502225.1. NCBI lineage: Eukaryota > Metazoa > Arthropoda > Malacostraca > Decapoda > Parastacidae > Cherax > Cherax quadricarinatus. The sequence continues at coordinate 1,448,300 of NC_091389.1, read as the reverse complement.
TCAGTGGATGCTGGGGTAGATCAGTGGATGCTGGAGTAGATCAGTGGATGCTGGGGTAGATCAGTGGATGCTGGGGTAGATCAGTGGATGCTGGAGTAGATCAGTGGTTGCTGGGGTAGATCAGTGGATGCTGGAGTAGATCAGTGGATGCTGGGGTAGATCAGTGGATGCTGGGGTAGATCAGTGGATGCTGGGGTAGATCAGTGGATGCTGGAGTAGATCAGTGGATGCTGGGGTAGATCAGTGGATGCTGGGGTAGATCAGTGGATGCTGGAGTAGATCAGTGGATGCTGGGGTAGATCAGTGGATGCTGGGGTAGATCAGTGGATGCTGGGGTTCTCAGTACCTCTCCCGACGGTAGGATGCCTTGCAGAAAACGATATGTTACCTCACGCACCCTAAGATTTACCTTCAGCTTGCTGAACCTATACCAAATACTCCCCCACGTGTACATGGGGAACAACCCCTCTATTGGGGCAATGATCCTCCCTGCAAGCAACCTACACAAAACCCCTATTCAAATTTTCCTGGGTTCTCTAACCAACATCAAAGCCCGCAACCCGATTTCACATTCTCTCAACTCCACTCCACCATGCAACTTTCCCAACCTATCATGTACTTTTTTAAGCTGCCGCCCCCTAACTCCATTGTGCAAAACCTCTCATTTAACCCTTAAACTGTCCAAGCAGATCTATGTTCACATGCGTAGTGCTACAAAAGTAGATCAAAGTTTTTTACACGTTTTCAAATGTAAAAAAAGAAAATAAGATCAACTTTTTTTACATACTTTCAAATATTGAAAAAACGTAGATCTACGTTTGGACAGTTTAAGGGTTAATAAACACACACTTAACCCTCCTTCTCAAGTCCATCAACCCCAACCCACCCTGACGCACAGCTAACATTACAACCTCTCTCCGTAACCATTTGCAACTTGAACCCCACAAGAATTTAAACAACTGTCTCAGAATCCCCACAATCACTGTTCCTGTTATTGGGAACACGGCCGCTAAATGCCATGCCTTCCTATACAATAATACATTAATGACAATCACTCTTTCCACGAGGGTCAGATGATGAGATCTCAATGCACCCAGATGCCCCAGGATTCTTTCCAACAACAGATTTGAGTTTTCCTCATATGCCACGTTCAGGTCATCCCTATAGATCATACCACAAATTTTTAAAGACACTGCCTGTTTCCTCACAACGTTACATCTCCCTCCCCCCTCAATTACTGGGAGCGCTTAAAGTTCCTGAACCTGTATTCCCTGGAATGCAGGCGGGAGAGATACATGATTATATACACCTGGAAAATCCTAGAGGGACTAGTACCGAACTTGCACACGAAAATCACTCACAACGAAAGCAAAAGACTTGGCAGACGATGCAACATCCCCCCTATGAAAAGCAGGGGTCTCACTAGCACGTTAAGAGACAATACAATAAGTGTCAGGGGCCCAAGACTGTTCAACTGCCTCCCAGCATACATAAGGGGGATTACCAATAGACCAGCCTGGTCTATTGGCCTGGTTGATCAGGCTTTGATCCACCAGGAGGCCTGGTCATAGACTGGGCCGCAGGGGCATTGACCCCCGAAACTCTCTCCAGGTAAACTCCAGGTAAACCCCCTACCAAATCTCCCAATCCCATGATCACTGACTTCTCATTATTTACCTGCATTCCAGTTGCACGTCCAAACAATTGCACAACATCCAAAACCCCCAGCGACATCCCTTCCCGAACAAGGATTGTTGTATCATCTACATATCCTAATAATCCAGGCCATACTTTCCCTACCTCCACCCCACCCCCACTCTTATTACATACACTACGTTCAACCATTCTATAGATGGGGTCCTGAATGCACACAAACAATATTTGTGACATGGGACACCCCTGCCTAAGTCCCCTATCCATTGCAATCTCCTCCCCATGCATCCATTTATCTGTACCCACATCTTGGCTCCTTTGTACAACGTGTTTACCCAATTAACTATTTTTTCCCCGTAACCCTGCCTTCTGAGTATAGCCCCCAATACTCCCCTTTCCAATCTGTCATAGGCCCCCTGCCAGTATAAAGCCAACAATGCCGGCACACCTCACCCCCCCCCCTTTTGACTTCACAAAATTTCTCAGTATCTCTTGACCTTCAATCATCGACCTTCCAGGGAACCAATACTGCATTTTCGAAACCACTCTCCCTACAACACATTTAAACCGATTACCCAAGATTTTAGCAAATACCTTATAATCTGCACATAGTAGGGATATGGCACGGTACTCCTTGAGGGTGTGCTGCCCCTTACCCTTCGTGACCAACACTACAACTGCTGTTGCTGGCTTGTCCCCCATCTCACCCTTCTCCTTCATCTGATTTAATAACCTGACCATGAAACCCCTTATCAACTCCCATTGTTGTAGATAAAATTCAGCCAGGAGACCGTCTATTCATGGTGCCTTGCCCTTGCTCATTTCCCTTAATGCCATCTCTATTTCTTCTACCGTAATTGCCCCTCCTAATGCCTTCCTATCACTGTTCCCTAAATTGCACATCACGTACACACACATCTTCTCTAAAGCCACATCCCACACCCCTCTACTTGTCCAATACCTTTCAAACCATTTATCCACAACGCACACATTCCTTTCGTATCCCTTATTTCCTGACCTACCCTATAACCTCCTGCCGACTCGTGTACATCTAACCTTGGGATAGCTGTAACCTGATGCCTTTGCTTTTGAAGTCGCAACACACACACCAATGGCTTGTCGCTCCATTGCACCTCCTCTACCCCGTGCTTGCACCCTCACCGCTTGAAACCTCTCATGTTGTAACTCCCTCAGTCTTCCCTTAACTTCGACAATTTTGTCAATAAGATAGTTGCCCCTTACAGCCCCCTGTCCATAACAACCCCTTAATCTGTCCTCTAAATAGTTTGAATGTCCTTATTTTAAATTATTTATACATTTACCCTCCTTAACGTAATAATTCCTAATCCTTTCCTTAGCGACACAATCCCACCATTTCACGACACTTTCCATCCCCAGTGCATCCTCACTAAGCTCCTTCCATAGGACTGAAAATCCCTCTAACCCCCTCCTCATCACTCAACGCACTTATGTTCAATTTCCAGTAACTCCTTTATACTTCTGCAAGCACCTCCCTCCCTACCTCCACCACCACTGCTCTATGATCCGACAATGCTACCTCAACAGTTTTTAAAGATTGTACTACAACCCCTTGAGAAAGATACACTCTGTCTAACCTCGCTGCATACCCTCTCCTAACAAACGTATGCTCTGTCTCCCACACCCCCTCAAACGCATCCCGTAACCGAATATCCCTCATTAAATCTCTTAGGGTCACAGACACATTACTTGCACCTTTCGGTTCCACATCGGCCCTCCTAATAACGCAATTCCAGTCGCCTCTTACTAGTGCCACCTCCGGTAATGCACGTAAGAAAAACCCAAGGTCTTCACAAACAAACTCCTGTTTCACCTGTGTGTTATTCTCTGCAGGCACATACATGCTTACAAAGGACACACGCTTGCTCATTCACCAACCATGCATGCGCAACACACTCCCCCTCCCCTCTCACTTCTCTGCTAAACAAATGGGTTCACCTCCCTAATTAATAAATCCACACCTCCTTTTAAACGGGCAGATGGCAGAGTTACCACCTGAAACTCTGCCACCTCCAACACCCTACCCTCCTTAAAATTATGCTCCTGAAGGAACACAACATCCACTCTAGATTTATTCAGAAATGTTCTAAACCATTCTCTCTTTACACTATTGCACAAACGGTTAACGTTTACTGTCATACACCTGAGGCCTTTTAAAGTTTCTACCCCTGCCTCCTCTCTCCACTCTTCCCAGGGGCACCAGAGCTTGTAGTTGCACTTATCACCTTCACACTTCCCTCTCTCCCCCCCCTTCTTTCGATTTCTCCTGTCGTGGCCACCACTACCTTCACCCTCCGCCCAAATCTGCTTCCCAGGCTGCTGCGCTGGCGTTAGGACATTATCTGAATCCAATGCAGCAGCCCTCTTCCTCGTGACGACCTCATCCTCCATAGTTTGGTCTGGGGATGCCTCACAATGAACCTCTACTGTCACTGTGCTTTGGTTCATTGATCCCTTTGTCCATGTGGTTCTGCTGTCGTTGATGCACTACAGCCGTCAACTCGTCGTCTACTACCCGCTCAGGTGCAACCGCCTCCTCAGGCGGTGACAAAGACTTCAACATCTCAGCCAATACCTCCTCAATTTCCAACACTTCCTCCTGTACTTTTTGCTTATCACTTGCCACTGGAAGAGTCTCTGGGCCAGTTAACTTGTGGAGGGTCTCACCCTCTTCCCCAGCCATATGCATCTCATCCACTATCTCGCTCCATAGACAACCACACCCTCCCTCATGTCGTTCTCCACCTGCTTCTTCAATTGCAGAAGCAGATGCCTCCACCTCTGGGCCAGGCGCCCGTTGCCGCTTCCCACACTCCGCTGCAATGTGATCATATTACCCACATAGGCAGCATGTACGTCTTTGCCCGCATACGAAACCATGACCTGTGTCCTGAATTCCTGTAGGTACGCGTTGGACTGTATGGGGTGTCGCAATGTCATTTTGAGGTTAAAAGTGCCTTCCTGTAGACCCTCATAGGATCCCGTCACCCATGTACCATACTGGGCCATATGAACTGGCCCATATTTCTCAAAAACTCTTCTAATATCTGCCTCAACTGCCTCGAAGGTAAGGTTGCAAAGCTTGATTCATGTGTAATGCATGGATACGTCAATCATCCTCACACGAACAGCTGGTGTAGCATCAAGATTTACGTCCTGAAAATGATTGACCAACGATTCATAGACTGTTGCTGTGAGCAATTTCACAAAAATTTTGTGAGTTCCATTTAAAGTTACCCCGTATAACTCTCCATCCTGAATGCCATACATCTCTCTGATGATCTTGGGTAGCAATAATTGCACAAAATGCGTGCTAAAGGAATAACAGGAAAAGTTGGTAGATGGATCTATAATTTCCTCACAAACAGAACACAAAGAGTTGTAGTCAATAGAGTAAAGTCCGAGGCAGCTACGGTGAAAAGCTCTGTTCCACAAGGCACAGTACTCGCTCCCAACTTGTTTCTCATCCTCATATCTGACATAGACAAGGATGTCAGCCACAGCACCGTGTCTTCCTTTGCAGATGACACCCGAATCTGAATGACAGTGTCTTCCATTGCAGACACTGCAAGGCTCCAGGCGGACATCAACCAAATCTTTCAGTGGGCTGCAGAAAACAATATGAAGTTTAACGATGAGAAATTTCAATTACTCCGATATGGTAGACACGAGGAAATCAAAACTTCGTCAGAGTACAAAACAAATTCGCGCCACAAAATAGAACGAAAAACAAACGTCAAAGACCTGGGAGTGATCATGTCGGAGGATCTCACCTTCAAGGACCATAACATTGTATCAATCTCAGCTGCTAGAAAAATGACAGGATGGATAATGAGGACATTCAGAACTAGGGATGCCAAGCCCATGATGACACTCTTCAGGTCGCTTGTTCTATCTAGGCTGGAATATTGCTGCACATTAACAGCACCTTTCAAGGCAGGTGAAATTGCTGACATAGAAAATGTACAGAGAACCTTTTCGGCGCGCATAACGGAGATAAAACACCTCAATTACTGGGAGCACTTGAAGTTCCTGAACCTGTATTCCCTGGAACACAGGCGAGAGAGATACATGATTATATACACCTGGAAAATCCTAGAGGGACTAGTACCGAACTTGCACACGAAAATCACTCACAACGAAAGCAAAAGACTTGGCAGACGATGCAACATCCCCCCAATGAAAAGCAGGGGTGTCACTAGCACGTTAAGAGACCATACAATAAGTGTCAGGGGCCCGAGACTGTTCAACTGCCTCCCAGCACACATAAGGGGGATTACCAACAGACCTCTGGCAGTCTTCAAGCTGGCACTGGACAAGCACCTAAAGTCGGTACCTGATCAGCCGGGCTGTGGCTTGTACGTTGGTTTGCGTGCAGCCAGCAGTAACAGCCTGGTTGATCAGGCTCTGATCCGGCAGGAGGCCTGGTCACAGACCGGGCCGCGGGGGCATTGACCCCCGGAACTCTCTCCAGGTAAACTCCTCCCATGGGAGACTGAGGTCTCAGACACTCAGTAGAAAGAGAGAATATCTGCGAACCTTTAATAATAATAATAATAATAATAATAATAATAATAATAATAATAATAAAATCTATAAGGTTTTCAAAAAATTACTCTAAAATACCGTTAAATGAGGAAAAATTCTATTCTATTCTATTCTATTCTATTTGATTCGCCGGTAATCCCGGCCCGGGTCTCTTCCATTTTGGTGACCCGGCATTGGCTCCCCAGGTAGGGAAGTGACATTTATCGTTACTTGCACCTGTGTGGCAGGTCTTCAGCAGGAAGGGGGGGGTACCTCACCGGCCCTATGGCCAGATGATGTACCAAACGTTAGTGTGCACTAACAGTGGCTGGTGTGCAGTGCAATGGAGGCCCAAAGCAGGCCCTTGCAGCAACTTCAGCGGGGGGGCGGATGACATGCAAGGACTGGAAGTAAGGTTTCCAAGTCCCTGACAGCTAAGTACACAAGATGTGCTGCCTCATTCTCTCGGGTCTGCCCTACTGGGGTCAATGGGAAGTGTCTACGGCGAAGGGGCATCGTACCCGGGCAGTCAAACAGGTAGTGCACCAAGGGCTGTGGAACCATTCGGTCACAATGGGCACAGAGCTCCTCTCGTGCCCGTTCAACAATCCGCGCAGTGGTGGGATACCCTAAGCGTAGGCGGTGGATATGCACCCTCAGTTCCCTGGACTGTGTCCGAAGACTTGGAGGGGGCACCCTGTGGGTCGCCCTGACATACCAACAGAGGCTCCGTGACTCCCCAGGGTCAGGGAATGGGTGCCTCGCCGCACCAGCAGCCAACAGCGCAATCTGGCTGAGGCTGATGGAGATCGCAGCATGTGGCTGTGCCTCGAGGGTTGCAGTCCTAGCAGCCTCATCTGCAGCATCATTGCCAGGGATACCCACATGGCTCGGGATCCAGTTGATGGTAGCCCTGCGACCCTGGGCCATGAGAGTCTGCAGGTCACCCCGGATGGATGTGATTAAGTGTATGTTGTCCTTTGACTCTCTGTGCATAAGCGCTTGGATTGCTGCCTTGGAATCAACGTGGATGATGGGGGGATGCTGATGGTCTGCAAGAGCATGCCGCAGAGCTTGTTGGATGGCAAAGAGTTCGGCCTGGAGGATGGTGCAATGGTCTGGGAGGCGCCAACCTGCTGTCAGATTGCTGTGGAACATCCCAGCAGCTGTGCGGCCTGCCACTGGGTCTCTGGAGCCATCAGTGTAATATGGCACACACCCTGGGCCTTCCACACCCACAATGCTAGCCAAGGCAAGGTGGTGCAGAATGTCCCGGGTGCAATGCCTCTTGCTGTCTGGTAGGGTTGTCCAGCTCACCGCAAACAGCTCTGGTGCCCAAGGGGGTGGCACCGTGTAGTTCGCTGCCAGTCTGTCGCAGCCTCCCACCTGGAGCAATGTCATGGGCAAGAGCTTCTGTGTGGCATCTGCTACCGACCACATCCATCGGCGGCCGGGATGCAGTGGAATGACCTGTCCCTGGCGGACCTGTAAATCTCTCATCAGTTTGTCAGCCCCTGGGAGTCGGAGATACTTTGCAATCCTCCTGGCAGCTACCAGTTGGATCCTGTCTTCAAGAGGCTGTAGCTGCACCTCAAGGTTCAGAGCCACTGCATTGGCCCACCCAGGAGCCCCCAGCATGGCCCGTACAGCTGTGGTCTGGATGACACAGAGGGATTTGATGTTTGTGGGTCTGGCGTGAACCAGAGCAAGTGCCCCATAGTCAACGAGGGAACGTATTGCCTGGATGTAGAACAACCTCATGACCTCGAGGCTGGCCCCAACCCTAGGGTTGGCCATGGCACTCAATGCCCTGACCCTCTGCAGAGCCCTCTCTTTAATGTGGTGCACATGTTTCTGGAAGGTGAGGTGCCTGTCAATGTAGATGCCAAGGTACCTATAACTGTGAACCCACTCCAGGTCGATGCCCAGGACCCGCAGCCTCTGACTGGGCACCTTGGTGCGAAGGATCATGGCTTTGGATTTCGCCGCAGATATCTTGAGTCCCAAGTGACGGCAGGTGGAAGCCAGCAGATCGAGGTCCTCCTGGGCACGCTGCAAAAGCCGGCGCTTCCTAGGTACGACAAGTGCCAGGTCATCGGCATAGCTGAGGAGGATGGTCCCTCTGGAGAAAGGCAGGCACACCAGCTGATGCATCAGTACATTGAACAGAGTGGGACTAAGCACCCCGCCCTGTGGAGTGCCGGTGTCCAGGGTCTTGAGAGAAGAGGCATGCCCCTGGAAGCGTACCCGGGCCCGCCTGTCCTGGAGATAGGAACGAAGCCATGAAAGCAGCCTGCCTTTAATCCCCCTGCGGGCCAAGAGTGAGAGGATGGCAGGTGCACTGGCTAGCTCAAAAGCTTTCTCGAGGTCAAGAAAGACAACAATGTGGGCTTGGGCGTCCGACCCAATGCCGGTCAGTAGAGTGGTAAGGCTTTCGAAAGTGCCCACTCCTCTGGTGAAGCCATAGAGGTGTTTATGAGGAGGGCCAAGCTTCCACCTCAGGCGCTCCAACACCATCCTTTCAGACTCCTTCGAGATGCAACTGGTGAGGAGATGGGTCTCACTCTGCCAGGATCCCCAGGCTTAGGAATCGGTATGATGTCAGCCTCCTTCCATACGACAGGGAGTTTGCCAGCTCGCCAAGTCTGGTTGATGACTCCCAGGACAGCTGAATGTCCAGAATGGCCAGACCGAGTGATCATGCAATAGGTGATACCATCATGCCCCGGAGCAGTGTCTCGATGAGATGTGAAGGCTGCCTGGAGCTCCTGGTCGGTGAAGTCTTCATCCGTGACATCCCCAGCCTGGCATGCTGCTTGGATCACCATCACCCTTCTAGGAAGGAGGGTGGCTTGGAGGTCCTGGAGATCCTGAGGCAGTTGAGCCATGGCCGCTCTGGAGGTGAATAGGTCCACCAGACGCTCTGCCTCTGTTGCGGGGTCTGGGTGCAACCGAGCCACACTGCGACGCTGCCCAGTGGCCAATCGTAACTTGGTCCAAATCTCAGATAAGGTGGAGGAGTAGCTGAAGGAGGCACACCACTCGAACCATTTAGCCTGCCAGACCCTGTGTGAGACATGGCGTGCATGCCGCACCACTTCCCTGAGCAGACGCATGGACTCAACCGTGGGATTACGCCTGTGCATCTTGCGTACAACATTGATGCGGTGGTTCTGTTCCCTGATGTCCTGTTGCAACCCCTGAATGGGTTACAATGATTATTATGTATATATGTAATGTATATTATCTTTTCATATAATTTTATATTGCTTATATTTGCGATAATAGCTAAATCGTAAATGTATGACTTTATATTATTATTTGACTGTTATATTCTTATTTAGCTTATGTTGTTATGATGTATATAAAATGTGCTCAGTTAGTCTTGATTGTCAAACTACTGTAATTATCGCTTGTCGCTCGTTATACTGCCGGCTTCTGAGCTGCAGTTGTCCACGTAGCTATCACGTGATCGAGGGGGGGTGTCCTCACCTCGTGTGAAGTATTCAGTCTGCTGGAGACTCGCTTGCTGGTTGGACAGATTGTCTGTCTCATTATCCTTGTTAGTTCTGTAGAACTTTGTTCACAGAACATTGTAAAGACTTAGTGATTTTCGACGTTGTACTGAGGTTGTGTGTCACATAGACACTCTGAACATCTCAGGTCCTTAGCTATAGCTTTTGACCTAATTTTGTACTGGTTCCTGTGTATTGTCACAGTCTCGTTTTTCCTATGGGAGTTTTGTAACTTGTGGAGGATCTGCAGATGGTCCCTACTTAGTGTTATATTATTTCCCAGTTCCTGATTCTGTGTCGCAGTCGCTTGATATTGCATTGCTATTGGGCTTAGCATTCTTTGTTGTTCAAGCAGACTGTTCGGGTTGCCAGTCGGTCAAGAAGTTAGTTTATTTGAGGACTTTGTCAGTCACTTGTTTAAGTCTTATTCGAGTCTTGAGACATAGCTAACTATTTAAGAGCACTTACACGCATACTCACACTTGTACATATTTGTAATATCTTATTAAATGTTAATGTACCTGACGGTACTTAAGAATTATAAATGTGATATGTGCTTTCAGCACAATAATATTGAACTCGAGAGATTGATTTTAATTTGATTGCTGTAATTAATTTACTTTGACAATATACCTCTAGACAATTTACTACTTAATAAATTTATTAAATTTTAATTTCTCTTGTTAGTAGCCTACCAGTTGTAATCCTGAAGCACTATTGAATAATACAGAATTCTTATGGATAATTGGACAAGGATACTGACTACTTGTTACGAAAACACAGTAACAGGCTGGATGCTAGAAGGGCAGTCCTTTCTAGTATTCACTGGAGATCTCTAAACTTTTAGAATCGCGTTTTTTGTAACAAATGGGGGCCTGTCCGGGAGGCTCTTGATCCAAGGTGTTGGAGAAATTGTCCAGTTTGATCTAGTACTTCTATGATCAAACACTTTGAGTACTTTCCTAATCTGAAGACTTTGAGTTTAGTCTTGTACAACATACCAGGTGGATGTATGTACCTGACTGAGTCTCTTGATCCAAGGAGATGGAAATACTGTTTGAGTTCTAACTCTAAGACAACCAACACTAAAATTCCTATTAGGATTATAGTTTCCAATAATCACTCTCTCGTAGTACAATTATTTTCGTGATGTATGCTAAAGTGAAACAGTTAATTGATACTCTGACTTTGTCTGAGTTAAGTACATTAAAACTTCAGACGTGTTGGCGAGTAGCCAAGTATCTCGGTGTGACGTATAACAGGAATTACACAGCTGAAACTGTCAGAGCGTTAATTAAAGATATATTGTTTCCTGCTCATACAGAGATGTCTGATTATGATTCAGATTCAGAAAGCCTAGTGTCACAATTAGGAAGTATGGCTCTATTTGAAGTTGAAGAAAGAGCAACTAGAGCAGAAGGTGAGCCTAGTGTCTGAGCCAAGTGTAGATCCGTTCTCGCTCGCTCCTTCCTTCACTGACACTATAGTACAGAGTATAGCTGTTAGTATGACACAGCCTAATACTAGTACAGTGTATACTACACCTGTATTTACTTATCCTAGACCAGATCTAGACACTCTAGAGACGGCTGGACCAAGTGTCCGACCTAAGGACCGTCCAGACCATGTTAATTTCCCTACTCCTCCATTGCCCACTGGTCCTATCTCTCAGGATCAGTTTGAGAGGTTGGAACGCCTCATTATGTTGCAGACTGCACAAATAGAGGCACAGAGGAGATTGAACGAAGAAGATTTCCAAAGAGAAAATGTTCGTCTGGGAAGACAACAGACTGATAGATCACAATACACATTTAATGTGCAGAAAGCTGCATCTATGGTTCCTAAGTTTTTTGAAAGTGACTTAGACACATATTTTGATGTGTTTGAGAACCAGGCTCGTGCTATGAACTGGCCACGTAAGCACTGGGCAACATTGCTTCATACTGCTTTGACGGGAAGAGCTCAAACTTGTACGGCTGCTTTACCATTTGCTAAGTACATTAGTTATGACGCTGTCAAACAAACTATTCTAGAGACATATAACTTGTTACCTGTAAGTTATCAAAGAGCATTTCATACGTTACAATGACGAAAAGATCAAACTTGTGTAGAGTTTGCTCGTGAGAAAAAAGTTGCATTTGAGAGATGGACTAGAGCTGCTAAGTGTAACAACTACGACAGTCTTGTTCAGTTGTTACTACACGAAGAGTTTAACAACTGTATGTCTGCTGACATACAAGAATATCTGATCGATCATACTACCTCAGATATTCTGGAAACTACAGCATTAGCAGACAATTACGAAATTTCTCACAACCTTGTACGTACTAAAACACTCAGAAACAAGGTAACTAAAGATTGTCCTAGAAGTTGGCAACCTAAATCAGCTGCTCATTGCCGGCCTGATGTACCTGCTACTGTATCTTCTCGTACCTTTACCAGGAAAACTCACAATCCTGAATCTGTCTCTGTGGCTAGACAGAAATCTGGTATCGAGAAGAAGAAAGTTAAATGTACCTATTGTAACAGAAAAGGACACACTAGAGAGTATTGCTATAAGTTAGAAAGAGATACGAGAAACAGTCGTGCGGCTGGCGCCCCCACTCAAGTCGTATCCTCTTCCGTGCAACAAAGGCACCAAAATCCTAGCAATTCCTCTTATCCTACTGTTTTAGATAATGTTACTCAGGATAGATGACTAGCGTCAGAAAGTGTATCTGACGAAAAGATTCGTTCAGCTATGAGTCCTTACTTTTCGAGAGATAAAGTAGGATTTGACGAATCACATCTAACTGAGATAATTTCTTTCAGAGACACTGGCAGTTATCTCACGTTATTAAGAGAAGATGTACTGCCCATAACTGACGATACCTATTGCAAGATAGATGTATTGTTAGAAGCCTATGGAGGGGCTGTTATAAAAGTGCCTCTGCACAAAGTTTATATTGAGACAAGCTATTATACTGGTTATATTTCAGTGGGTATTTCCAGTGGTGTATTTCCCATCAGGTCAGTGGACTTGTTGATAGGGAACGATATCCTTCATGCTGGTATATGTAAAGAACCACTTGTGATTGATAATACCACTGATGATAATTATGACATTGAAGCTTGTAGAGAGAAACCTATTTTATTTCCTCTCAGCGCAATTACTAGAGCTATGTCAAAGATTCAACAACCATCCTTGTCTCCTGTTGAGTTAGTTGATGACGATGATTTGGGGTTGAATATGTTGTTTAGTGACGCTCTGCGCCCAGGATCATTAACACCAACTCCCCCCGGTCATCAACCTAGTCAGGACACACCTGACGTTAAATTTCTAACTCATGATGATTTAATCAAGGATCAGTTTGTTGATCAGTCACTGGAAAGACTGAGAGATATAGCAGTTACTGAGAGTGAAGCAAAGGATCTCGATAATTGTTACTATTATAGTAATGGTGTACTGATGGAGAAAAATACATCTAAGTTGTCAGCTGATAGTGTTTCCACCACAGTCAAGAATCTCGTAGTGTTACCAGTTACATTTCGTGAACAAGCCATTGATTTTGTTCACAATAGTCCCATAGGAGGACATTTGGGTGTCAAGAAGACACTCGGTAAACTGGCAAAACATTTTACTTGGCCAAAGATGAAGGAAACAGTAACTGATCTTGTGCGACGTTGCCACGTGTGTCAAGTGACAGGCAAGCCAGTGCACTCACCTCCACCTACACCTCTTACTATGAGCTCTAGTACCAAAGTTCAGTTCACCTGGACTAGAGATTGTTCAGACTCGTTCAAAAGGTTGAAGCGCCTGCTTTCCTCTGCTCTTGTGTTGAAGAGTCCTAAATTCAATCTTTCCATCTTTTTACATATAGATGCGAGTTGCTATGCAGTGGGTGCTGTGCTGCTCCAAAATTCAACATCCACTGATAATCTCCATCCTATATGTTACTATTCATCTAAGCTCAAACGACACCAGAAAAATTATGCTATAGTTCTTGTGGTGTCCTTTGAACATTTTGACGAGTATTTGGGCACTTCCCCATTTAAAATTTACGTAATTTTATGCCCAAATACCTTTTGTTACTTGCTATCTCAATTTCAGTAAAGTAACTTAATCCCTCCAGCCCATATTAACTATATATACTCATGTCATGTCTAATTATTATATTTATATATTCACAGTAATGTTGTGTGAGGAGGAGACAAGCTGAGTGTTGAGTGAGTAGTGTGGTGCGGGTGATGTACTGCGTGACGCAACACTGTCCTGCCGCAGACCCCCCCTTCACTACACACCTTAAGCTGTTTCATACTCAGATGTTCATACTGCCTCGCATTCCACAACCACTACTTAAGAGTGGAATGCAGTCTCCTCTACTATGATCGAGCCTCAACGTGCCCTCCTTGTCAGTGCTATCCTGTCTCTACCCTGATGTACATAACCACGAGTATGAAGAGATACGATACTGTGTACTGCCCTAGTACATAGGGACATATCCTAGTGATGGACGCTGTGAAATTGTAGAGGTGCTTGGTACAAGAGACATTCATTAATATTTATTTTGATAATAATATTGATATGAGTAACAAGAAATAATGTGAAAGACATTCATGCAACTCCTAGTGCGACCCTCTGTCGTGTTGGGGGGGGTGTTGCAACCCCTGAATGGGTTACAATGATTATTATGTATATATGTAATGTATATTATCTTTTCATATAATTTTATATTGCTTATATTTGCGATAATAGCTAAATCGTAAATGTATGACTTTATATTATTATTTGACTGTTATATTCTTATTTAGCTTATGTTGTTAGGATGTATATAAAATGTGCTCAGTTAGTCTTGATTGTCGAACTACTGTAATTATCGCTTGTCGCTCGTTATACTGCCGGCTTCTGAGCTGCAGTTGTCCACGTAGCTATCACGTGATCGAGGGGGGGGTGTCCTCACCTCGTGTGAAGTATTCAGTCTGCTGGAGACTCGCTTGCTGGTTGGACAGATTGTCTGTCTCATTATCCTTGTTAGTTCTGTAGAACTTTGTTCACAGAACATTGTAAAGACTTAGTGATTTTCGACGTTGTACTGAGGTTGTGTGTCACATAGACACTCTGAACATCTCAGGTCCTTAGCTATAGCTTTTGACCTAATTTTGTACTGGTTCCTGTGTATTGTCACAGTCTCGTTTTTCCTATGGGAGTTTTGTAACTTGTGGAGGATCTGCAGATGGTCCCTACTTAGTGTTATATTATTTCCCAGTTCCTGATTCTGTGTCGCAGTCGCTTGATATTGCATTGCTATTGGGCTTAGCATTCTTTGTTGTTCAAGCAGACTGTTCGGGTTGCCAGTCGGTCAAGAAGTTAGTTTATTTGAGGACTTTGTCAGTCACTTGTTTAAGTCTTATTCGAGTCTTGAGACATAGCTAACTATTTAAGAGCACTTACACGCATACTCACACTTGTACATATTTGTAATATCTTATTAAATGTTAATGTACCTGACGGTACTTAAGAATTATAAATGTGATATGTGCTTTCAGCACAATAATATTGAACTCGAGAGATTGATTTTAATTTGATTGCTGTAATTAATTTACTTTGACAATATACCTCTAGACAATTTACTACTTAATAAATTTATTAAATTTTAATTTCTCTAGTTAGTAGCCTACCAGTTGTAATCCTGAAGCACTATTGAATAATACAGAATTCTTATGGATAATTGGACAAGGATACTGACTACTTGTTACGAAAACACAGTAACAGGCTGGATGCTAGAAGGGCAGTCCTTTCTAGTATTCACTGGAGATCTCTAAACTTTTAGAATCGCGTTTTTTGTAACATGTCCTCATTGTAAAACCACCAGTCACGTTTATATGACCCTCCGCCTGTAATCTTAGGTATTGCTGCCTCAGCTGCACATGTGAAGGCCACCTGCAAGCTTTGAGCCGCCTCATCTGGGTCTTCTGGAAGGGGAGACTCCGCCCACCAACGCTCAATGACCTCCTGGAAGCACTGCCAGTCGGCCTTTTTTAGATTCCATCTGGGGGTAGGTGTGGGGAGCGGGCACCGCTGGACCATCAGCGTAGTGACCACTGCAAAGTGATCACTGGTGAGACGGGGGTGGACCTCCCATCTCGCGCTCGAGAGCAACCGCCTAGAGATGAGTGTGACATCCAAGCGGCCACCATAGTGATGGGTTGGCTCACCATTATTGAGGAGGGCGATCTCAGGGACCTCCTCCAGCACAGCCGCAAGGTGCCTCCCAGCTGCGTTGGTAGGAGAGACAGAAGAAAGTATTGGGTGGTGGGCATTGACATCCCCAGCCACAACAAGACCCTCCCGTGGGGCGAGTGCTGCCACCTCTGAGATGTCAAGGGTGTACCGAGAGCTTCTGTAAATATTGTAAACCACGAGAGGTCCATCCGCCAGGTGTAGGGTGACAGCCTGAACCTCGACGCCCTCCCCACAGTCGATGGGGTCAGTGGAGATTGAATGAGGGATAGTGGTCCTGACGTAGATCGCCGTGCCCCTGCCAGTCCCTTCCAGGCGTTGAAGGTAGGCAGAGAATCCCGGAATACGTGGCTGCATTTGACGTGACAAATCGGTGAGTGTTTCCTGAAACAGGAAGACATCAACCTCATCCTGAACTGCAGCTTCAATCACTAAGTGAATTTTCCGCTGCAGCCCACAAATGTTCCACTGGAGGATCTTCAAGGGCCGCAGAGGTGGCTCACTGATTCCATCTCTGCCTGGGACTCGTCGTCCGTTGTTGGCGACTCCGGGGCCTCCTCCATCACAGACTGGAAGGATTCCTGGATGATGGCTTGAAGTTCCATTGAGTCTTTCCTGTCCAGTAGGACCACGCCCAGCATCCATGACAGGAGCTGCCTGCAGGCGCCCCTGTCCTCTGCCGACGGCAGCAGGCGACAGAGGAGCGCTGAGATGACCCCGATGGTTTTCTTCAGTCGATCCGGAAAGGATTCGACCATTACCTCTGCAGGCATTGAGCTGGATGACCCGTCGAGGCGAGGTGGGGTCACTGGGTATGTCTGGGTGGCTGTCGACACTGCAGCAGCATAAGCTGGGTGCACCCTGGGCCCGGCATGAGTGGCCATGGGCTTCCAAGACCCCTGGCGGGGAACCTCTGCCCGTCGCTGGCCGCTCACAGGAGGGGCCTGTCCTTGGGAAGAGGCCTGCTGGCTGTATGGCAAGGAATGTTGGTGCCCAGCTGGGACCTGCTGGGCAGTGTGCCTGGCCTGTGGCTGTTTTTCCCAATGATTCTGCCTTCTTGGCCACCTTGCCATCTGACGCCGCAGTTGACCGCGCTGCTGCAAACCAGTGTCTGCCCTCTGATGCCCCCGCTGGGAGCCCAGTGCTGGGAACTCGCTGGTATTGCCCTCCTGCGGTATCCGGGGAACTGTGATTAGAGCCCATGCTGACTGTTGCTGGGCAGTTCCAAGGCTGGGTGGCGTCGGGGCTGTCGGGTCGTTCCGATGACGAACCTGCTGCCAGTGCTGCACCATCACAGGACAGCTCCGGTTCCAGGCATGGTGCCTCTTTGAGCAGTTGGCACACTTGGGCGCTGGCCGAAGGGCTTCGCCAGGTGGATGTTTGAGGATTGCAATGCAGTCCTTTGAGTCGTGTGCCTTGCTGCACACACCACACTTCTTCTCTCGCTGGCAGGTGGCTGCAATATGATTGAACCCCTGGCAGTTGAAGCATTGTACTGGGCCTGACAGGTATGGTCGGGTCTTGAATCTTCCCCAGACCCCAAGGTCCAGGTGCGTGGGAAGTGGACCTTTGTGGTGGATCAGCACCTGGCGGGTGGGCACCTTGTTCACCTTTGCAGTGAGTCGCTCCGCCCTGACAATATTGGGCACTTCCAAAATGGGGTCCAGTGGGAGGGGCACAGGGACGTGTAAAAGCACCCCCTTGTGCACCTTCTCCGAAGCAAGCAGTTCCACCATGCTGGGATGGGTCACAACCATCCCCTTCAACTCCTCGTAAGAGTCTTCGTCCCGAGGAATGACCAGAACCTGGTTGCTTGTGCCCGAGCTGAGCGGGAATTCCTCCTTCCACGTGGAGTCAACCAGTCCCCGTCCACTGTGGAGGCCAACGCAACTGGTGTAGGGACCTGGGATGGCTCCATCCTTGCCACTTGAGGAGCTACTTCCTCCTGGCTTCCTTCCACGACCCCTATGGCCATCTGGGGGTGCAAGTCTTCTTGGGTAGGGGCTGCCGACGGACCTAGTGGCAGATTGGTAGGTACAGTAGTCTCCACTGCATCCTTGGCCTTCTTGGTGGGGGCTCCCACCTGCCCCACGTCGTCCTCCAACTCGTCCCCGCATTCCAAGGAACGTTTAGGCCGCTCTCCTGGATCTGTCATGGTGACTGTAGGTGTGGGGACAGAGCCAGCAGCAGAGCTGCTGCCTGTGACCTCACAGCCGCCCACACTGGGTGCAGAGCTGTGAGGCTCAGAGCCCCAGTCGGGGCCCGTAGCCACCCTCTCGTGGCTCACTGCTCTGAAGCACTGAACACAGTCCAAGGATCACCAGGAATGACGCTAATCTGTGCGTAAACTAACACAGATTTGCGAACACAACACACACTGTTTTCCAATCTTCGTCCAGTCGATAATCCTTCTTGATGTGAATCCCGATGATATGTCCAGTCTTGTTATTATTATTATTATTAAAGATTAGCCGGTATTCTCCCGGCCCGGGCCTTTTCCAAGTGGTGGCCCGGCCTTGGCTCCCTCTTTAGGGAGTGTCTGAGACCTAAGTCTCCCATGGGAGGAGGCACAAGTACCTCCTCATCTTTGGGACCAACTGTCCCCAGGCCTAGCCACAAGCTAGGCCTCTCTGGCACCTACCCTACCCTAGAAGGGTTAGGCATGGTGTCGATGTCCAGTCTTGTCTCCTCGCACGCCTATACCTTGTATATGTACTTGTAAAAATAAAGATATTATTATTATATAAAAAACAACTTTGTACAATCTTATAAAACATATTTGAGGTAAATTAAAAATACAGATAATTAATGAAAGATAAATAAGTTGAGATATATTAGTGTACAATAACTCTCAGTGTTATATAACCAAGTATTGTATCTTTCTTCTAACTTATTTATCTTATTTTACAATTTATATTAAATAACTAAATAACTGACTTAATAAAACAAGTTAGTTACACTTGAAAATATTTTTCAGTTTCTGTAGAACGTAAACATAAATATTTTTCTTGTGTCCTCTTTATTTTTACAATAAAAATTATAAAATTATTAAAAAAAAATATAAAATTTCTTAAATTTTAAATAAGATATATAAATAACTAAAATACTTAAAAGACATCTTAAAATGTTTAAATTCTAAAACTTACTTATATAAAAGTCCTCAGTACATTAAAGCGTGTTATTTATTGACTTTATATTGAATATTCTTAACCAAAATATAACCTACTTTATTGCATCAAACTTTGGAAACCTTAGGGTTATATACGAAGGATCGAAGACGCTGATCACCAGGAGTCCTCTTAGGGTGGGGCTGGAGCTAGAGCTTGATACCACCTGCATCCATCACCAGGAGTCCTCCTAGGGTGGGGCTGGTACCAGAGCTAGAGCTTGATACCACCTGCATCCATCACCAGGAGTCCTCCTAGGGTGGGGCTGGTACCAGAGCTAGAGCTTGATCACCTGCATCCATCACCAGGAGTCCTCCTAGGGTGGGGATGGTACCAGAGCTAGAGCTTGATACAACCTGCATCCATCCATCATCGACACCATGCCTAACCCTTCTAGGGTAGGGTAGGTGCCTGAGCCCGAGCCTTTAGCTCATAAGACTGTCATTCCCATTTGCCCCCTTGGGGCGGGGATGGCAGACCAGAGAGGCCTAGCTTGTAGCTAGGCCTGGGGACAGTTGGTCCCAAAGATGAGGAGGTACTTGTGCCTCCTCCCATGGGAGACTTAGGTCTCAGACACTCCCTAAAGAGGGAGCCAAGGCCGGGCCACCACTTGGAAAAGGCCCGGGCCGGGAGAATACCGGCTAATCTTTAACTAACTAACTAACTGCATCCATCACCAGGAGTCCTCCTAGGGGGGGGATGGTACCAGAGCTAGAGTTTGATACCACCTGCATCCATCACCAGGAGTCCTCCAAGGGTGGGGCTGGTACCAGAGCTAGAGCTTGATACTACCTGCATCCATCACCAGGAGTCCTCCTAGGGTGGGGATGGTACCAGAGCTAGAGCTTGATACAACCTGCATCCATCACCAGGAGTCCTCCTAGGGTGGGGCTGGTACCAGAGCTAGAGCTTGATACTACCTGCATCCATCACCAGGAGTCCTCCTAGGGTGGGGATGGTACCAGAGCTAGAGCTTGATACAACCTGCATCCATCACCAGGAGTCCTCCTAGGGTGGGGATGGTACCAGAGCTAGAGCTTGATACCACCTGCATCCATCACCAGGAGTCCTACTAGGGTGAGGCTGGTACCAGAGCTAGAGCTTGATACTACCTGCATCCATCACCAGGAGTCCTCCTAGGGTGAGGCTGGTACCAGAGCTAGAGCTTGATACGACCTGCATCCCACAACACTGCCATTCCTGCGAACTCCACTAACACCCAGGATGCGACTCACACCACTCCACTAACACCCAGGATGTGACCTACACCAGTCCACTAACACCCAAGATGTGACTCACACCACTCCACTAACACCCAGGATGTGACTCACACCATTAACACCCAGGATGTGACTCACACCAGTCCACTAACACCCAGGATGTTACCCACACCACTCCACTAACACCCAGGATGTGACCCACACCAGTCCACTAACACCCAGGATGTGACCCACACCAGTCCAATAAAACCTAGGATGTGGCCCACACCAGTCCACCAACACCCAGGAAGTGACTCACACCATTCCACTAACACCCAGGATGTGACTCACGCAACTCCACTAACACCCAGGATGTGACTCACACCACTCCACTAACACCCAGGATGTGACCCACACCACTCCACTAACACCCAGGATGTGACCAACACCAGTCCACTAACACCCAGGATGTGACCCACACCAGTCCACCAACACCCAGGAAGTGACTCACACCACTCCACTAACACCCAGGATGTGACTCACGCAACTCCACTAACACCCAGGATGTGACTCACACCACTCCACTAACACCCAGGATGTGACTCACACCACTCCACTAACACCCAGGATGTGACTAGCACCACTCCACTAACACCCAGGATGTGACTCACGCCGCTTCACTAACACCCAGGATGTGACCCACACCAGTCCACTAACACCCAGGATGTGACTCACACCACTCCACTAACACCCAGGATGTGACTCACACCACTCCACTAACACCCAGGATGTGACTCACACCAGTCCACTAACACCCAGGATGTGACCCACACCACTAACACCCAGGATGTGACCCACACCACTAACACCCAGGATGTGACTCACACCACTAACACCCAGGATGTGACTCACACCACTAACACCCAGGATGTGACTCACACCACTCCACTAACACCCAGGATGTGACTCACACCACTCCACTAACACCCAGGATGTGACCCACACGAGTCCACTAACACCTAGGATGTGACCCACACCAGTCCACTAACATCTAGGATGTGACTCACACCAGTCCACCAAAACCTAGGATGTGACCCACACCACTCCACTAACACACAGGATGTGACTCACACCACTCCACTAACACCCAGGATGTGACCCACACGAGTCCACTAACACCTAGGATGTGACCCACACCAGTCCACTAACATCTAGGATGTGACTCACACCAGTCCACCAAAACCTAGGATGTGACCCACACCACTCCACTAACACCCAGGAAGTGACTCACACCACTCCACTAACACACAGGATGTGACTCACACCACTCCACTAACACCCAGGAAGTGACTCACACCACTCCACTAACACCCAGGATGTGACCCACACCAGTCCACTAACACCTAGGATGTGACCCACACCAGTCCAATAAAACCTAGGATGTGACCCACACCAGTCCAATAAAACCTAGGATGTGACCCACACCAGTCCACTAACATCTAGGATGTGACTCACACCAGTCCACCAAAACCTAGGATGTGACTCACACCACTAACACCCAGGATGTGACTCACACCACTAACACCCAGGATGTGACTCACACCACTCCCCTACCACCCAGGATGTGACTCACACCACTCCACTAACACCCAGGATGTGACTCACACCAGTCCACTAACACCCAGGATGTGACTCGCACCACTAACACCCAAGATGTGACTCACACCAGTCCACTAACACCCAGGATGTGACTCACACCACTCCACTAACACCCAGGATGTGACTCGCACCACTAACACCCAAGATGTGACTCACACCAGTCCACTAACACCTAGGATGTGACCCACACCAATAACACCTAGGATGTGACCCACACCACTAACACCTAGGATGTGACCCACACCACTAACACCCAGGATGTGACTCACACCACTAACACCCAGGATGTGACTCACACCACTAACACCCAGGATGTGACTCACACCACTCCACTAACACCCAGGATGTGACTCACACCACTCCACTAACACCCAGGATATGACTCACACCACTCCACTAATGCCCAGGATGTGACTCACACCACACCACTAACACCCAGGATGTGACTCGCACCACTCCACTAACACCCAGGATGTGACTCACACCGCTTCACTAACACCCAGGATGTGACCCACACCAGTCCACTAACACCCAGGATGTGATTCACACCAGTCCACTAACACCCAGGATGTGACCCACACCACTAATACACAGGATGTGACTCACACCACTAACACCCAGGATGTGACTCACACCACTAACACCCAGGATGTGACTCACACCACTCCACTAACACCCAGGATCTGACCCACACCAGTCCACTAACACCTAGGATGTGACCCACACCAGTCCACTAACACCCAGGATGTGACCCACACCAGTCCACCAACACCTAGGATGTGACCCACACCAGTCCACTAACACCCAGGATGTGACCCACACCAGTCCACCAACACCTAGGATGTTATTCACACCTCTCCACTAACACCCAGGATGTGACTAACACCAATCCACTAACACCCAGGATGTGACTCACACCACTCCACTAACATCCAGGATGTGACCCACTACAGTCCACTAACACCTAGGATGTGAATCACACCAGTTCACTAACACCCAGGATGTGACTCACACCACTCCACTAACACCCAGGATGTGACTCACACCACTTCACTAACACCCAGGATGTGACCCACACCAGTCCACTAACACCTAGGATGTGACCCACACCGGTCCACTAACACCTATTATGTGACCCACACCAGTCCACTAACACCTAGGATGTGACTCACACCACTCCACTAACACCCAGGATGTGACTCACACCACTCCACTAACACCCAGGATATGACTCACACCACTCCAGTAATACCCAGGATGTGACTCACACCACTCCACTAACACCCAGGATGTGACTCGCACCACTAACACCCAGGATGTGACTCACACCAGTCCACTAACACCTAGGATGTGACCCACTCCACTAACACCCAGGATGTGACTCGCACCACTAACACCCAGGATGTGACTCACACCAGTCCACTAACACCTAGGATGTGACCCACACCGGTCCACTAACACCTATTATGTGACCCACACCAGTCCACTAACACCTAGGATGTGACTCACACCACTCCACTAACACCCAGGATGTGACTCACACCACTCCACTAACACCCAGGATATGACTCACACCACTCCAGTAATACCCAGGATGTGACTCACACCACTCCACTAACACCCAGGATGTGACTCACACCACTCCACTAACACCCAGGATGTGACCAACACCAGTCCACTAACACCTAGGATGTGACCCACACCACTAACACCCAGGATGTGACTCACACCACTAACACCCAGGGTGTGACTCACACCACTAACACCCAGGATGTGACTCACACCACTCCACTACCTCCCAGGATGTGACTCACACCACTCCACTAACACTCAGGATGTGACTCACACCACTCCACTAACACCCAGGATGTGACTCACACCACTAGACTAACACCCAGGATGTGACTCACACCACTCCACTAACACCCAGGATGTGACTCGCACCACTCCACTAACACCCAGGATGTGACTCACACCGCTTCACTAACACCCAGGATGTGACCCAAACCAGTCCACTAACCCATGATGTGACTCACACCACTAACACCCAGGATGTGACTCACACCACTAACACCCAGGATGTGACTCACACCACTCCACTAACACCCAGGATGTGACTCACACCACTCCACTAACACCCAGGAAGTGACTCACACCACTCCACTAACACCCAGGATGTGAATCGCACCACTCCACTAACACCCAGGATGTGACCAACACCAGTCCACTAACACCTAGGATGTGACTCACACCAGTTCACTAACACCCAAGATGTGACTCACACCACTCCACTAACACCCAGGATGTGACTCACACCACTCCACTAACACCCAGGATGTGACCAACACCAGTCCACTAACACCTAGGATGTGACCCACACCAGTCCACTAACACCTAGGATGTGACCCACACCAGTCCACTAACACCTAGGATGTGACTCACACCACTCAACTAACACCCAGGATGTGACTCACACCACTCCACTAACACCCAGGATGTGACTCACACCAGCCCACTAACACCCAGGATGTGACTCACACCACTCCACTAACACCCAGGATGTGACTCACACCAGCCCACTAACAACCCAGGATGTGACTCACATCAGTCCACTAACACCTAAGATGTACCTGGAGACCTGGAGAGAGTTCCGGGGGTCAACTCCCCCGCGGCCCGGTCTGTGACCAGGCCTCCTGGTGGATCAGAGCCTGATCAACCAGGCTGTTGCTGCTGGCTGCACGCAAACCAACGTACGAGCCACAGCCCGGCTGATCAGGAACTGACTTTAGGTGCTTGTCCAGTGCCAGCTTGAAGACTGCCAGGGGTCTGTTGGTAATCCCCCTTATGTGTGCTGGGAAGCAGTTGAACAGTCTCGGGCCCCTGACACTTATTGTATGGTCTCTTAACGTGCTAGTGACACCCCTGCTTTTCATTGGGGGGATGGTGCATCGTCTGCCAAGTCTTTTGCTTTCGTAGTGAGTGATTTTCGTGTGCAAGTTCGGTACTAGTCCCTCTAGGATTTTCCAGGTGTATATAATCATGTACCTCTCCCTCCTGCGTTCCAGGGAATACAGGTTCAGGAACCTCAAGCGCTCCCAGTAATTGAGGTGTTTTATCTCCGTTATGCGCGCCGTGAAAGTTCTCTGTACATTTTCTAGGTCGGCAATTTCACCTGCCTTGAAAGGTGCTGTTAGAGTGCAGCAATATTCCAGCCTAGATAGAACAAGTGACCTGAAGAGTGTCATCATGGGCTTGGCCTCCCTAGTTTTGAAGGTTCTCATTATCCATCCTGTCATTTTTCTAGCAGATGTGATTGATACAATGTTATGGTCCTTGAAGGTGAGATCCTCCGACATGATCACTCCCAGGGTGTGACTCACACCACTCCACTAACACCCAGGGTGTGACTCACACCACTCCACTAACACCCAGGGTGTGACTCGCACCAGTTCATCGTAGTATAAAACAAATTCCAGGAACACAATAGAGCGATTAACTAACGTCAAAGACTTGGGAGTGATCATGTAGGACGTGTAGGAGGCCAGCTGCGGGATTTTCAAGGATAGTTCCTGATCAAAGTGATCATGTAGGACGTGTAGGAGGCCAGCTGCGGGATTTTCAAGGATAGTTCCTGATCAAAGTGATCATGTAGGACGTGTAGGAGGCCAGCTGCGGGATTTTCAAGGATAGTTCCTGATCAAAGTGATCATGTAGGACGTGTAGGAGGCCAGCTGCGGGATTTTCAAGGATAGTTCCTGATCAAAGTGATCATGTAGGACGTGTAGGAGGCCAGCTGAGGGATTTTCAAGGATAGTTCCTGATCAAAGTGATCATGTAGGACGTGTAGGAGGCCAGCTGAGGGATTTTCAAGGATAGTTCCTGATCAAAGTGATCATGTAGGACGTGTAGGAGGCCAGCTGCGGGATTTTCAAGGATAGTTCCTGATCAAAGTGATCATGTAGGACGTGTAGGAGGCCAGCTGAGGGATTTTCAAGGATAGTTCCTGATCAAAGTGATCATGTAGGACGTGTAGGAGGCCAGCTGCGGGATTTTCAAGGATAGTTCCTGATCAAAGTGATCATGTAGGACGTGAAGGAGGCCAGCTGCGGGATTTTCAAGGATAGTTCCTGATCAAAGTGATCATGTAGGACGTGAAGGAGGCCAGCTGCGGGATTTTCAAGGATAGTTCCTGATCAAAGTGATCATGTAGGACGTGTAGGAGGCCAGCTGCGGGATTTTCAAGGATAGTTCCTGATCAAAGTGATCATGTAGGACGTGTAGGAGGCCAGCTGCGGGATTTTCAAGGATAGTTCCTGATCAAAGTGATCATGTAGGACGTGTAGGAGGCCAGCTGCGGGATTTTCAAGGATAGTTCCTGATCAAAGTGATCATGTAGGACGTGAAGGAGGCCAGCTGCGGGATTTTCAAGGATAGTTCCTGATCAAAGTGATCATGTAGGACGTGTAGGAGGCCAGCTGCGGGATTTTCAAGGATAGTTCCTGATCAAAGTGATCATGTAGGACGTGTAGGAGGCCAGCTGCGGGATTTTCAAGGATAGTTCCTGATCAAAGTGATCATGTAGGACGTGTAGGAGGCCAGCTGCGGGATTTTCAAGGATAGTTCCTGATCAAAGTGATCATGTAGGACGTGTAGGAGGCCAGCTGCGGGATTTTCAAGGATAGTTCCTGATCAAAGTGATCATGTAGGACGTGAAGGAGGCCAGCTGCGGGATTTTCAAGGATAGTTCCTGATCAAAGTGATCATGTAGGACGTGTAGGAGGCCAGCTGCGGGATTTTCAAGGATAGTTCCTGATCAAAGTGATCATGTAGGACGTGAAGGAGGCCAGCTGCGGGATTTTCAAGGATAGTTCCTGATCAAAGTGATCATGTAGGACGTGTAGGAGGCCAGCTGCGGGATTTTCAAGGATAGTTCCTGATCAAAGTGATCATGTAGGACGTGAAGGAGGCCAGCTGCGGGATTTTCAAGGATAGTTCCTGATCAAAGTGATCATGTAGGACGTGTAGGAGGCCAGCTGCGGGATTTTCAAGGATAGTTCCTGATCAAAGTGATCATGTAGGACGTGTAGGAGGCCAGCTGCGGGATTTTCAAGGATAGTTCCTGATCAAAGTGATCATGTAGGACGTGTAGGAGGCCAGCTGCGGGATTTTCAAGGATAGTTCCTGATCAAAGTGATCATGTAGGACGTGAAGGAGGCCAGCTGCGGGATTTTCAAGGATAGTTCCTGATCAAAGTGATCATGTAGGACGTGTAGGAGGCCAGCTGCGGGATTTTCAAGGATAGTTCCTGATCAAAGTGATCATGTAGGACGTGTAGGAGGCCAGCTGTGGGATTTTCAAGGATAGTTCCTGATCAAAGTGATCATGTAGGACGTGTAGGAGGCCAGCTGCGGGATTTTCAAGGATAGTTCCTGATCAAAGTGATCATGTAGGACGTGTAGGAGGCCAGCTGCGGGATTTTCAAGGATAGTTCCTGATCAAAGTGATCATGTAGGACGTGTAGGAGGCCAGCTGCGGGATTTTCAAGGATAGTTCCTGATCAAAGTGATCATGTAGGACGTGTAGGAGGCCAGCTGCGGGATTTTCAAGGATAGTTCCTGATCAAAGTGATCATGTAGGACGTGTAGGAGGCCAGCTGCGGGATTTTCAAGGATAGTTCCTGATCAAAGTGATCATGTAGGACGTGTAGGAGGCCAGCTGCGGGATTTTCAAGGATAGTTCCTGATCAAAGTGATCATGTAGGACGTGTAGGAGGCCAGCTGCGGGATTTTCAAGGATAGTTCCTGATCAAAGTGATCATGTAGGACGTGTAGGAGGCCAGCTGCGGGATTTTCAAGGATAGTTCCTGATCAAAGTGATCATGTAGGACGTGTAGGAGGCCAGCTGCGGGATTTTCAAGGATAGTTCCTGATCAAAGTGATCATGTAGGACGTGTAGGAGGCCAGCTGCGGGATTTTCAAGGATAGTTCCTGATCAAAGTGATCATGTAGGATGTGTAGGAGGCCAGCTGCAGGATTTTCAAGGATAGTTCCTGATCAAAGTGATCATGTAGGACGTGTAGGAGGCCAGCTGTGGGATTTTCAAGGATAGTTCCTGATCAAAGTGATCATGTAGGACGTGTAGGAGGCCAGCTGCGGGATTTTCAAGGATAGTTCCTGATCAAAGTGATCATGTAGGACGTGTAGGAGGCCAGCTGCGGGATTTTCAAGGATAGTTCCTGATCAAAGTGATCATGTAGGACGTGTAGGAGGCCAGCTGCGGGATTTTCAAGGATAGTTCCTGAACAAAGTGATAATGTAGGACGTGTAGGAGGCCAGCTGCGGGATTTTCAAGGATAGTTCCTGATCAAAGTGATCATGTAGGACGTGTAGGAGGCCAGCTGCGGGATTTTCAAGGATAGTTCCTGATCAAAGTGATCATGTAGGACGTCAAAGTGATCATGGAGTGTAGGTGGCCAGCTGCGGGATTTTCAAGGATAGTTCCTGATCAAAGTGATCATTTAGGACGTGTAGGAGGTAATTTTCAAGGATGATCAAAGTGATCATGTAGGACGTGTAGGAGGCCAGCTGCGGGATTTTCAAGGATAGTTCCTGATCAAAGTGATCATGTAGGACGTGTAGGAGGCCAGCTGCGGGATTTTCAAGGATAGTTCCTGATCAAAGTGATCATGTAGGACGTGTAGGAGGCCAGCTGCGGGATTTTCAAGGATAGTTCCTGATCAAAGTGATCATGTAGGACGTGTAGGAGGCCAGCTGCGGGATTTTCAAGATTTGATCAAAGTGATCAGGACGGTATGCGGGAGGATAGTTCCTGATCAAAGTGATCATGTAGGACGTGTAGGAGGCCAGCTGTGCGATTTTCAAGGATAGCTCCTGATCAAAGTAGTCATGTAGGACGTGTAGGAGGCTAGCTGTGGGATTTTCAAGGATAGTTCCTGATCAAAGTGATCATGTAGGACGTGTAGGAGGCCAGCTGTGCGATTTTCAAGGATAGTTCCTGATCAAAGTGATCATGTAGGACGTGTAGGAGGCCAGCTGCGGGATTTTCAAGGATAGTTCCTGATCAAAGTGATCATGTAGGACGTGTAGGAGGCCAGCTGCGGGATTTTCAAGGATAGTTCCTGATCAAAGTGATCATGTAGGACGTGTAGGAGGCCAGCTGCGGGATTTTCAAGGATAGTTCCTGATCAAAGTGATCATGTAGGACGTGTAGGAGGCCAGCTGCGGGATTTTCAAGGATAGTTCCTGATCAAAGTGATCATGTAGGACGTGTAGGAGGCCAGCTGCGGGATTTTCAAGGATAGCTCCTGATCAAAGTGATCATGTAGGACGTGTAGGAGGCCAGCTGCGGGATTTTCAAGGATAGCTCCTGATCAAAGTGATCATGTCGGACGTGTAGGAGGCCAGCTGCGGGATTTTCAAGGATAGCTCCTGATCAAAGTGATCATGTCGGACGTGTAGGAGGCCAGCTGCGGGATTTTCAAGGATACTTCCTGATCAAAGTGATCATGTGGGACGTGTAGGAGGCCTGCTGAGGGATTTTCAAGGATACTTCCTGATCAAAGTGATCATGTAGGACGTGTAGGAGGCCTGCTGCGGGATTTTCAATGATAGTTCCTGATCAAGGAGGCTGACCATGTGAATGTTTTGAGAAGATTCCAGAGCAGCGAGAGGACATCCCAGTGCATCGTTTCAGCGTAAATAGTTGAAGTGTTGAGTAATTTTTGTTTATTTAAAACTCAGGTACAAAATATGGGTACATAATCAATATGTAACAAGATACAGGAACTGATCAATAATCAACTGTGACTACACAAACTACTGAAAGAAGCACATATAAACCATACCCCCGGCCGGGATTGAACCCGCGGTCATAGAGTCTCAAAACTCCAGCCAGTCGCGCTAGCCACTAGACCAGCTAGCCACAATAAGATTCATCCAACTAGGTATATTTCTACACCATAGGAAAGTTAGCACAGGCACCTCTGTGACCACAAATGCAAGTTTTTACAGACGAATCTCCAGCTAGCGTGGCCGTGACGAACTCTAGCTCAAGTCCCTTCACTGCCGTCAACATGACTTAAGAAATCGTAATGACACGATTGCAATCGTGTCATTACGATTTCTTAAGTCAAGCACATATATAATGTCAGAACTGACTTCTCTCAACTCGAACACTGCTTCTACGTACTGTGCAGCACATGAACACTGCTTCTACGTACTGTGCTGCACATGAACACTGTTTCTACGTACTGTGCTGCACATGAACACTGCTTCTACGTACTGTGCTTCACATGAACACTGCTCCTACGTACTGTGCTGCACATGAACACTGCTTCTACGTACTGTGCTTCACATGAACACTGTTTCTACGCACTGTGCTGCACATGAACACTGCTTCTACGTACTGTGCTGCACATGAACACTGCTTCTACGTACTGTGCTTCACATGAACACTGCTTCTACGTACTGTGCTGCACATGAACACTGCTTCTACGTACTGTGCTGCACATGAACACTGCTTCTACGTACTGTGCTTCACATGAACACTGCTTCTACGTACTGTGCTGCACATGAACACTGCTTCTACGTACTGTGCTGCACATGAACACTGCTTCTACGTACTGTGCTGCACATGAACACTGCTTCTACGTACTGTGCTGCACATGAACACTGCTTCTACGTACTGTGCTTCACATGAACACTGCTTCTACGTACTGTGCTGCACATAAACACTGCTTCTACGTACTGTGCTGCACATGAACACTGCTTCTACGTACTGTGCTTCACATGAACACTGCTTCTACGTACTGTGCTGCACATGAACACTGCTTCTACGTACTGTGCTTCACATGAACACTGCTTCTACGTACTGTGCTTCACATGAACACTGCTTCTACGTACTGTGCTGCACATGAACACTGCTTCTACGTACTGTGCTTCACATGAACACTGCTTCTACGTACTGTGCTGCACATAAACACTGCTTCTACGTACTGTGCTGCACATGAACACTGCTTCTACGTACTGTGCTTCACATGAACACTGCTTCTACGTACTGTGCTGCACATGAACACTGCTTCTACGTACTGTGCTTCACATGAACACTGCTTCTACGTACTGTGCTTCACATGAACACTGCTTCTACGTACTGTGCTTCACATGAACACTGCTTCTACGTACTGTGCTTCACACGAACACTGCTTCTACGTACTGTGCTGCACATGAACACTGCTTCTACGTACTGTGCTTCACACGAACACTGCTTCTACGTACTGTGCTTCACATGAACACTGCTTCTACGTACTGTGCTGCACATGAACACTGCTTCTACGTACTGTGCTTCACATGAACACTGCTTCTACGTACTGTGCTGCACATGAACACTGCTTCTACGTACTGTGCTTCACATGAACACTGTTTCTACGTACTGTGCTGCACATGAACACTGCTTCTACGTACTGTGCTGCACATGAACACTGCTTCTACGTACTGTGCTTCACATGAACACTGCTTCTACGTACTGTGCTGCACATGAACACTGCTTCTACGTACTGTGCTGCACATGAACACTGCTTCTACGTACTGTGCTTCACATGAACACTGCTTCTACGTACTGTGCTGCACATAAACACTGCTTCTACGTACTGTGCTGCACATGAACACTGCTTCTACGTACTGTGCTTCACATGAACACTGCTTCTACGTACTGTGCTGCACATGAACACTGCTTCTACGTACTGTGCTTCACATGAACACTGCTTCTACGTACTGTGCTTCACATGAACACTGCTTCTACGTACTGTGCTGCACATGAACACTGCTTCTACGTACTGTGCTTCACATGAACACTGCTTCTACGTACTGTGCTGCACATAAACACTGCTTCTACGTACTGTGCTGCACATGAACACTGCTTCTACGTACTGTGCTTCACATGAACACTGCTTCTACGTACTGTGCTGCACATGAACACTGCTTCTACGTACTGTGCTTCACACGAACACTGCATGAACACTGCTTCTACGTACTGTGCTTCACATGAACACTGCTTCTACGTACTGTGCTTCACATGAACACTGCTTCTACGTACTGTGCTTCACACGAACACTGCTTCTACGTACTGTGCTGCACATGAACACTGCTTCTACGTACTGTGCTTCACACGAACACTGCTTCTACGTACTGTGCTTCACATGAACACTGCTTCTACGTACTGTGCTTCACGTGAACACTGCTTCTACGTACTGTGCTTCACGTGAACACTGCTTCTACGTACTGTGCTGCACATGAACACTGCTTCTATGTACTGTGCTTCACGTGAACACTGCTTCTACGTACTGTGCTTCACATGAACACTGCTTCTACGTACTGTGCTTCACATGAACACTGCTTCTACGTACTGTGCTTCACATGAACACTGCTTCTACGTACTGTGCTTCACATGAACACTGCTTCTACGTACTGTGCTTCACACGAACACTGCTTCTACGTACTGTGCTGCACATGAACACTGCTTCTCCGTACTGTGCTTCACACGAACACTGCTTCTACGTACTGTGCTTCACATGAACACTGCTTCTACGTACTGTGCTTCACGTGAACACTGCTTCTACGTACTGTGCTTCACGTGAACACTGCTTCTACGTACTGTGCTGCACATGAACACTGCTTCTACGTACTGTGCTTCACGTGAACACTGCTTCTACGTACTGTGCTGCACATGAACACTGCTTCTACGTACTGTGCTTCACGTGAACACTGCTTCTACGTACTGTGCTTCACACGAACACTGCTTCTACGTACTGTGCTTCACATGAACACTGCTTCTACGTACTGTGCTTCACACGAACACTGCTTCTACGTACTGTGCTTCACGTGAACACTGCTTCTACGTACTGTGCTGCACATGAACACTGCTTCTACGTACTGTGCTT
>NC_091389.1:1304401-1415267 GCF_038502225.1 Cherax quadricarinatus | reverse complement strand
GAAGCAAGATCACCACGCATCTAGAAACCCATCAGTTACACAACCCAGGGCAACATGGGTTTAGAACAGGTCGCTCCTGTCTGTCTCAACTATTGGACCACTACGACAAGGTCCTAAATGCACTAGAAGACAAAAAGAATGCAGATGTAATATATACAGACTTTGCAAAAGCCTTCGACAAGTGTGACCATGGCGTAATAGCGCACAAAATGCGTGCTAAAGGAATAACAGGAAAAGTCGGTCGTTGGATCTATAATTTCCTCACTAACAGAACACAGAGAGTAGTCGTCAACAGAGTAAAGTCCGAGGCAGCTACGGTGAAAAGCTCTGTTCCACAAGGCACAGTACTCGCTCCCATCTTGTTCCTCATCCTTATATCCGACATAGACAAGGATGTCAGCCACAGCACCGTGTCTTCCTTTGCAGATGACACCCGAATCTGCATGACAGTGTCTTCCATTGCAGAAATTTCAATTACTCAGATATGGTAAACATGAGGAAATTAAATCTTCATCAGAGTACAAAACAAATTCTGGCCACAAAATAGAGCGAAACACCAACGTCAAAGACCTGGGAGTGATCATGTCGGAGGATCTCACCTTCAAGGACCATAACATTGTATCAATCGCATCTGCTAGAAAAATGACAGGATGGATAATGAGAACCTTCAAAACTAGGGAGGCCAAGCCCATGATGACACTCTTCAGGTCACTTGTTCTATCTAGGCTGGAATATTGCTGCACACTAA
This sequence comes from Cherax quadricarinatus, assembly GCF_038502225.1. NCBI lineage: Eukaryota > Metazoa > Arthropoda > Malacostraca > Decapoda > Parastacidae > Cherax > Cherax quadricarinatus. Next base: position 1,414,519 of record NC_091389.1, on the reverse strand, counting down.
CAGCACCTTTCAAGGCAGGTGAAATTGCCGACCTAGAAAATGTACAGAGAACTTTCACGGCGCGCATAACGGAGATAAAACACCTCAATTATTGGGAGCACTTGAGGTTCCTAAACCTGTATTCCCTGGAACGCAGGAGGGAGAGATACATGATTATATACACCTGGAAAATCCTAGAGGGACTAGTACCGAACTTGCAGACGAAAATCACTCATTACGAAAGCAAAAGACTTGGCAGACGATGCACCATCCCCCCAATGAAAAGCAATGGTGTCACTAGCACGTTAAGAGACCATACAATAAGTGTCAGGGGCCCGAGACTGTTCAACTGCCTCCCAGCAAACATAAGGGGGATTACCAACAGACCCCTGGCAGTCTTCAAGCTGGCACTGGACAAGCACCTAAAGTCAGTTCCTGATCAGCCGGGCTGTGGCTCGTATGTTGGTTTGCGTGCAGCCAGCAGCAACAGCCTGGTTGATCAGGCTCTGATCCACCAGGAGGCCTGGTCTCAGACCGGGCCGCGGGGGCGTTGACCCCCGGAACTCTCTCCAGGTAAACTCCAGGTAGGTTTTGTTACTGTTGGTAGTAACATACAGTTACTCATTGTGTTTGTGAATTTTTTTTTTTTTATATTTTATTTAAGACCCATACAGTTTAACATAAAAATAAAGAAACAGTATAGAACCTAATCAAATGAACTGACAAACGGATTGTACTTACATGCTCGCAAGATATTACAACAAAAACTTATATCAAGAACATAACTAAAAACAAAATTACATGTCACATGGTCATGAATTGACATATATACAAAACCTTGCATATATATAAATTGTACATATAAATGACATCTGACAAAGGTTCAATACACTTGAACATACAATATACAAAGAAGTTATATCAGTTAAATCCCATCCTTCACATTAATCAAAAAACCAAAACCTAACATCATAATCTGACTAGATAATCTACATACTTATCCCTAACAATACAGCTGAACGTATCCCAACTTACAAATAAACAGAAAAGAATACAGCTTAGAACACAATAACAAGCTCTATACTGTTACAATACACCCATATACAACTTTCAGACAAATGGACTACGTCACTAAACTGTCTAGATATGTCTGTATACCATACAGACTAAAACTTAACATCAAGAACTTGCATGAACACCAAACCGGTATCAGGGTACAGACCTTAATTATAAACTTTAAAAAGAATCAATCATGCGTATATAAAGTATGACATAACGTCTGACCCATGACAAAGGCTCAATACAATAGAAAGAGATATATATTTATATATATACACATACACACCCACGCACCCACACCCACATCCACACACACACACACACGTACACAAAAATTTTCACAAAATCACATTAATCATATGCACTGTATGCACAATGCAAAACAGGATATAAGTATCTCTCATCGTGCAAAAACCCAGCACGTAACATAAATACAAACTAAAACACACTGCATGTCGCAAATAACTTATTTCTCAAGAATCATGTTATACCAGACTGATACACATCATAATTATACATAAAAAATCTACTATATTATACCTACATTCTGAAAAGTGTTATATCTACCATAACGAGACCTTGAGCTCTACATCCACACTTGGATGCCATAAAGTCCCAATGAAAACCAGGAAACCATTCCAAACCCACATTCACAACACTCTCACGACGCCCCCCCCCCCCCCCAGGGAGGCGAGCCCGCTGTTGCCCCCTGACTCCCTCCAACCTATGAAAACCCCTTCATTCACTCATATCCAATCACAGATTTACGAGAATCCCTAACGTTAGCATTCTATACCCCTCTGAGAAAGCCTGATCCCACCTCCTCCCATACAACTCTCTGTTACGACACATCGTACTATAGAACGTTACCGCAAGAACCTTTCTTCTCTCCTCACTATCCCCTCTCCCCCTCATCACCCACGACATATATATATAATCTACCATGATATAATCTAAAGCTCTTATGACACCCTCGTCTAACCCACCCATATCTAGACTTAGAGCACGCAAAACCGTCACCCCACGGCCCCCCACCCTCTGAACCAACCTACTTAACCAGCACCTAACCTCCTCTAGCCCTTCACAAAAGTAAACTACATGGAACGCTGTCTCATCCCCTCCACAGATACCACACCCCCCACCCTCTACAACCTGTCTGTTTCGTAATATCTCACCAGACGGAAGGATCCCATGCAGAAAACGAAACATCACCTCACGCGCCCGAGGTTTTAACTTCAATTTACTAAATCTAAACCAAATACTCTTCCACGCATACATGGGGAACAAACCCTCAACTGGGACAACACACCTACCTACAAGTAACCTACACAAAACCCTTATACGAACCTTTCTCAGTTCCCTAACCAACATAACAGCCCTCAAAACTATTTCACATTCCCTCAACTCCATTCCTCGATACCACGTACCCAGCCTGTCGTGTATCCTTCCCAAACGCCCCGCGTTCACACCCTCACGCAACACTTCCCATTTAATGTACACACATTTAGCCCTCCGTCTCAAATCCAACAACCCCAACCCACCCTGACTTACAGGTAACATTACAACCTCCCTCCGTAACCAATCACAACGTGAACCCCATAAAAATTTGTACACCCGTCTTAGTATCCCCGCAATCGCTGTCCCTGTAATTGGGAACACAGCTGCAACATACCAAACCTTACTATACAATAAAATGTTCACGACTATCACTCGCTGTATCAGAGTTAGGTGCTGGGGTCTCAGAACACCTAGACGCCCCACGATCCTTTCCAATAACCCATCCGAATTTTCCTCCCGCGCCACAACCATGTCATCCCTATAAATAATACCACAAATCTTTAAAGACACCGCCCATTCTTTAACAACATTACATCTCCCCCCCACACCCCCCACCCAAGAACCCAACCCCATGCACCTTGACTTCGCACTATTTACCTGCATACCCGTGGCACTTCCAAATAATTGCACCACCTCGTCCAACACACTCATTGACATCCCTGCACGAAAGAGAACAGTGGTGTCGTCAACATATCCAATTAACCCCGGCCAGGCCCTCCCACCCCCCACACTTCCCGCACATGGCGTACATAAGCTACGGTCAACCATTCTATAAAAGGGGTCCTGGAAACACGCAAACAATATTTGGGACATGGGGCATCCCTGTCTAAGGCCTCTTCCCATTGCAATTTCCCTCCCCATACACCCATTAATCTGTATCCTCATTTTCGCCCCCTTGTACAACGTATTTACCCATTCGACTATTTCCTCCCCAAAACCCTGTCTCCTAAGTATAACCTGCAAAGCTCCCCTTTCCACTCTATCATATGCTCCCTGCCAGTCTAGAGCCAACAAAGCCGCCCCTCCACCCCCACCCTTAGCTTCCACAAAACTTCTCAGTATCCCATGTCCTTCAATCATCGACCTTCCCGGCAACCCGAACTGAGATTTTGACACCACCCTCTCCACTACACATTTGAACCTATTACCTAAAATTTTTGCAAACACCTTATAGTCTGCACACATCAGTGATATGGCTCGGTACTCCCGAAGGGTGGGCTGCCCCTTGACCTTCGGGACCAGCACTACTACTGCTGTTTCCTGCTTCTCCCCCAACTTACCCTTCTCCTTCATACTATTAAATAACCTAACTATAAATTCCTTTATCAACGCCCAATGTTGTAAATAAAATTCTACCGGGAGACCATCAATACCGGGAGCTTTCCCCTTCCTCATTCCCCTTAACGCATTCTCTATTTCCTCTGCCGTAATCTTCCCACCTAAAGCCTTTCGATCACTATTTCCTAAATTACACGTCACATACGTACACACCTTGTCCAATGCCCCGTCACCCACCCCCCCACTGTTCCAGTATTTCTCGTACCAAGCCTCCGCATACGCACACATCCCCTTCGTGGTTCGTATCTCCTGCCCTACTCTATAATTCCCAACCATCTCCGTTACCTCTAAACATGGTATAGCCGTCAGCGCCTGCCTTTGCTTTTGCTGCCGCAAAACACACGCTGACGGCTTGTCGCCCCAAAGCACTTCCTCCACCCCTGCCTGCATCCTTACAGCTTGAAACCTTTCATTTTGCAACACCCTCAACCTCCCCTTTATTTCAGCTATTTCATCCATAGGAAAATTATTCCCACCCACCCCCCTCCCATAGCAAGCTCTTAACCTATCCTCTAAATAGTTAGCCAGTCCATATTTTAAATTATTAATACGTTTTCCTTCTCTCACATAAAACTTTCGAATCCTTTCCTTTGCTACACTATCCCACCATGTCACAATGTCATCCACTCCCTGTTCTTCCACACTAAGCTCCCTCCATAGGACTGAAAACCCCTCCAACCCCTCCTCATCTCCTAACACACTTATATTCAATTTCCAATAACTTCTATATATGTCCGCGAGCGTCCCCCACCCAACCTCCACCACCACTGCCCTATGATCTGACATTGTAGTCTCAACAGTACTGAAAGATTTCACGTTCACTCCCTGAGAAAGGTACACTCTATCTAGTCTCGCAGCATAACCACTCCTAACAAACGTATATTCAGTCTCCCACACCGCTCCCCCAAAGGCATCACGTAACCTAACATCCCTTAATAAATCCCTAAGAGCCACAGACATATATCCAGCTCCTCTTGGGTCCACATCAGCCACCCTGATTACACTATTCCAGTCCCCACCAACTATCGCCACCTCTGGCAGTGCACTTAAGAAAAACACAAGATCCTCACACACAAAATCATTCTTTACCTTTATGTTATTTTCTGCCGGCGCATACACACTCACAAAAGACACACGCTTACCCATCCACCACCCATCCACACGCAACACCCTCCCTCCCCCTCCTCCCTCGCTTCTCTGCAAAACAAACGGGCTCGTCTCCCTTATTAAAATTCCCACACCACCTTTTAGACGGGGAGATGGCAGGGTAACTACCCGAAATCCTGCCACCTCCAACACCCTACCCTCTTTGAAATTGTGCTCCTGCAGGAACACAACATCCACTCTAGATTTATTCAGAAAATTACGAAACCAATCTCTCTTCATACCGCTACATAACCCATTAACATTTACAGACATACACCTAAGGCCTATTATAGTTTCCACCCCTGCTTCCTCTCATCACTCTTTACAACTCCAGAGCTTGAATTTACGTTCAACACCTTCAGAGTGCTCTCTTTCCCTCCCCCCTTCTTCCGGTGCCTCCTATCATGGCTACCACCACCTACACCACTACCTTCACACTTGACCTCAGTCTTTTTCCCAGGCCTTTGTGCAGGCGTAAGGACGTCATCAGAATCTGATGTAGCCGCCCTCTTTCTCGTGACAGTCATGTTACACATATCTTGATCAGATGTTACCTCTCGATGAACCTCCACCTCCACCTGAGAATGGTGTAATGAGTCAATGGATGACTCCAAACCACCATCACGTCCCAAATTATCATGTCTCAGACTTTCTGGAAGCGACGATTCTCCAATGACATCACGCTCAGATGTAACATCCCTCTCTGGTGGTGACAACGTCTTCAACACCTCCACCAATTCCTCCTCAATCTCATGAACCTTCTCTTGTACTTGCTGCTCCTCCTTATCCACAGGAGACGACACCTGATCAGGCAGTTGGGGGCGGGACTCCAACTCACCACCAGTCCTGTGTGCCCGATCCACTATCTCGCTCCACAAAACACCACGCCCTCCATCCGATGTTTGTTCCTCACCTGCCACCTTTGAAGCAGGGGCTGCGACATCCACCACAGGTCCAGGCACATGTCTTCGCTTGTCACAGGTCGCCGCTATGTGATCATACTCACCACATAGGCGGCACGTACGTCGTTGTCCTGGGTACATTACCATTACCTGCGTCCTGAAATCTTGTAGGTACACATAGGATGGTATTTGGTGCCTCAAAGTCATTTTGAGGTTGAAAGAACCCTCTGGAAAACCAGCATAGGCTCCTGCCGCCCACGTACCATGTTGAGCATAATGCACCGTCCCATACTTCTCAAAAACTTTCCTTATATCTGCCTCGTCCGCCTCAAAGGTAACGTTGCGTAACTTGATCCACGTATAATACCGTGAAACATCTATCATTCTTACAGTGACAGCTGGTGTGACGTTAAGACTCACGTCCTGAAACCTGGTGATTAACGATTCATAAACCGTTGCAGTTAGCAGTTTGACGAAAATTCGTTGTCCTCCGTTCATTGCTACACCATACAAGTCACAATCTTGTACTCCATAAGTCTCCCGTATGATCTTTGGCAATAAGACTTGCGCAGAACTGGTCGTTATCGTTCCTTTAAGTAGCTCGATGCCTACAGTATTTATCCTTCGTCTCAGACTAACCGCCATCTTGACGATCACAGTGCACCTAAGTTGTTAGCCGAGGTGTGACAGCACCACTTCACACCACTGCAGCCAGGTAACTGACAAGGGCGCTCGCCTACACACAGCAGAGGGGTGCAGAGCACTACCGCACACTACCATGGTCAGGCAGCGAATCACATGTTTGTGAATTCAGTAACGTGTGGGTCCTGGTCTTGCAGGAGATTTATATTGAAATCACCTGAGAGTAGTAAGTGATCTTTGTTCATGCGTTCATCAGTTATCATACTTCCTAGATTTTGACTAAATTGGCTAATGTTTGACTGTGGAACTCTGTAGATGTTTATCAATGTGAGAGGTTTTTGTAGGTATTTGGATTTGAATTTAGCTATTATATATTCCCCATGTTCATCCCTTGTGCAAGTATTAGTGATACATTCTAGTTGGTCTGAGTAGTATATGGCTGTGCCACCCCCTTGTTGGTCTGGCCTACAGTTGTGTATGGCTGTGTAACCAGGAATGGCATAGACATCTGTACTATCAGGCTTTAGCCAGGTTTCAGTTAGTGTAATGATGGACATATTGGCATGTAAGGAATTTAGTAATGCTATGAGGTCATCGTAATGCTTGCTTAAAGATCTGATATTGTAGTTAAAGATAGTTATGTTGTTGTTGGCTCTGAGAAGTGCCTTTGATTGTTCTGCAGTGTAGTAATTACTGTAACTGTTTGATTCATTTAAGTCATTAAATAAGAGGTTGGTATCAGGATCAATGCTTGTAATCATAAGATTTGTAGTGAATCTATAGTTAGAATTAAGTAAAAAACAAAGTAAATAGTCTTAAGCTAAAAAATAGCACCTGAATTATTTAACAAATGTAAAATAATGAGCTAAGGGACTAATACAAATAAAGTGATGATCATATAATAGAGCTTGGGAATATGATAGTAGGTAGTACTATAAAGGTAATTTTTTAAAGTTAGAATTATAGTTTAAAATTATAATAAAAAGGGACTAATATAGGTTGTGGTGAACAATAAAGTGGTAATCAAATAAATGAGCTTTGGAATATAATGGCAAAATTGTGAACTTATTCTACTTTAGCACCTGAGAATAGCACCTTGATTATTTTAACAATTGTGAATATATAAACTAGGGTAGTTATATAAAGCTAAAATAAAGGAGAAAATATATAAGGGACTAAAATTAAGTAATGGTAAGCAAAGTTAAATGGACAGATGGTAGGAATTATAATATAAACTTATAATATAAAAATACAATTTGAAATGGTACTTGCAATTGCACTAGAGTCTGGTATAGATTGTTGACAAGATCAAGATTATAACTATAGATTTAAATTGACAAAATAAAATTCACAATTAAAGTACCAAAAGAATAATAGTAAAAAATCACAATGGTAATGTCTTGGTTATAATATGATAGTAAGATGGTAGACAGGTACCCAGGTACACAGGTACAAGGATAATATAAAGGTTGGGGTTGAATATAAAAACTTGAAAATTTGGCAACAAAATGTTATGGGAAGTATAAAATAATGTTTAATGTACAAAAGTAAAATTGACCACCAACAACTCATACACTTGAGCTGTTAGCACTTTCACAAACATTCTATATGCACCATTCAGTGCCACTCCATATAAGTCCTCGTCCCTGATGTGGTACGCCTCTCGTATAATCGTTGGCATCAACACCTGGGCTGACGTAGACGTTATCACCCCACTGATGTTTCGATTATTAAGTACCATTTCGAGGGATGTGTATATAAAAGTGTTGTTCATATCATGTAATTCTGTTGGGTAGCTCCAACAGGTTTGGGTTCAGTGATAGGATGAGGGAGCAGGGAGGGGGGGGTGTACCCACACGGAGTTGTAAGTATGTGTAATGTTAGCTGTAGGTAGGATTGTGTTAATTTATAGCCTTAAATGAGTTTTATATATTATATTTTTGTAATGTCATGTTTTAAATAAAATAAAATAAAAAAAACTGATGAGCTCATTTCCCACCGTATTAACTCTCCGGTACACACCTAGCGCCATGTTGTCTCTTAGTAGCTCGTCTGGGTAAACAGCAGAGAGGTGCCAAGCATGACCACACTCGACCTCAAAGAGGCAGCAAATAAGGAACTACTGCGCAGCACAACCTCTCGGCCCGAAAGTGAAGAGATCACTGTCTTAGATCCATCAGTGTACATAACTTGTGATAACTTATTACTACCAGCTAGGCCAGAAATTTCTTCTTTGAGTAGTTGCTTTAACAATTATTATTATTATTATTAAAGATTCGCCGGTATTTTCCCGGCCCGGGCCTTTTCCAAGTGGTGGCCCGGCCTTGGCTCCCTCTTTAGGGACTGTCTGAGCCTAAGTCTCCCATGGGAGGAGGCACAAGTACCTCCTCATCTTTGGGACCAACTGTCCCCAGGCCTAACCACAAGCTAGGCCTCTCTGGTCTGCCATCCCCGCCCCAAGGGGGCTAATGGGAATGACAGTCTTATGAGCTAAAGGCTCGGGCTCAGGCACCTACCCTACCCTAGAAGGGCTGGGCATGGTATCGATGTGCTTTAAGAAGTTGCTTTAACCCTTAAACGGTCCAAATAGATCGACGTTCATATCCGTAGTGCTCCAAAAGTAGATCTATGTCTTTTTTACATACTTTAAAAAAAAAACGTCTACTACTAGTATATACGTTTGGACCATTTAAGGGTTAACATTAGTTAGTCCTGAAAATGTATTTATTTTCGCGAGGAAGGTAAACAATAATATTTTTACATGTATTACTTATATACATATAATTATTTACAAAACTCTTATAGAAACTAAGAAATACTGTTAAAATTAAACATACTGTTTAAAATTATAGAAAGTACTGAAAAATATTTTAATAATTTAAGAAATAAAAAAGTATTTATATAAAATTTTGCTGTTTGTTAAAAGAAAATAAATATTTATTATAAATAAAAATTGCCTTGAGAGAGTCTGTGTTCTTTTTTCTAATCATAATTTTTGAAAACCTTCTACGAGGTTATAATTTTGTATTTTATAAGTGTCTTACTTTTGTTTTAGTTATTATTATCAGGAATTAACGTTAATTACTTGAATGAAAGTGATGGAGTAACTGGAAGATGGAGAGAAAATTAGGTTGGATCCGAGTATGGAAATTTTATAAGGTTACTTGCGTGAACTTTGTAATTACATTCATACAAATAATCTCGTTGAGAGGTAACAACTATATATTGTTTACAGTAATTACCTCCATGTAGACGTGTGAGAAACTTGAGACACTCCTGGTCGCTACAAGCGGCCCTTCGACCTCACACATATATATCTATCCGGCGGGTGGAAACATTCCGACACGTTTCCTTACACCTGTTGTCCTGTTCACCTAGCAGCAAATAGGTACCTGGGTGTTAGTCGACTGGTGTGGGTCGCATCCTGGGGGACAAGATTAAGGACCCCAATGGAAATAAGTTAGACAGTCCTCGATGACGCACTGACTTTCTTGGGTTATCCTGGGTGGTTAACCCTCCGGGGTTAAAAATCCGAACGAAATCTTAAATCTTATCTTATCCTAGACCAGTACTCTAACTTAGAAGTGGATAGCACCCACAAGTACGGCGCTGCTAATTAGTTGTGGACTATAATTTGTACAAAACAAATTCTGGCCACAAAATAGAGCGAAACACCAACGTCAAAGACCTGGGAGTGATTATGTCGGAGGATCTCACCTTCAAGGACCATAACATTGTATCAATCGCATCTGCTAGAAAAATGACAGGATGGATAATGAGAACCTTCAAAACTAGGGAGGCCAAGCCAATGATGACACTCTTCAGGTCACTTGTTCTATCTAGGCTGGAATATTGCTGCACTCTAACAGCACCTTTCAAGGCAGGTGAAATTGCTGACCTAGAAAATGTACAGAGAACTTTCACGGCGCGCATAACGGAGATAAAACACCTCAATTACTGGGAGCGCTTGAGGTTTCTAAACCTGTATTCCCTGGAACGCTGGAGGGAGAGATACATGATTATATACACCTGGAAAATCCTAGAGGGACTAGTACCGAACTTGCACACGAAAATCACTCACTACGAAAGCAAAAGACTTGGCAGACGATGCACCATCCCCCCAATGAAAAGCAGGGGTGTCACTAGCACGTTAAGAGACCATACAATAAGTGTCAGGGGCCCGAGACTGTTCAACTGCCTCCCAGCACACATAAGGGGGATTACCAACAGACCCCTGGCAGTCTTCAAGCTGGCACTGGACAAGCACCTAAAGTCAGTTCCTGATCAGCCGGGCTGTGGCTCGTACGTTGGTTTGCGTGCAGCCAGCAGCAACAGCCTGGTTGATCAGGCTCTGATCCACCAGGAGGCCTGGTCACAGACCGGGCCGCGGGGGCGTTGACCCCCGGAACTCTCTCCAGGTAAACTCCAGGTATGTCCCTTCGCAACCAGTTGCACCCTGAACACCAAAAGTATTTGAACACAATTCTAAAAATACTCGTCATCACCGTTCCTGTTAATGGCAACATTGCTGAAACAAACCAGACTTTACTGTATAGTAATACACTGATGACAATTGCTCATTGCCTAAGGGTTAAATGGTGAGGTCACAGCATTCCCAAACGTTGTTGCACCTGTTCCACCATCCTATTCGAATTACTGACCCTTGCAGCACACATGTCAGCCTCATATATGACACCGCAGATTTTCAGACTTCCAGTCTGATGCTGCACAACATCACATCCCCATTCTAATCTCCCTGCCCACTCTCCAAGCCCTATTATTATTGACTTCTCCAGATTTACCTTCATCCCAGTAGCTCTCCCAAACATGTGTACAACTTCCCCCAAAACTCCTAACCGTGTCTCCTCACACACGAGAATAGTTGTATCGTCAACATAGCCCACCAAGCCAGGCCAAGGTTTCTGCACACGATATTCACCCCCATTTCTTAGACGATCCTCTAGCATCCTATAAAAAGGATTCTGAACACAAGCAAACAATGGTTGTGATACTGGACAACCCTGCCGAAGACCCTGCTCCATGTTGACTCTCTTCCCCACACACCCATTGATTTGCACCCTTACCTTCGCTCCTGAGTACAACGTATCCACCCACCCCACTATTTCCTCACCAAACCCCTGTTTGAGGAGAATATACTGCAAAGCTCCTCTTTCCACCCTGTCATAAGCCCCTTGCCAATCCAATGCCAACAATGCCCCTATGCCCCCTTCCATGTCCTCCAGGAACCCCTTTATGATCACATGGTGCTCAATCATTGACCTACCCAGCAACCCAAAGTGAGACTCAAACACCACCCTCCCTACAACACATTTAAGCCTATTCCCAAGAATTTTCGCGAACAGCTTATAATCAGCACAAAACAACGAAATGGCTAGGTAATTCCGAATGGTACTCTGCTTTTTACACTTTAGGACCAACACCACCACCACCGTTGCCTATGATTCTCCCATCTTACCTCCGTCTTTCATGGCATTCATTAACCTTACTAGGAAACCCCTTAGCAGACCCCAGTGTTGTACATAAAATTCGCTTGGTAAACCATCTATCCCTGGCACCTTTCCCTTCCTCATGTCCATAAGGGCTCTCCGTATTTCCTCCTCCTCAATGACCTCACCCAGTGCCTCCCAATCACTCCTCCCCAGTTTGCCTGGCACGTGCTCACATACCTGCCCAAGAACCTCGCCATCCACACCACTACTTTTCCCGTACTCCTCAAACCATCTATCTGCATATGCACTCATCCCAGTTGTTTCCTGTAATACCTGACCCTCTCAAAAATCCCCCACCGAAGAAATGACTTGCAATCCCGGTATTGTAGTCGTTTGCTGTCATACCTTCTGTCTTTGCAGTACACAGTTAGTTTAATATGTTTATTATGCACCCCATACCCATCCTGTGGGCGGTAGTCAAAAGATTACAGAGGTACATAATTGGTCCAGGGACTGGACTCCAAAGTTTTGATAGCTGAGCAAGTTACAGAGGTAATGAACTCACAATTTACAAAGGTAATGAACTCACAATTTACAAAGGTAATGAACTCACAATTTACAAAGGTAATGAACTCCAGGTAAGTCTGGTCACAATCATGACAAGTTACAAAGGTATTTACAGATTACAGAGGTACGTAATGGGTCCAGGGACTGGGCCCCCAAAGTTTTGATAGCTGAACTAGGTACAAAGGTAATGAGCTCACAAGTTACAAAGGTAATGAATTCTATAGAATGGTTACTTACGTTTATACTTTGGCTACAATCATGAACAAATTATAGAGTAATGAGCAATTCACACTTCCACACCCGGTCACAACTGTAATGAGTTATTGGTGCAAATATTGATTGTTGAGTCACACACACCACACACACGCACACACACTCGACCCCTGCAACCACAAATAGGTGAGTACAAACAAATAGGTGAGTACACACACACACACACACACACACACACACACACACACACACTTTAGTTTAATATCTTTATGCACCCCAGTACACAAGCCGATGGTTTGTCACCCCAGAGTACTTGGTCCAGCCACGCTTGTACCCATACCACTGCAAAACGCTCTTCTTGCAAATCCCTTATCCTGTCCTTCAACATTTGTATTTCTTCCATGGGGTGAACCCCCGCCACCGCCCCTCCCGCATAACAATCCCGTAATTTAGATTCTAAATAATTTGACAATCCATACCGCAATTGTTTAATGCATTTGCCCTCCCTCACATAAAATTGACGTATTCTTACCTTAGCCACACTATCCCACCATCCTACCACATCCTCCTCAGTCCTTCCCTCCACATGGAGCTGTTCCCAAAATACTGCAAAACCTTCCACTCCCTCTCCATCCCCCAAAACCATCGTACATTAGCTGCCTGACTGCGGTGGAGTGAGGTTGTGCACAGCACCCCTCTGCTGTTTGTTAGGAGAGCTCTCATAGCAACAATATGGCGCTGAGTATCCGACGTAGGATAAACACTGTCGGTGTTGAGCTGCTTCGTGGGGCGATTTCCCCCTCTACGGCGCAGGTGTTACTTCCGGCAATCATCCGGGAAACGTACGGAGTGCAGGATGATGAGGTTTATGGTGTGGCCCTGAATGGGGCCTATCGTCTATTCGTCAAGTTAAATTCGACGGCTGTGTACGAGTCGTTGGTGACGAAATTTGAGCATGTGAGTATTGATGTGACTCCAGCTGTCAAAGTGCGACTCATAGACGTCTCTCGCCACTATACGTGGGTGAAGTTGCGAAATGTCCCCTTCGAGGCTGACGAGGAGGACTTACGGAAGGTGTTTGCTGCTTATGGTACCGTGCATCTGGCAACCCAAGGCAAGTGGGCGGCAGGTGCGTACATGGGACGTCCGGAGGGTACATTCTCCCTCAAAATGACACTGAGGCACCCGATTCCGTCATACGTCGTGATGCCGGAGTTTAGGACCCAGATTCTAGTGGCGTATGCTGGGCAGCGACGGACATGCAGGTTGTGTGGGGAGTATGACCATATGGCGGCGACGTGTGGGAGGCAGTGGAGGGCGCCGGCGCAAACAGGTGGAGCACCAGTTACAGGTGTGGATGTCGTGGAGGAGAATTCCAAAGGAAATCGAGGAGATGGCCGTCTGTGGAGTGACATTGTGGAAGAGTCTCTTGTGGTGCATGATGGGCGTGGCACGAGTTGTGTGGAGCCAAAAATGGCCACTTTGCCGGTGACAGGGGAGGACGTGCTAATTCAGCAGGAGGTGTAAGAGCTGGAGGAGGAGCTCGACGAGGTATTGAAAAATTTACCTTCTTCGGGCGAGGATAATGGCTTGGTCCGTGAAATGGTGCCTGCGTCGAAAGGAGAGTGTGGCGGGACAGGCACGAGAAGGACGGAGGACAACTGCAGGCACAGAGAGGAGTCACCGAGCTCTGTGCGACAGGTCACAGTAGAGGTTGATATTCACTGTGAGGAATCTTCGGAAGACAGTATGGCGGTAGAGAGTGTCACGAGGAAGAGGGCGGCTGCGTCAGACTCAGATGATGTCCTGACACCCGCGCAGAGGTCTGGGAGGAAGGATGTATATTTTCGTGACAGCCAGGATAAGAGGCATCGAAAAGGGGGGGGGGTGGATGGTGACAAACCACATGTTGACCCTGGGGCAAGAGGCCCTGGGAAGGGTGAGAGGAGAAAGGATTGGAAGCTTTAGAAAGGCCTTAAATGCATGACTGTGAATGTGAATGGACTGTGTACTGGTATGAAGAGGGAATGCTTTCGTATGCTCTTACGTCGATACAGAGTGGACGTAGTCTTTCTACAGGAGCATAATTTCAGGGAGGGTAAAGTGCTCGAGGTGGAAGGGTATACGGTGTTGACTCTGCCATCGGCACGTTTGAAAGGTGGTGTGGGTTTATTGATAAAGGAGGCGAGCCCGTTTGTGTTGCAAAGACGTGAAGGGGGTGGGGGGGGAGGGTGTTGCGTGTGGATGGGTGGTGGATGGGGCAGAGGGTAACCTTTGTAAGTGTGTATGCACCAGCTGAAAATGATATGAAAGTAAAGAGGGATTTTGTGTGTGATGATCTAGTTTTTGCTTTCCGTGGTTTACCTGAGGTGGCCATCGTAGGTGGGGACTGGAATTGTGTGATCAGGAGAGCGGATGTGGAACCTCGAGGGGCGGGGCATATGTTGACAGCATTACGCAATCTATTGGTGGACGTTCAGTTGAGGGATGTGGTAGATGGGGGAGCGTGGGAGGTGGAGCATACTTTCGTGAGGCGAGGTTACGCGGCTAGGTTAGACAGGTTGTATATATCTCATAAGGTAGTGTCAAAGTCTGTCCGTACTATTGACCTAGCTTTTTCAGATCATAGGGCGGTTGTCGTAGAAGTAGAGTGGGATTCTCTAGCTTGTATCTCTAGGGGATATTGGAAATTAAATACGAGTCTGTTGGAAGATGAGGAGGGGTTGGGGGGTTTTCGGGAGCTGTGGGAGAGATTAACTGAGGAGGTACAAGGTGTGGAGGACGTGGTGACGTGGTGGGATGGTGTGGCTAAGGACCGGATTCGGCATTATTATGTGCGGGAGGGGAAAAGGATTAATTCTTTAAAATTTGGGTTGATTAATTATTTGGAGGACAGGTTACGGGGTTGTTATGTAAAAGGGACAGTAGAGGGTGTCTATCCGATGGACAACATTATGATACTTAAAGAGCGGTTGCGGGAAATTCAGGACGAGCGGTTCCAAGCGGTGAGAGTAATGGCGGGGGTGGAGGAGGTGTTATGGGGAGATAGGCCGTCTTCGTGTGTGTTGCGCAGACAAAAACAACGTCAGCAGGCAACAGCTATTCCATGTTTGGAGGTTCTTGAGTCGGTGGGTGGGTATAGGGCGGGTCAGGTAATCCACACTACGGATGGGATGGGGTTGTTTGCGGATACGTGGTACGAAAAGTATTGGCGGGAGGAAGGGGTAGGATTAGGGGATTTAGAGAGGGTGTGTGGAAGTGTGCCATGTAGGTTAGGACACAGTGATAGGGAAGCTTTGGGGGGGGACATAACTGAGGGGGAAATATGGAGAGCTTTGAGTGCCATGCGAAAGGGCAAAGCACCGGGAATCGATGGACTGCCGGCGGAGTTTTATCAACAGCATTGGGAGTTAATAAAAGGTTTTTTGGTGAGGTTACTGAACTTGATGAAGGTAAGGGGAAGGTTGGGTGGAAGACAGGCAACAGCTGTAGTTGTTTTGGTACCGAAGGGTAAGGAACAGCGTTCGCTCAGGGACTATAGAACAATATCATTGTTATGCACGGATTATAAGTTATTTGCAAAAATTTTAGGAAATAGGCTCAAGTGTGTTGTAGGGAGGGTTGTATCGGAAACCCAGTTTGGGTTGCCAGGTAGGTCTATGGGGGTGGGACATGGTCTTTTAAGGGATTTCGTGGAAGAAAAAGGGGGGGAAGGGGGGGGGTTGGTTGCACTAGACTGGCAAGGAGCTTATGATAGGGTGGAGCGGGAGGCGTTGAGAGCTATCCTTAGGAAACAGGGCTATGGGGAGGAAATAGTGGGATGGGTAGAGGCGTTATATAGAGGGGCAATGGTGAGAGTACAGATTAATGGAAGATTAGGGGGGAGGATTGTCATGGGCAGAGGTCTTAGACAGGGGTGTCCTATGTCACAGCTTTTATTTGCATGCATACAGGACCCCTTTTATAGAATGGTGGAGCGCCATATGGGCGTTAGTGAAGGGGTTGGGGGGGGAACTGGGGGCGTTTGGCCTGTTCTCATAGGGTATGTAGATGATACCACTGTATTGGTTAGAGAAGGGATATCCATAAAAGCCTTAGATGGAGTGGTCGACACGTTTGCATGTGCAACTGGTATGAGGGTAAATTCGGAGAAGTCCATGGTTATGGGGTTAGGAACTTGGGGGGAGCGGGTCGAGTGGGGTAGTGCAGTCGTAAAGAAGCGGGTGATGTCATTAAAAATTTGTGGTCTAATCTATTCAGATGATCTTGAGGTTGCACGTGTTAATAATTCGGTCAGGTTGGTAGAAAGGATACTGGGTCGATTGGGAGCATTGCGGCCTTATCATTTGACCCTTGTGCAGCGTGCCATTGTAATTAACGTTTTATTGTATAGCAAGGTTTGGCATGTGGCTGCCGTGTTCCCTTTAACGGGGACGGCAATTGCAACTATACTTAGAGGGGTTTTTAAATTTTTGTGGGGTTCAGGTTGTGATTGGCTTAGAAGGGATGTCGTAATGTTACCTGTGCGTCAGGGGGGGTTGGGTTTAATGAATTTAAAGAGGAGGGTCAAATGTATCTTTATTAAAAGGGAGGTGATGAGGGAGGGTGTGAATGGGGGGGGGGTTGGTTAAGGTACACAATAAATTGAAACGCATGTTTTCTGGGACGGAGTTGAGGGAGTGTGAAACTATTTTGAGGGCAGCAGTGATGGTTAGGGATCTGGGTAAGGTAAAAATAAGTAGGCTGTGTAGGATGTCGGCGGAAAGGGTTGTGGCTCCGGTGGAGGGGATTTTCCCCATGTATGACTGGGGATGTATATGGAGAAGGTTTGGTAGGTTAAGGTTACAACCCCGTGGACGTGAGGTGATGTATCGGTTTTTGCATGGGATTTTACCATCGGGAGTGGTCTTACGAGCTAGACGGGTGGTTGAGGGGGGGGGGTATGTGGAATATGTGGCGGGGAGGATTCTGCATTCCATGTAGTGTATTTTTGTGAGGGGTTGGGGAGCGTCAGGGGTTGGTTGAGCAGGGTGTTGCATAAGATAAGTGGTCAATACTTCTCTGTTCTGCGGGCATTGAGTCTTGATGTGGGGGGTATGGATGAAAGTATTATTAGGGCTGTGGGGTACATTATGGTAGATTATGTCTACATTATGTGGGGAATGAGGGGGAAAGGGGTAAGTGAGGTGAAGAGGAGGGTATTGGCTGTTACGTTTTATAAAACGTTGTGCCGTAATAGAGAACTTTATGGGAGGAGGTGGGAGCGGGATTTCTCTGAGGGATATAGAGACATTACATTAGAGGTTTTATTAAATTTGTAAATTAGGTGGGTGGGGCAGGGTAGGGATGGTATAATGTATTATGTTAATGGCCTGTCAGGGGTGGAAACGGGGTCGCCTCCTGGTATGTAGCGGGTGAATGTGTATGAACTTGGGCGTATGATGTGTATTCATGGTTTGTGATGATTATACTCAATATATGTGTTTGATTTTGCAGTAGGACATTGTTCTATGTATGTTACTCTTATGCATGTTGTTAGATGATTTTAGAGGTGTCAGTGTGTTGGATCCTTGTTTATTAATATATTCTGTGTTTGATGAACATATTGTTTTTACCTTATTCTCAATACAGTACGTTAATTGTATTTAACGTATAAGGTGTCCTACTTTATAATTTACAAAGTGACAATATATGTATATAATGATGTGTTTTGTTAATCATATAACAATGCAATTGGAATTAGTCGGTTATTGGTTATCATAGGTGTAGGGGTTTTCATGTATGGGTGAGGAGGGATATTTGTGTTATCTCAAGTTCATGTTTGTGTGGTTGTTCATGTTTATTCTGTGTAAGACCTGTTTTTGTCTTTATCTATTTCTTGTATTGTATTGTTCTAAATAAAATATAAAAAAAAAAAAAAAACCATCGTATTCAGTTTACAATAGCTTCCCTGCCTATGAGCCAAAGCTTCCAACCCCACCTCCACTATTACCACCCTATGATCGGATGACACCATCTCAATAGTTTTAAAAGACTCTACCAAAACCCTCTGAGATAAATATATCCTATCCAAACGAGCCGCATATCCCAGCCTCATAAAAGTATGTTCCACCTCCAACAGACCTCCCCCAAAAGCATCATGTAACTGAAAATCTCTAAACAGGCCCCCTAAGACTGAGGAAAAATATCCCGCTCCTCTGGGTTCCACGTCTGCCCTCTTAACTACACAATTCCAATCCCCCACACAATCGCCACAGACGGTAACGTGCGTATGAAGTTCACAAGTTCCTCCTACACAAAATCCATCTTTACTTTCACATCACTTTCTGCTGGGCCATACACACACACAAACGCCACTCTCTCTCCTATCCACCATCCTTCCACACGTAATACTCTCCCCCCTCCCCACCTCTTTCCTGTGCAATACAAACGGGCTCACCTCCCTGATCAACACACCCACTCCTGTTAGGTAAGACACATATGCAACAGTTAGGTATCTTTATTTCGAAACGTTTCGCCTACACAGTAGGCTTCTTCAGTCGAGTACAGAAAGGTTGATAGAAGCAGAAGATACTTGAAGACGATGTAATCAGTCCATCACCCTTAAAGTTTTGAGGTGGTCAGTCAAAACTTTAAGGGTGATGGACTGATTACATCGTCTTCAAGTATCTTCTGCTTCTATCAACCTTTCTGTACTCGACTGAAGAAGCCTACTGTGTAGGCGAAACGTTCCAAAATAAAGATACCTAACTGTTGCATATGTGTCTTACCTAACAATCTGTCGGTATTTCATACCATTTTAATGTTCACACCCACTCCTCCTTTTAAACGCTCAGACGGCAACACATAATCCTGGTACCCAGGCAACTCTAATTCACGACCAAGTTTAAAATTGTATTCCTGCACAAAAGCCAGGTCAACCTTATATCTATTCCAAAACATCTGGAAGTACTCACGTTTTACACCATCACACAGACCATTAATATTTATTATTACACACCTGAGGCCGGTTAAAGGTTTCCCTCCCCGCCTCATTTCAAGACTCTTCTCTTTCCGACCATTCCCCTGGGCATTGCCTTAGCCACGTACTCCACCCTCCTTCCCAACCATCTCCCCCCCGCTTTATGTTGTGGCCCTCTCTTAGAGTCATTCTGGGTACCATAACCCCATGCATGTTTCCCTGGTTTTTGCGCCGGCGTCAGAACATCGTACAAATCTGACGCTGCCGCCCTTTTCTTCGTTGCTCCCTCCGTCTCTATATCTGTGTCCTGAGAGTCCTCACAATTAACTTCCACCTATACCACCCTTAATTCGCCTCCATGTCCTTCCATGGTAGTCACACTGTCCATCACAGGTGCCACCTGGTCCTCCCTCCCTCCTCCCGCACACACCTCCTTCCGCCCCAATCCCAGGTTCCTGCTTGCTGTGACTCTCCACCTCCGTAGACTGTAGCATATCCTGTAACACCATAGCTTTCACTTTTGCACCCACTTGCACGTCTTCACTCAACAACTATACTGTCAATGGGCTGGGTGATTCATAAATCACCTTGTCCCCTTCCGATTCCACAGGAGGAGCCACCACCTCTTCACTCCTCATGCGACCATGCCCTCCTCCTTGCCTCCGTTCTTTCTCAGGCAACGTTTTCTCATGTGTAGGTGCTTCGCCTCTTGCCGGCCCAGGAGCCCAATTCTGCTTGCCACAATCTGCCGCCATATGGTCATATTCGCCACACATTCAGCATGTACTACTCTTCCAGGCATACGCCACCATTACCTGTGCTTTGAACTCCTCGAGATATACATACGAGGGTATAGGATGTCTCACCGTCATCTTGAGATTGAAAGTACCCTCCATAAATCCTGCTTAAGCTCCTTTAATCCATTTTCCAGGTTGGACTGGATGTACTGTCCCACATCATTCAAAAACACTTCTGATATCTGCTACATCAGCCTCAAAAGGCACTTTGCGGAGCTTGATGCACGAAAAATGTCTTGATACATCCGTCAACCTGACCCTCACTGCCGGTGTTACGCTGACATCTTGGTAAGGATCCACCAACGCCTCATACACTTGAGCTTTTAGCACTTTCACGAATATTCTATAAACACCATTCAGTGCTACTCCATATAAATCCTCGTCTCTGATGCCGTATGTCTCTCTTATAATTTTGGGCTTTAACTCTCGACTGACGTAGGTGTTAAAGCCCCACTAATGAGCTCAATGCCCAGAGTATTCACTCTCCAGTGCACACCTGGTGCCATATTGTTTTCAGAGTAGCTCGTCTGGGTAAACAGTAGAGGGGTACAAAGCATGATCGCACTACACCTCATCCATGTAGCGAATGATTGTACTTCAATATTACAGAGGTGCATAATGGGTCCAGGGACTGTATTTCAGTATTACAGTGGCAGATAATGGGTCCAGGGACTGTATTTCAGTATTACAGTGGCAGATAATGGGTCCAGGGACTGTACTTCAGTATTACAGAGGTACATAATGGGTCCAGGGACTGTACTTCAATATTACAGAGGTACACAAGGTTGTGCAGTGGGGGTAGGCTCCCCACAAGGTCGTGCAGTGGGGGGAGGCTCCCCACAAGGTCGTGCAGTGGGGGGAGGCTTCCCACAAGGTCGTGCAGTGGGGGGAGGCTTCCCACAAGGTCGTGCAGTGGTAAAGTTTGGAATAGGTAGTTTAGGTTTGAGAAAGAATTATGTGTGTTTAATGAACTATGTAGTGTAATGGTAATGATGAAGGTGAGGAAGTGTCAGGTGATAATGATGAAGGTGAGGAAGTGTCAGGTGATAATGATGAAGGTGAGGAAGTGTCAGGTGATAATGATGAAGGTGAGGAAGTGTCAGGTGATAATGATGAAGGTGAGGAAGAGTCAGGTGATAATGATGAAGGTGAGGAACTATCAGGTGATAATGATGAAGGTGAGGAAGTGTCAGGTGATAATGATGAAGGTGAGGAAGTGTCAGGTGATAATGATGAAGGTGAGGAAGTGTCAGGTGATAATGATGAAGGTAAGGAACTATCAGGTGATAATGATGAAGGTGAGGAAGTGTCAGGTGATAATGATGAAGGTGAGGAAGTGTCAGGTGATAATGATGAAGGTGAGGAACTGTCAGGTGATAATGATGAAGGTGAGGAAGTGTCAGGTGATAATGATGAAGGTGAGGAAGTGTCAGGTGATAATGATGAAGGTGAGGAAGTGTCAGGTGATAATGATGAAGGTGAGGAAGTGTCAGGTGATAATGATGAAGGTGAGGAAGTGTCAGGTGATAATGATGAAGGTGAGGAACTGTCAGGTGATAATGATGAAGGTGAGGAAGTGTCAGGTGATGATGATGAAGGTGAGGAAGTGTCAGGTGATAATGATGAAGGTGAGGAAGTGTCAGGTGATAATGATGAAGGTGAAGAACTGTCAGGTGAAAATGATGAAGGTGAGGAAGTGTCAGGTGATGATGATGAAGGTGAGGAAGTGTCAGGTGATAATGATGAAGGTGAGGAAGTGTCAGGTGATAATGATGAAGGTGAGGAAGTGCCATTGGATAATGATGAAGGTGAGGAAGTGTCAGGTGATAATGATGAAGGTGAGGAAGTGTCAGGTGATAATGATGAAGGTGAGGAAGTGTCAGGTGATAATGATGAAGGTGAGGAAGTGTCAGGTGATAATGATGAAGGTGAGGAAGTGTCAGGTGATAATGATGAAGGTGAGGAAGTGTCAGGTGATAATGATGAAGGTGAAGAACTGTCAGGTGATAATGATGAAGGTGAGGAAGTGTCAGGTGATAATGATGAAGGTGAGGAAGTGTCAGGTGATAATGATGAAGGTGAGGAAGTGTCAGGTGATAATGATGAAGGTGAGGAAGTGCCATTGGATAATGATGAAGGTGAGGAAGTGTCAGGTGATAATGATGAAGGTGAGGAAGTGTCAGGTGATAATGATGAAGGTGAGGAAGTGTCAGGTGATAATGATGAAGGTGAGGAAGTGTCAGGTGATAATGATGAAGGTGAGGAAGTGTCAGGTGATAATGATGAAGGTGAGGAAGTGTCAGGTGATAATGATGAAGGTGAAGAACTGTCAGGTGATAATGATGAAGGTGAGGAAGTGTCAGGTGATAATGATGAAGGTGAGGAAGTGTCAGGTGATAATGATGAAGGTGAAGAACTGTCAGGTGATAATGATGAAGGTGAGGAAGTGTCAGGTGATAATGATGAAGGTGAGGAAGTGTCAGGTGATAATGATGAAGGTGAGGAAGTGTCAGGTGATAATGATGAAGGTGAGGAAGTGTCAGGTGATAATGATGAAGGTGAGGAAGTGTCAGGTGATAATGATGAAGGTGAGGAAGTGTCAGGTGATAATGATGAAGGTGAGGAAGTGTCAGGTGATAATGATGAAGGTGAGGAACTGTCAGGTGATAATGATGAAGGTGAGGAAGTGTCAGGTGATAATGATGAAGGTGAGGAAGTGTCAGGTGATAATGATGAAGGTGAGGAAGTGTCAGGTGATAATGATGAAGGTGAGGAAGTGTCAGGTGATAATGATGAAGGTGAGGAAGTGTCAGGTGATAATGATGAAGGTGAGGAAGTGTCAGGTGATAATGATGAAGGTGAGGAAGTGTCAGGTGATAATGATGAAGGTGAGGAAGTGTCAGGTGATAATGATGAAGGTGAGGAAGTGTCAGGTGATAATGATGAAGGTGAGGAAGTGTCAGGTGATAATGATGAAGGTGAGGAAGTGTCAGGTGATAATGATGAAGGTGAGGAAGTGTCAGGTGATAATGATGAAGGTGAGGAAGTGTCAGGTGATAATGATGAAGGTGAGGAAGTGTCAGGTGATAATGATGAAGGTGAGGAAGTGTCAGGTGATAATGATGAAGGTGAGGAAGTGTCAGGTGATAATGATGAAGGTGAGGAAGTGTCAGGTGATAATGATGAATGTGAGGAAGTGTCAGGTGATAATGATGAAGGTGAGGAAGTGTCAGGTGATAATGATGAAGGTGAGGAAGTGTCAGGTGATAATGATGAAGGTGAGGAACTGTCAGGTGATAATGATGAAGGTGAAGAACTGTCAGGTGATAATGATGAAGGTGAGGAACTGTCAGGTGATAATGATGAAGGTGAGGAACTGTCAGGTGATAAGTACAATACTGATACATTAATATATTATAATCTTGGTTGACTGAAGCACAACATAATGCTGGGTAAACTTACCATAAATGTTGAGGGATAAAATAAATTATGGAATATGTCCGCGTAAGTTGCACCTGTGATGTGTATTTTGATACTTGAAGTTTATAATTCTCTGGAAGATTACAACCTGTGTTATTTTATTTAAATAGATAAAAAAAAATATGTATGTTATATTACCCTCACGGGTATCTAAAATTTATGATATTTTATGCTAATAGTCTATATCAAAAATCACAAATTTCTTTGATAAAGAAAAAATGAAAAATAATAGCAAAAATTTAAAATTTTTATGGTAATATTTATAAGAATTTTAATAAATTTTAACGTTTTGCAAAAATTAAAATAAGTTTTAAACATGCGTAATAATGTTAATAATAATTATTAATTTTATATAACAATTAAATATATATATTATTAGTTATGAGATGAGATAAAGAATGTGGACAGTCTGGTGGACTACTGAAAACTGTAATTATAAGTTATGAGGTGGGACAAGGAATGTGGACAGTCTGGTGGACTACTGAAAACTGTAATTATAAGTTATGAGGTGGGACAAGGAATGTGGACAGACTGGTGGACTACTGAAAACTGTAATTATAAGTTATGAGGTGGGACTTTTGGTGGACTACTGAAAACTGTAATTTAAGTTATGTGACATAATAATAATAATAATAATAACTATCTGAGTATATTTATGAAATAATGTCAGACTGGTGGAGTTTACAAGTATTTTGTTCTAGGTGATTTTCCGGTACAGATCCCAGCCAGAATCTCTTCCAACTTGCTGCCATTGTCCTCTTCCCTTCCGGGCTGACCCTCAGGGAAGGTTCCTTGATGTTGGTGAGGGGCTCTTGATTTAGGGAATTGGATCTGTGCTCCAGTTCCCCGAATTAAGCCTGAATGCCTTCCACATCCCCCCCCCCCTGGGCGCTGTATAGTCCTACGGGTTTAGCGCTTCCCCCTTGATTATAATAATAATAATTCCCTTCCGGGCTGACCCTCAGGGAAGGTTCCTTGATGTTGGTGAGGGGCTCTTGATTTAGGGAATTGGATCTGTGCTCCAGTTCCCCGAATTAAGCCTGAATGCCTTCCACATCCCCCCCCCCCTGGGCGCTGTATAGTCCTACGGGTTTAGCTCTTCCCCCTTGATTATAATAATAATAATTCCCTTCCGGGCTGACCCCTCAGGGAAGGTTCCTTCATGTTGGGGAGGGGCTCTTGATTTTTTTTTTTTTTTATATATATATTTTATTTAAAACATTACAATACAAGGTGGAAATTATATTAAGTGTTTACCTGGAGTTTACCTGGAGAGAGTTCCGGGGGTCAATGCCCCCGCGGCCCGGTCTGTGACCAGGCCTCCTGGTGGATCAGCGCCTGATCAACCAGGCTGTTGCTGCTGGCTGCACGCAAAACCAACGTACGAGCCACAGCCCGGCTGATCCGGAACTGACTATAGGTGCTTGTCCAGTGCCAGCTTGAAGACTGCCAGGGGTCTGTTGGTAATCCCCCTTATGTGTGCTGGGAGGCAGTTGAACAGTCTCGGGCCCCTGACACTTATTGTATGGTCTCTTAACGTGCTAGTGACACCCCTGCTTTTCATTGGGGGGATGGTGCATCGTCTGCCAAGTCTTTTGCTTTCGTAGTGAGTGATTTTCGTGTGCAAGTTCGGTACTAGTCCCTCTAGGATTTTCCAGGTGTATATAATCATGTATCTCTCCCTCCTGCGTTCCAGGGAATACAGGTTTAGAAACCTCAAGCGCTCCCAGTAATTGAGGTGTTTTATCTCCGTTATGCGTGCCGTGAAAGTTCTCTGTACATTTTCTAGGTCGGCAATTTCACCTGCCTTGAAAGGTGCTGTTAGAGTGCAGCAATATTCCAGCCTAGATAGAACAAGTGACCTGAAGAGTGTCATCATGGGCTTGGCCTCCCTAGTTTTGAAGGTTCTCATTATCCATCCTGTCACTTTTCTAGCAGATGCGATTGATACAATGTTATGGTCCTTGAAGGTGAGATCCTCCGACATGATCACTCCCAGGTCTTTGACGTTGGTGTTTCGCTCTATTTTGCGGCCAGAATTTGTTTTGTACTCTGATGAAGATTTAATTTCCTCATGTTTACCATATCTGAGTAATTGAAATTTCTCATCGTTGAACTTCATATTGTTTTCTGCAGTCCACTGAAAGATTTGGTTGATGTCCGCCTGGAGCCTTGCAGTGTCTGCAATGGAAGACACTGTCATGCAGATTCGGGTGTCATCTGCAAAGGAAGACACGGTGCTGTGGCTGACATCCTTGTCTATGTCGGTTATGAGGATGAGGAACAAGATGGGAGCTAGTACTGTGCCTTGTGGAACAGAGCTTTTCACCGTAGCTGCCTCGGACTTTACTCTGTTGACGACTACTCTCTGTGTTCTGTTAGTGAGGAAATTATAGATCCATCGACCGACTTTTCCTGTTATTCCTTTAGCGCGCATTTTGTGCGCTATTACGCCATGGTCACACTTGTCGAAGGCTTTTGCAAAGTCTGTATATATTACATCTGCATTCTTTTTGTCTTCTAGTGCATTTAGGACCTTGTCGTAGTGATCCAGTAGTTGAGACAGACAGGAGCGACCTGTTCTAAACCCATGTTGCCCTGGGTTGTGTAACTGATGGGTTTCTAGATGGGTGGTGATCTTGCTTCTTAGGACCCTTTCAAAGATTTTTATGATATGGGATGTTAGTGCTATTGGTCTGTAGTTCTTTGCTGTTGCTTTACTGCCCCCTTTGTGGAGTGGGGCTATGTCTGTTGTTTTTAGTAACTGAGGGACGACCCCCGTGTTTACCTGGAGTTTACCTGGAGAGAGTTCCGGGGGTCAACGCCCCCGCGGCCCGGTCTGAGACCAGGCCTCCTGGTGGATCAGAGCCTGATCAACCAGGCTGTTGCTGCTGGCTGCACGCAAACCAACATACGAGCCACAGCCCGGCTGATCCGGAACTGACTTTAGGTGCTTGTCCAGTGCCAGCTTGAAGACTGCCAGGGGTCTGTTGGTAATCCCCCTTATGTGTGCTGGGAGGCAGTTGAACAGTCTCGGGCCCCTGACACTTATTGTATGGTCTCTTAACGTGCTAGTGACACCCCTGCTTTTCATTGGGGGGATGGTGCATCGTCTGCCAAGTCTTTTGCTTTCGTAGTGGGTGATTTTCGTGTGCAAGTTCGGTACTAGTCCCTCTAGGATTTTCCAGGTGTATATAATCATGTATCTCTCCCTCCTGCGTTCCAGGGAATACAGGTTTAGGAACCTCAAGCGCTCCCAATAATTGAGGTGTTTTATCTCCGTTATGCGTGCCGTGAAAGTTCTCTGTACATTTTCTAGGTCGGCAATTTCACCTGCCTTGAAAGGTGCTGTTAGTGTGCAGCAATATTCCAGCCTAGATAGAACAAGTGACCTGAAGAGTGTCATCATGGGCTTGGCCTCCCTAGTTTTGAAGGTTCTCATTATCCATCCTGTCATTTTTCTAGCAGATGCGATTGATACAATGTTATGGTCCTTGAAGGTGAGATCCTCCGACATGATCACTCCCAGGTCTTTGACGTTGGTGTTTCGCTCTATTTTGTGGCCAGAATTTGTTTTGTACTCTGATGAAGATTTAATTTCCTCATGTTTACCATATCTGAGTAATTGAAATTTCTCATCGTTGAACTTCATATTGTTTTCTGCAGCCCACTGAAAGATTTGGTTGATGTCTGCCTGGAGCTTTGCAGTGTCTGCAATGGAAGACACTGTCATGCAGATTCGGGTGTCATCTGCAAAGGAAGACACGATGCTGTGGCTGACATCCTTGTCTATGTCGGATATAAGGATGAGGAACAAGATGGGAGCGAGTTCTGTGCCTTGTGGAACAGAGCTTTTCACCGTAGCTGCCTCGGACTTTACTCTGTTGACGACTACTCTCTGTGTTCTGTTAGTGAGGAAATTATAGATCCATCGACCTACTTTTCCTGTTATTCCTTTAGCACGCATTTTGTGCGCTATTACGCCATGGTCACACTTGTCGAAGGCTTTTGCAAAGTCTGTATATATTACATCTGCATTCTTTTTGTCTTCTAGTGCATTTAGGACCTTGTCGTAGTGGTCCAATAGTTGAGACAGACAGGAGCGACCTGTTCTAAACCCATGTTGCCCTGGGTTGTGTAACTGATGGGTTTCTAGATGCGTGGTGATCTTGCTTCTTAGGACCCTTTCAAAGATTTTTATGATATGGGATGTTAGTGCTATTGGTCTGTAGTTCTTTGCTGTTGCTTTACTGCCCCCTTTGTGGAGTGGGGCTATGTCTGTTGTTTTTAGTAACTGTGGGACGACCCCCGTGTCCATGCTCCCTCTCCATAGGATGGAAAAGGCTCTTGATGAACACAGAGTTCCATGAGTCTGGCCCTGGGGCAGAGTGCATGGGCATGTCATTTATCGCCTGTTCGAAGTCATTTGGCGTCAGGATAACATCGGATAGGCTTGTGTTAATCAAATTTTGTGGCTCTCTCATAAAAAATTCATTTTGATCTTCGACTCTCAGTCTGGTTAGCGGCTTGCTAAAAACTGAGTCATATTGGGACTTGAGTAGCTCACTCATTTCCTTGTTGTCATCTGTGTAGGACCCATCTTGTTTAAGTAGGGGCCCAATACTGGACGTTGTTCTCGATTTTGATTTGGCATAGGAGAAGAAATACTTTGAGTTTCTTTCGATTTCATTTATGGCTTTTAGTTCTTCCCGCGATTCCTGACTCCTAAAGGATTCTTTTAGCTTAAGTTCGATGCTTGCTAGTTCTCTGACCAGTGTCTCCCTACGCATTTCAGATATATTGACCTCTTTTAGCCGCTCTGTTATTCTTTTCCGTCGCCTGTAAACGGAGCGCCTGTCTCTTTCTGTTTTACATCTACTCCTCCTTTTTCTTAGAGGAATAAGCCTTGTGCATACATCGAGTGCTACCGAGTTAATCTGTTCTAGGCATAAGTTGGGGTCTGTGTTGCTTAGTATATCTTCCCAGCTTATATCGGTTAGGACTTAGTTTACTTGGTCCCACTTTATGTTTTTGTTATTGAAGTTGAATTTGGTGAATGCTCCCTCGTGACTAATGTCCTTATGTCGGTCTGGGGCTCCGCGCATACATGACTGAACCTCAATTATGTTGTGATCTGAGTATATTGTTTTTGATATGGTGATATTTCTTATCAGATCATCATTGTTAGTGAAGATGAGGTCTAGTGTATTCTCCAGTCTAGTAGGCTCTATTATTTGCTGGTTTAAATTGAATTTTGTGCAGAGATTTAAAAGCTCGCGTGAGTGTGAGTTTTCATCAGAGCTGCCTCCTGGTGTTATTACTGCAACAATATTATTTGCTATATTCCTCCATTTTAGGTGCCTTAAGTTGAAATCCCCCAGGAGGAAGATGTTGGGTGCAGGAGCTGGAAGGTTTTCCAGACAGTGGTCAATTTTTAACAGCTGTTCCTGGAATTGCTGGGATGTTGCATCCGGAGGCTTGTAGACTATCACAATGACTAGGTTTTGGTTCTCGACCTTTACTGCTAAAACTTCCACTACATCATTTGAGGCATTAAGCAGTTCTGTGCAAACAAGTGACTCTGCAATGTACAGGCCAACCCCCCCCTTTTGCCTGTTCACTCTGTCACATCTGTATAGGTTGTAACCTGGGATCCATATTTCGTTGTCCAAGTGATCCTTTATGTGGGTCTCAGTGAAAGCCCCGAACATTGCCTTTGCCTCTGCAAGCAGTCCACGGATAAAAGGTATTTTGTTGTTTGTTGCTGGCTTTAGACCCTGTATATTTGCAAAGAAGAATGTTATCGGACTGGTGGTATTGTTGGTACTGGGGGGGGATTTTTCCATAGGATGGAAAAGGCTCGTGATAGGGGCTTCTTGCAGTTCTTGATGAACACAGAGTTCCATGAGTCTGGCCCTGGGGCAGAGTGCATGGGCATGTCATTTATCGCCTGTTCGAAGTCATTTGGCGTCAGGATAACATCGGATAGGCTTGTGTTAATCAAATTTTGTGGCTCTCTCATAAAAAATTCATTTTGATCTTCGACTCTCAGTCTGGTTAGCGGCTTGCTAAAAACTGAGTCATATTGGGACTTGAGTAGCTCACTCATTTCCTTGCTGTCATCTGTGTAGGACCCATCTTGTTGTGACACCCTAATACCACACACCATATACACCCAGTTATACCAGAGTTATATACCTGTGTAGGCTGAAACTTTACCACAATTTCACCCCCCCCCCTCCCGCCAAATATAACCATCACCAACCTGATTGTATCTTAACTAAACATTAAAGTTAGTTAGTTAGTTAGTTAAAGATTAGCCGGTATTCTCCCGGCCCGGGCCTTGTCCAAGTGGTGGCCCGGCCTTGGCTCCCTCTTTAGGGAGTGTCTGAGACCTAAGTCCCCCATGGGAGGAGGCACAAGTACCTCCTCATCTTTGGGACCAACTGTCCCCAGGCCTAGCCACAAGCTAGGCCTCTCTGGTCTGCCATCCCCGCCCCAAGGGGGCTAATGGGAATGACAGTCTTATGAGCTAAAGGCTCGGGCTCAGGCACCTACCCTACCCTAGAAGGGCTGGGCATGGTGTCGATGAAACATTAAAGGATACATAGGATATCATGAGTGATGCAGTAACATCTTAGACACAAAAATATTAATAACAATTAAATGGGATACATGTTGTGGAAAATTTTCTAGGGTGCTTATCTGTATGTACCTCAACATTATATACATACAAGTAATCTCATTGGGAGACAACCATATTGTTTACCGTAGTCACCCCGTGTAGACATGTGAGAAAACTTAAACTACCTCTGGTCACTACAGGTGGCCCCTCGACCCTCACAATCTTGTCCACATCTATCCGAGACCAGTATAAATTGGATAGCACCCACAAGTACAGCGCTACTAATTAATTGTGGACTGTATAGATTATATTAGTTTAGCTGAATGAAGGGGGGGGTAGGATACACATGGATACATCCATCAAGGAAAAACATTTGTACATAATCCCACCACTTACCAGATGTTCTCTGGTGGTCACTTGATGTAGCTGGATCACTCATAACCTATCCAATTACAACATACCTAACTGGCCAGCATGAGTCTGCTATAACTAGAAGGGTTACTTAACTGTGGGTGATTGATACTCCTTATTTCCTCCATTCCCCATCTCATTTCGATGTCCTGCTACACCGACACGGTTCTTATTCCGGCAGGACGAGGTATCCGTCGGTTTGTCCCGGTTTAGAAGTCGTGATTCCATAAAGCTTCATTATCCCGGTACGAGAGTCACACGTTCACTCGGAGCAGGGCGCTCTATTTCACATCCCGCATTCTCTTAACTCAATGTTATTATCACTGATTACATTACCATTCACAAGACGATTTAACGTCTCATAACTATTATACACATTAGAGGTCACTCCATTAAGATCTGAGGCCGATGAGCGAGGATTAACACACGGGTATTTCCCCTGGACACACACCATGGTCGTGCACCTGTCACACCCGGTCGAACATTATTCACTAATTTTACCACCCTTTTACGGTGGTCCCGTAAATCACGTTCCCTCACTCTTCACTAGGGACAGTCACGACACTTCCTATTATGAATTGAGGCCTATATTGATCCTTAGGCCGCCGTGAACGCCAGTTTCCTCATTCCCGGTTTTCTCAGCCTCCTCACCCATTCAAAACACTCCCGCCACCTGCTGCCCCAGCTCGACCCCCCACCCCCCTGCACATCTGCGCAGGCGCAGCGGGAACCCAGCTGGTTCCATTAAAAATGCAAATACATTTTGACCCAAATCAACACATTAAACACTTATTAGGCACTATAGCTTCGGAAATTAAATAATTTCCACACATGTCATTACTTAACACAATGACACCTCAACCTGGTGAAAGAAAAACTGCAAAAGTTTAATTTTCTAAGAAGGTTGCAACAATGAATGTTAACAACTCCCAAAGGCAACTTATGTGCAATTATCTTAGCATGTAAACCCTAGTCATGCAACATAGTATTTAAATAAAACTTTATATTATGAAAACCATCAGAGAATACAAAGGTATAAAGTATAAACCGCAGCCATGTAGCGGCTACACGCAAAAATTCCACATACTTCCCTAACACAGATAAAACAAATCAAAATTTTGTGACAACTGCACCTGGAGTTTACCTGGAGAGAGTTTCGGGGGTCAACGCCCCCGCGGCCCGGTCTGTGACCAGGCCTCCTGGTGGATCAGCCCCTGATCAACCAGGCTGTTGCTGCTGGCTGCACGCAAACCAACGTACGAGCCACAGCCCGGCTAATCAGGAACTGACTTTAGGTGCTTGTCCAGTGTCAGCTTGAAGACTGCCAGGGGTCTGTTGGTAATCCCCCTTATGTGTGCTGGGAGGCAGTTGAACAGTCTCGGGCCCCTGACACTTATTGTATGGTCTCTTAACGTGCTAGTGACACCCCTGCTTTTCATTGGGGGGATGGTGCATCGTCTGCCAAGTCTTTTGCTTTCGTAGTGAGTGATTTTCGTGTGCAAGTTCGGTACTAGTCCCTCTAGGATTTTCCAGGTGTATATAATCATGTATCTCTCCCTCCTGCGTTCCAGGGAATACAGGTTCAGGAACCTCAAGTGCTCCCAGTAATTGAGGTGTTTTATCTCTGTTATGCGCGCCGTGAAAGTTCTCTGTACATTTTCTAGGTCGACAATTTCACCTGCCTTGAAAGGTGCTGTTAGAGTGCAGCAATATTCCAGCCTAGATAGAACAAGTGACCTGAAGAGTGTCATCATGGGCTTGGCCTCCCTAGTTTTGAAGGTTCTCATTATCCATCCTGTCATTTTTCTAGCAGATGCGATTGATACAATGTTATGGTCCTTGAAGGTGAGATCCTCCGACATAATCACTCCCAGGTCTTTGACGTTGGTGTTTCGCTCTATTTTGTGGCCAGAATTTGTTTTGTACTCTGATGAAGATTTAATTTCCTCATGTTTACCATATCTGAGTAATTGAAATTTCTCATCGTTGAACTTCATATTGTTTTCTGCAGCCCACTGAAAGATTTGGTTGATGTCCGCCTGGAGCCTTGCAGTGTCTGCAATGGAAGACACTGTCATGCAGATTCGGGTGTCATCTGCAAAGGAAGACACGGTGCTGTAGCTGACATCCTTGTCTATGTCGGATATGAGGATGAGGAACAAGATGGGAGCTAGTACTGTGCCTTGTGGAACAGAGCTTTTCACCGTAGCTGCCTCGGACTTTACTCTGTTGACGACTACTCTCTGTGTTCTGTTAGTGAGGAAATTATAGATCCATCGACCGACTTTTCCTGTTATTCCTTTAGCGCGCATTTTGTGCGCTATTACGCCATGGTCACACTTGTCGAAGGCTTTTGCAAAGTCTGTATATATTACATCTGCATTCTTTTTGTCTTCTAGTGCATTTAGGACCTTGTCGTAGTGATCCAGTAGCTGAGACAGACAGGAGCGACCTGTTCTAAACCCATGTTGCCCTGGGTTGTGTAACTGATGGGTTTCTAGATGGGTGGTGATCTTGCTTCTTAGGACCCTTTCAAAGATTTTTATGATATGGGATGTTAGTGCTATTGGTCTGTAGTTCTTTGCTATTGCTTTACTGCCCCCTTTGTGGAGTGGGGCTATGTCTGTTGTTTTTAGTAACTGACGACCCACATCATATGACTTAAGACTGCTATGTACGTAGATAACAACATAATAATGACTTAAGACTGCTATGTACGTAGATAACAACATAATAATGACTTAAGACTATGTACATAGGTAACAACATAACAATAAATCTAATTGGAATGGATCACAATTGATCTATCAGTCTTAACATATCAGGCGTTAGAGAGTAATTCGCATAGTACAAGTCCAAGTAACGGACGACCCACATCATATGACTTAAGACTGCTATGTACGTAGATAACAACATAATAATGACTTAAGACTGCTATGTACGTAGATAACAACATAATAATGACTTAAGACTATGTACATAGATAACAACATAACAATAAATCTAATTGGAATGGATCACAATTGATCCATCAGTCTTAACATATCAGGCGTTAGAGAGTAATTCGCATAGTACAAGTCCAAGTCCAACATGCCTGTAGTCCCATCTTTCTACATACAATAATATGCGTATTATCTACACATAATACTACAACACACTGGACAAGCAACTGTCCATCACTTCCAATCAATATACTGCCCTACCCTCACCCTGCACAGTGATGTAGGCAAACCCCCCTTTGAATACCTTATCCATCATGCTCTATTACCTTGAAGGAACACGAGTACTATATGAATAGTGTATATTCCATGACACACAAAAAAAAAAAACTGGCCAGCTCCACAGGTGCAGCACCCGTTGTCCAAACATTATTCACTCACACATCACTCATCCAACACACACGCAAACATTTGTTGTCATCCATTTCCAGGGAGGCGACCCTGTTTTCACCCATGACTTCCCTGCCCCAGCAACACTTTCCAATCGTACACTCCCCTCCCTCGTATATTACAAGTTTAATAAAACCTAAAACGTAAGTTGCCTATATCCCTCTGAAAAATCCCTCACCCACCTTCTCCCATAAATTTCCTTATTTCTACATACCGTTTTATAGAACGTTATCGCTAACATCCTCCTCTTCACCTCACTGACCTGTTTCCCCCACAATCCCCACACTATATAGATATAATCTGCCATAATGTACCCCACAGCTCTGATTACACTTTCTTCCCAACCCCCCACGTCGAGACTTAATGCTCTCAATACAGAAATTCCTTGACCTCCTATCCTACATATCACCCTATTAAACCACCCCTTGACACTCCTCAGTCCGTCACAAAAATATACTACATGAAAAGCCGACTCCTCCCCACCACATATCCCACACTCCCCCCCATCAACGACCCATCTATCCCGTAGAACCACACCCGACGGTAAAATGCCGTGCAGAAAACGATACATTACATCCTGAACACGAGGTTGCAACCTCATCCTACTCAACCTATTCCATATACTTCCCCAGGCATACATGGGGAAAATTCCCTCTACAGGCGCTACAACCCTCCCGGCTAACAATCTACACAACCTACCTATTTTGACCTTTGCCGGCTCTCGATCCCACGCCATAGCCCTCAAAACAGTTTCACACTCATGCAACTCAACTCCTGTATACATCCGTTGCAATATGTTATGGATCCTGGCCAAACCCCCCCCCCACACACTTTCCCTCATCACCTCCCTTTTAATGAAGACACATTTGACCCTCCGCTTTAAGTCCAGCAATCCCAGCCCCCCCTTACTTACAGGTAACATTACCACGTCCCTTTTAATCCAATCACAGCTCGAACCCCACAAGAATTTAAAAACCTTCCTAAGTATGTTGGAAAAAAACTGGCAGGAAATGGCAGAAATCATACACCAAATCCAGTCATTCCTGGAGTGGAACCACAGTCGATGGCCTCCACTCCAAACCAACAGATACAGATACTAATGCTGGAAAAAAATCCCCCCCCCCAGTACCAACAATACCACCAGTCCGATAACATTCTTCTTTGCAAATATACAGGGTCTAAAGCCAGCAACAAACAACAAAATATCTTTCATCCGTGGACTGCTTGCAGAGGCAAAGGCAATGTTCGCGGCTTTCACTGAGACCCACATAAAGGATCACTTGGACAACGAAATATGGATCCCAGGTTACAACCTATACAGATGTGACAGAGTGAACAGGCAAAAGGGAGGGGGGTTGGCCTGTACATTGCAGAGTCATTTGTTTGCACAGAACTGCTTAAAGCCTCAAATGATGTAGTGGAACCAAACCTAGTCATTGTGGTAGTCTACAAGCCTCCGCATGCAACATCCCAGCAATTCCAGGAACAGCTGTTAAAAATTGACCACTGTCTGGAAAATCTTCCAGCTCCTGCACCCAACATCTTGCTCCTGGGGGATTTCAACTTAAGGCACCTAAAATGGAGGAATATAGCAAATAATATTGTTGCAGTAATAACACCAGGAGGCAGCTCTGATGAAAACTCACACTCACACGAGCTTTTAAATCTCTGCACAAAATTCAATTTAAACCAGCAAATAATAGAGCCTACTAGACCGGAGAATACACTAGACCTCATCTTCACTAACAATGATGATCTGATAAGAAATGTCATCATATCAAAAACAATATACTCAGATCACAACATAATTGAGCTTCAGACATGTATGCGTGGAGCCCCAGACCGACATGATGAGACTAGTCACGAGGGAGCATTCACCAAATTCAACTTCAATAACAAAAACATAAAGTGGGACCAAGTAAACCAAGTCCTAACCGATATAAGCTGGGAAGATATACTAAGCAACACAGACCCCAACTTATGCCTAGAACAGATTAACTCGGTGGCACTCGATGTATGCACAAGGTTTATTCCTCTAAGAAAAAGGAGGAGTAGATGTAAAATAGAAAGAGACAGGCGCTCCCTTTACAGGCGACGGAAAAGAATAACAGAGCGGCTAAAAGAGGTCAATATATCTGAAATGCGTAGGGAGACACTGGTCAGAGAAATAGCAAGCATCGAACTTAAGCTAAAAGAATCCTTTAGGAGTCAGGAATCGCGGGAAGAACTAAAAGCCATAAATGAAATCGAAAGAAACCCAAAGTATTTCTTCTCCTATGCCAAATCAAAATCGAGAACAACGTGGGAGTTGTCACAGCTGCTCTTTGCTGATGACACTGTGCTCTTGGGAGATTCTGAAGAGAAGTTGCAGAGATTGGTGGATGAATTTGGTAGGGTGTGCAAAAGAAGAAAATTAAAGGTGAATACAGGAAAGAGTAAGGTTATGAGGATAACAAAAAGATTAGGTGATGAAAGATTGAATATCAGATTGGAGGGAGAGAGTATGGAGGAGGTGAACGTATTCAGATATTTGGGAGTGGACGTGTCAGCGGATGGGTCTATGAAAGATGAGGTGAATCATAGAATTGATGAGGGAAAAAGAGTGAGTGGTGCACTTAGGAGTCTGTGGAAACAAAGAACTTTGTCCTTGGAGGCAAAGAGGGGAATGTATGAGAGTATAGTTTTACCAACGCTCTTATATGGGTGTGAAGCGTGGGTGATGAATGTTGCAGCGAGGAGAAGGCTGGAGGCAGTGGAGATGTCATGTCTGAGGGCAATGTGTGGTGTGAATATAATGCAGAGAATTCGTAGTTTGGAAGTTAGGAGGAGGTGCGGGATTACCAAAACTGTTGTCCAGAGGGCTGAGGAAGGGTTGTTGAGGTGGTTCGGACATGTAGAGAGAATGGAGCGAAACAGAATGACTTCAAGAGTGTATCAGTCTGTAGTGGAAGGAAGGCGGGGTAGGGGTCGGCCTAGGAAGGGTTGGAGGGAGGGGGTAAAGGAGGTTTTGTGTGCGAGGGACTTGGACTTCCAGCAGGCATGCGTGAGCGTGTTTGATAGGAGTGAATGGAGACAAATGGTTTTTAATACTTGACGTGCTGTTGGAGTGTGAGCAAAGTAACATTTATGAAGGGATTCAGGGAAACCGGCAGGCCGGACTTGAGTCCTGGAGATGGGAAGTACAGTGCCTGCACTCTGAAGGAGGGGTGTTAATGTTGAAGTTTAAAAACTGTAGTGTAAAGCACCCTTCTGGCAAGACAGTGATGGAGTGAATGATGGTGAAAGTTTTTCTTTTTCGGGCCACCCTGCCTTGGTGGGAATCGGCCGGTGTGATAATAAAAATAAATAACTTAAACAAGATGGGTCCTACACAGATGACAGCAAGGAAATGAGTGAGCTACTCAAGTCCCAACATGACTCAATTTTTTGCAAGCCGCTAACCAGACTGAGAGTCGAAGATCAAAATTAATTTTTTATGAGAGAGCCACAAAATTTGATTCACAAGCAATAATGGCTCAGTCACAAGCAATAATGGCTCAGTCACAAGCAATAATGGCTCAGTCACAAGCAATAATGGCACAGCCACAAGCAATAATGGCGCAGTCACAAGCAATAATGGCGCATGTCACATGCAATAATGGCTCGGTCACAAGCAATAATGGCGCAGTCACAAACACGCAATAATGGCTCAGTCACAAGCAATAATGGCTCAGTCACAAGCAATAATGGCACAGTCACAAGCAATAATGGCACAGTCACAAGCAATAATGGCTCAGTCACAAGCAATAATGGCTCAATCACAATCAATAATGGCTTAGTCACAAGCAATAATGGCACAGTCACAAGCAATAATGGCTCAGTCACAAGCAATAATGGCTCAGTCACAAGCAATAATGGCTCAGTCACAAGCAATAATGGCACAGTCACAAGCAATAATGGCTCAGTCACAAGCAATAATGGCTCAGTCACAAGCAATAATGGCACAGTCACAAGCAATAATGGCTCAGTCACAAGCAATAATGGCTCAGTCACAAGCAATAATGGCACAGTCACAAGCAATAATGGCACAGTCACAAGCAATAATGGCTCAGTCACAAGCAATAATGGCACAGTCACAAGCAATAATGGCACAGTCACAAGCAATAATGGCTCAGTCACAAGCAATAATGGCTCAGTCACAAGCAATAATGGCACAGTCACAAGCAATAATGGCTCAGCCACAAGCAATAATGGCTCAGTCACAAGCAATAATGGCTCAGTCACAATCAATAATGGCTCAGTCACAAGCAATAATGGCACAGTCACAAGCAATAATGGCACAGTCACAAGCAATAATGGCTCAATCACAATCAATAATGGCTTAGTCACAAGCAATAATGGCACAGTCACAACCAATAATGGCACAGTCACAAGCAATAATGGCTCAGTCACAAGCAATAATGGCACAGTCACAAGCAATAATGGCACAGTCACAAGCAATAATGGCACAGTCACAAGCAATAATGGCTCAATCACAATCAATAATGGCTCAGTCACAAGCAATAATGGCACAGTCACAAGCAATAATGGCACAGTCACAAGCAATAATGACTCAGTCACAAGCAATAATGGCACAGCCACAAGCAATAATGGCACAGTCACAAGCAATAATGGCTCAATCACAATCAATAATGTCACAGTCACAAGCAGTAATGGCACAGTCACAAGCAATAATGGCAGAGTCACAAGCAATAATGGCTCAGTCACAAGCAATAATGGCACAGTCACAAGCAATAATGGCAGAGTCACAAGCAATAATGGCTCAATCACAATCAATAATGTCACAGTCACAAGCAGTAATGGCACAGTCACAAGCAATAATGGCAGTCACAATCAATAATGGCTCAGTCACAAGCAATAATGGCACAGCCACAAGCAATAATGGCTCAATCACAAGCAATAGGCCAAAATCTTACTTGTAAACCCGCGGACTAGCTAATTACGTCAAGGAAAATTTAAAAAACCATGAAAATCATGCTACTTTGGGCAATTTCTAAACAATAAAAGTGATATCTTATTGTTTCCCGTGTATATTACACAGTTTTCTGTAGTTCTTCCAGAGGTAACATAGAAAACCATTCTCTTGTAGTGGATAACTGACGTAATCATTTCATCAAGGTCAGCCATCAACCTCCGTGTATAATATACAAATAATATTATTTTGGCTGACTTTCTTATGTGTTTATCCAAGATATATTATGTATACTATCATTACTGAATAAATGATATAAGCAGAAAATGGATATTGGTAATAATAGCCTGAGTATATGACATCTTGTGAGTGGTGATCAGACTGATGTCATCAGCAACTGGTTGTTGCTCCATCATGCAAGAGCTTGCTGACACCGATCGATCGACACCATGCCTAACCCTTCTAGGGTAGGGTAGGTGCCTGAGCCCGAGCTTACAGCTCACAAGACTGTCATTCCCATTTGCCCCCTTGGGGCGGGGATGGCAGACCAGAGAGGCCTAGCTTGTGGCTAGGCCTGGGGACAGTTGGTCCCAAAGATGAGGAGGTACCTGTGCCTCCTCCCATGGGAGACTTAGGTCTCAGACACTCCCTAAAGAGGGAGCCAAGGCCGGGCCACCACTTGGAAAAGGCCCGGGCCGGGAGAATACCGGCGAATCTTTAATAATAATAATAATGACACCATGCATCGACACCATGCCTAACCCTTCTAGGGTAGGGTAGGTGCCTGAGCCCGAGCCTTTAGCTCATAAGACTGTCATTCCCATTAGGCCCCTTGGGGTGGGGATGGCAGACCAGAGAGGCCTAGCTTGTGGCTAGGCCTGGGGACAGTTGGTCCCAAAGATGAGGAGGTACTTGTGCCTCCTCCCATGGGAGACTTAGGTCTCAGACACTCCCTAGAGGGAGCCAAGGCCTGGCCACCACTTGGAAAAGGCCCGGGCCGGGAGAATACCGGCTAATCTTTAATAATAAAAATAAATGACACCATGGCATCGACACTATGCCTAACCCTTCTAGGGTAGGGTAGGTGCCTGAGCCCGAGCTTTTAGCTCATACGACCGTCATTCCCATTTGCTCCCTTGGGGCGGGGATGGCAGACCAGAGAGGCCTAGCTTGTGGCTAGGCCTTGGGACAGTTGGTCCCAAAGATGAGGAGGTGCTTGTGCCTCCTCCCATGGGAGACTTTGGTCTCAAACACTCCCTAAAGAGGGAGCCAAGGCCGGGCCACCACTTGGAAAAGGCCCGGGCCGGGAGAATACCGGCTAATCTTTAATAATAATTAATAAATGACACCATGGGATCGACACCATGCCTAACCCTTCTAGGGTAGGGTACGTGCCTGAGCCCGAGCCTTTAGCTCACAAGACTGCCATTCCCATTTGCCCCCTTGGGGCGGGGATGGCAGACCAGAGAGGCCTAGCTTGTGGCTAGGCCTGGGGACAGTTGGTCCCAAAGATGAGGAGGTATTTGTGCCTCCTCCCATGGGAGACTTAGGTCTCAGACACTCCCTAAAGAGGGAGCCAAGGCCGGGCCACCACTTGGAAAAGGCCCGGGCCGGGAGAATACCGGCTAATCTTTAATAATAATAATAATGACACCATGGGATCGACACCATGCCTAACCCTTCTAGGGTAGGGTAGGTGCCTGAGCCCGAGCCTTTAGCTCATAAGACTGTCATTCCCATTTGCCCCCTTGGGGCGGGGATGGCAGACCAGAGAGGCCTAGCTTGTGGCTAGGCCTGGGGACAGTTGGTCCCAAAGATGAGGAGGTACTTGTGCCTCCTCCCATGGGAGACTTAGGTCTCAGACACTCCCTAAAGAGGGAGCCAAGGCCGGGCCACCACTTGGAAAAGGCCCGGGCCGGGAGAATACCGGCTAATCTTTAACTAACTAACTAACTGACACCATGCACCGGGGAGATCGGTGAAGAATTTCAATTCATAAGGATTATCGACTGGACGAAGATTGGAAAACAGTGTGTGTTGTGTTCGCAAATCTGTGTTAGTTTACGCACAGATTAGCGTCATTCCTGGTGATCCTTGGACTGTGTTCAGTGCTTCAGAGCAGTGAGCCACGAGAGGGTGGCTACGGGCCCCGACTGGGGCTCTGAGCCTCACAGCTCTGCACCCAGTGTGGGCGGCTGTGAGGTCACAGGCAGCAGCTCTGCTGCTGGCTCTGTCCCCACACCTACAGTCACCATGACAGATCCAGGAGAGCGGCCTAAACGTTCCTTGGAATGCGGGGACGAGTTGGAGGACGACGTGGGGCAGGTGGGAGCCCCCACCAAGAAGGCCAAGGATGCAGTGGAGACTACTGTACCTACCAATCTGCCACTAGGTCCGTCGGCAGCCCCTACCCAAGAAGACTTGCACCCCCAGATGGCCATAGGGGTCGTGGAAGGAAGCCAGGAGGATGTAGCTCCTCAAGTGGCAAGGACAGAGCCATCCCAGGTCCCTACACCAGTTGCGTTGGCCTCCACAGTGGACGGGGACTGGTTGACTCCACGTGGAAGGAGGAGTTCCCGCTCAGCTCGCGCACAAGCAACCAGGGCCTTCAACAAATTCAAGGTTCCCAACTACGGGTTTGTAAGGTATCTGGAAGGTCTCCCCAACCTCAAGTTCCGCTGCAAGTTCACTCTCAGGAACGAGGTTCTGGTCATTCCTCAGGACGAAGACTCTTACGAGGAGTTGAAGGGGCTGGTTGTGACCCATCCCAGCATGGTGGAACTGCTTGCTTCGGAGAAGGTGTACAAGGGGGTGCTTTTACACGTCCCTGTGCCCCTCCCACTGGACCCCATTTTAGAAGTTCCCAATATTGTCAAGGCGGAGCGACTCACTGCAACGGTGAACAAGGTGCCCACCCGCCAGGTGCTGATCCACCACAAAGGTCCACTTCCCACGCACCTGGACCTTGGGGTCTGGGGAAGATTCAAGACCCGACCATACCTGTCAGGCCCAGTACAATGCTTCAACTGCCAAGGGTTCAATCATATTGCAGCCACCTGCCAGCGAGAGAAGAAGTGTGGTGTGTGCAGCAAGGCACACGACTCGAAGGACTGCATTGCAATCCTCAAACATCCACCTGGCGAAGCCCTTCGGCCAGAGCCCAAGTGTGCCAACTGCTCAAAGAGGCACCATGCCTGGAACCGGAGCTGTCCTGTGATGGTGCAGCACTGGCAGCAGGTTCGTCATCGGAACGACCCGACAGCCCTGTCGCCACCCAGCCTTGGAACTCCCCAGCAACAGTCAGCATGGGCTCCAATCACGGTTCCCCGGATACCGCAGGAGGGCAATACCAGTGAGTTCCCAGCACTGGGCTCCCAGCGGTGGCATCAGAGGGCAGACACTGGTTTGCAGCAGCGCGCTCAACTGCGGCATCAGATGGCAAGGTGGCCAAGAAGGCAGAATCATTGGGAAAAACAGCCACAGGCCAGGCACACTGCCCAGCAGGTCCCAGCTGGGCACCAACATTCCTTGCCATACGGCCAGCAGGCCTCTTCCCAAGGACAGGCCCCTACTGTGAGCGGCAAGCGTCAGGCAGAGGTTCCCCGCCAGGGGACTTGGAAGCCCATGGCCACTCATGCCGTGCCCAGGGTGCACCCAGCTTATGCTGCTGCAATGTCGACAGCCACCCTGACATACCCAGTGACCCAGCCCCGCCTCGACGGGTCGTCCAGCTCAATGCCTGCAGAGGTAATGAAGAAAACCATCGGGGTCATCTCAGCGCTCCTCTGTCGCCTGCTGCCGTCGGCAGAGGACAGGGGCGCCTGCAGGCAGCTCCTGTCATGGATGCTGGGCGTGGTCCTACTGGACAGGAAAGACTCAATGGAACTTCAAGCCATCATCCAGGAGTCCTTCCAGTCTGTGATGGAGGAGGCCCCGGAGTCGCCAACGGACGACGAGTCCCAGGCAGAGATGGAATCAGTGAGCCACCTCTGCGGCCCTTGAAGATCCTCCGGTGGAACATTTGTGGGCTGCAGCGGAAAATTCACTTAGTGATTGAAGCTGCAGTTCAGGATGAGGTTGATGTCTTCCTGTTTCAGGAGACACTCACCGATTTGTCACGTCAAATGCAGCCACGTATTCCGGGATTCTCTGCCTACCTTCAGCGCCTGGAAGGGACTGGCAGGGGCACGGCGATCTACGTCAGGACCACTATCCCTCATTCAATCTCCACTGACCCCATCGACTGTGGGGAGGGCGTTGAGGTTCAGGCTGTCACCCTACACCTGGCGGATGGACCTCTCGTGGTTTACAATATTTACAGAAGCTCTCGGTACACCCTTGACATCTCAGAGGTGGCAGCACTCGCCCCATGGGAGGGTCTTGTTGTGGCTGGGGATGTCAATGCCCACCATCCAATACTTTCTTCTGTCTCTCCTACCAATGCAGCTGGGAGGCACCTTGCGGCTGTGCTGGAGGAGGTCCCTGAGATCGCCCTCCTCAATAATGGTGAGCCAACCCATCACTATGGTGGCCGCTTGGATGTCACACTCATCTCTAGGCGGTTGCTCTCGAGCGCGAGATGGGAGGTCCACCCCCGTCTCACCAGTGATCACTTTGC
Source organism: Cherax quadricarinatus (assembly GCF_038502225.1). Taxonomy (NCBI): domain Eukaryota; kingdom Metazoa; phylum Arthropoda; class Malacostraca; order Decapoda; family Parastacidae; genus Cherax; species Cherax quadricarinatus. The sequence continues at coordinate 1,370,653 of NC_091389.1, read as the reverse complement.
AGTGGTCACTACGCTGATGGTCCAGCGGTGCCCGCTCCCCACACCTACCCCCAGATGGAATCTAAAAAAGGCCGACTGGCAGTGCTTCCAGGAGATCATTGAGCGTTGGTGGGCGGAGTCTCCCCTTCCAGAAGACCCAGATGAGGCGGCTCAAAGCTTGCAGGTGGCCTTCACGTGTGCAGCTGAGGCAGCCATACCTAAGATTACAGGCGGAGGGTCATATAATCGTGACTGGTGGTTTTACAATGAGGACATCAGGGAACAGAACAACCGCATCAATGTCGTACGCAAGATGCACAGGCGTAATCCCACGGTTGAGTCCATGCATCTGCTCAGGGAAGTGGTGCGGCATGCACGCCATGTCTCACACAGGGTCCAGCAGGCTAAATGGTTCGAGTGGTGTGCCTCATTCAGCTATTCCTCCACCTTATCAGAGATTTGGGCCAAGTTACGATTGGCCACTTGGCAGCGTCGCAGTGTGGCTCGGTTGCACCCAGAACCCGCAACGGAGGCAGAACGTCTGGTGGATCTGTTCACCTCCAGAGCGGCCATGGCTCAACTGCCTCAGGATCTCCAGGACCTCCAAGCCACCCTCCTTCCTAGAAGGATGATGGTGATCCAAGCGGCATGCCAGGCTAAGGACATCACAGATGAAGACTTCACCGACCAGGAGCTCCAGGCGGCCTTCACATCTCATCGGGACACTGCACCGGGGCATGATGGTATCACCTATGGCATGGTCACTCGGTCTGGCCATTCTGGACATTCAGCTGTCCTGGGGGTCGTCAACCAAACTTGGCGAGCTGGCAAACTCCCTGTCGTATAGAAGGAGGCTGACATCATACCGATTCCTAAGCCTGGGGATCCTGGCAGTGTGAGACCCATCTCCCTCACAAGTTGCATCTCGAAGGTGTCTGAAAGGATGGTGTTGGAGCGCTTTAAGTGTAAGCTTCGCCCTCCTCATAAACACATCTATGGCTTCACCAGAGGAGTGGGCACTTTCGAAAGCCTTACCACTCTACTGGCCGGCATTGGGTTGGACACCCAAGCCCCAATGTTGTTGTCTTTCTTGACCTCGAGAATGCTTTTGAGCTAGCCTGTGCACCTGCCATCCTCTCACTCTTGGCCTGCACGTGGGTTAAAGGCAGGCTGCTTTCATGGCTTTGTACCTATCTCCAGGACAGGCGGGCCCTGGTACGCTTCCAGGGGCATGCCTCTTCTCTCAAGACCCTGCACAACTGCACTCCACAGGGCGGGGTGCTTGGTCCCACCATGCTCAATGTACTGATGCTCCAGCTGGTGTGCCTGCCTTTCTCCAGAGGCACCATCCTCCTCAGCTATGCCGATTACCTTGCACTTGTCGTACCTAGGAAGTGCCGGCTTTTGCAGCGTGCCCAGGAGGACGACGATCTGCTGGCTTCCACTTGCTGTTACTTGGGCTCAAGATATCTGCAGCAAAATCCAAAGCCATGATCCTTCTCACCAGTGTGCCCAGTCATAGGCTCTGGGTCCTGGGCATCGACCAGGAGTGGGTTCACAGTTATAGGTGCCTTGGCATCTACAATGACAGGCACCTCACCTTCCAGAAACATGTGCACCACATTAAAGAGGGGGTCTGCAGAGAGTCAGGGCATTGAGTGCTATGGCCAACCCTAGGGTTGAGGCCAGCCTCGAGGTCATGAGGTTGTTCTACATCCAGGCAATACGTTCCCTCGTTGACTATGGGGCACTTTCTCTGGTTCATGCTAGACCCACAAACATCAAATCCCTCTGTTTGATCCAGAGCACAGCTCTATGGGCCATGCTGGGGGCTCCTAGGTGGGCCAATGCACTGGCTCTGAACCTTGAGGTGCAGCTACAGCCTCTTGAAGACAGGATCCAACTGGTAGCTGCCAAGAGGATCGCAAAGTATCTCGAACTCCCAGGGGCTGACAATCTGATGAGAGATTTATGGGTCCGTCAGGGACAGGTCATTCCACTGCATCCCGGCCGCCGATGTATGTGGTTGGTAGCAGATGCCACACTGAAGTTCTTGCCCATGACATTGCTTGAGTCGGGAGGCTGGGACAGACTGGCAGCGAACTACACGATGCCACCCCCTTGGGCACCAGATCTGTTTGCGGTACTCTGGACAACCCTCCCAGGCAGCAAGAGGCATGGCACCCAGGACATTCTGCACATCCTTGCCTCGGCTAGCATTGTGGGTGCGGAAGGCCCAGGGTGTGTGCCATATTACACCGATGGCTCCAGAGACCCAGTGGCAGGCCGCACAGCTGCTGGGATGTTCCACAGCAATCTTACAGCACGTTGGCGCCTCCCAGACCATTTCACCATCCTCCAGGCCGAACTCTTTGCCATCCAACAAACTCTGCAGCATGCTCTTGCAGACCATCAGCATCCCCCCATCATCCACGTTGATTCCAAGGCAGCGATCCAAGAGCTTATGCACAGAGAGCCAAACATCAACATACACTTAATCACATCCATCTGGGGTGACCTGCAGACTCTCATGGCCCAGGATCGCAGGGCTACCATCACCTGGATCCCTAGCCATGTGGGTATCCCTGGCAATGATGCTGCAGATGAGGCTGATAGGACTGCAACCCTCGAGGCACAGCCACGTGCTGCAATCTCCATCAGCCTCAGCCAGATTGTGTTGTGGGCTGCTGGTGCGGCCAGGCATCCATTCCCTGACCCTGGGGATTCACGGAGCTTCTGTTGGTATGTCAGGGCAACCCACAGGGTGCCCCCTCCAAGTATTCTGACACAGTCTAGAGAACTGAGGGTGCATATCCACCACCTACGCTTAGGGTATCCCACCACTGCGCGGATTGTTGAACAGGTATGAGAGGAGCTCTGTGCCCATTGTGACCGAATGGTTCCAAAGCCCTTGGTGCACTACCTGTTAGACTGCCTGGCTACAATGCCCCTTCACTGTAGACACTTCCCAACGACCTCAGTGGGGCAGGCCCGAGAGGATGAGGCAGCACATCTTGTGTACTTAGCTCTCAGGGACTTGGAAACCATACTTCCGGTCATTGCACGTCATCTGCTCCCCCCTGCTAAAGTTGCTGCGAGGGCCTGCTTAGGGCCTCCATTGCATTGCACTCCAGCCGCTGTTAGTGCACACTAACGTTTGGTATATCATCTGGCCATACAGCCGGTGAGGTACCCCCCCCCTTCCTGCTGAAGTTCTGCCACGCAGATGCAAGTAGAGATAAACGACACTTCCCTACCCGAGGAGCCAATGCCAGATCACCAAAATGGAAGAGACTCGGTCCAGGATACCTTACCGGTGAATCAAATAGAATAGAATAGAACACCTCTGTTATAAGCTCCTCCCACCTCTGCTATAAGCTCCTCCCACCTCTGTTATAATTATTATTATTATAATCAAACGGAAGCGGTAAGCCACAAGGGCTATACAGTGCTGCAGGGTAGGGAAGGAAGCAAGTGTATTGGGCGGCAGAAGGGGGGAGTGATGATTAGTAGGTTATTGAAAACAGCGGGGCAGGGGATAGTGCAGGGGTAGAAGGTAGCAAGAGATTGAGGTGGAAAGGGCTGAAGGTATCATCAGAGTTTGTGGAGTAAGTCAGTCGTTGTCAAAAAGTCAATGAAAGAGTCCGGATGAAAGATGGGTCCATCAGCGAGAAGGGAAGGTAAACAGAGAGCAGTGGAGTGAAGACGATGTTGGATGTAAATTCTGTGTGCTCGTTGATAAAGTGGGCAGGCTAACAGAATGTGGCGGCTGACCGATAATGGAACCTGACAATTCTCACAGAGAGGAGCAGGGAGCCTCTCCATGTCACAAGCAACATGAGTAAGTTGAGTATGGCCAATGTGAAGGCAGGAGAGAGTAGTCTCCCAATCTCGACACTAGTGACAAGAAGACGGCCAGTAACCTATACTCGATTTAATAGAACAAAGTTTGTTGTTGAGCAGAGCAGACGAACGTTGTTGCCAACGGGTGTGAAGGTGGGTAGCTATTACAGCAAACTAGTCTGGAAATGGAACACCTCTATATGAAACTGGTAGGTCATGTACTGCTGACCGTGCAACAGTGTCTGCCTGTTCATTGCAATGTACGTCAACATGACCAGGGACCCAACAATAAACAATATGAGAGTAAGACACATGTGCAACATCTGGGTATCTTTATTGTAGACGTTTCGCCATCCAGTGGCTTTATCAATACAAATTCTAGGACATAACTTGAAGACAGTAGAACTATGTACAGAAGATGAGGTAATCAGTCCCTCAACCTAGGAGTAGGTGCGAACAGCACCATAGTCGTGGAGATTCTGAAGCAGAAGAAAGAATCCTGGCGCTTATATAGTAACGTCAGGTGTAGCAGACGAGGGCATATTCACTGGTAGGCGGGATTCCCCAGTGGAAGTAGGTCCTTCCCAAAGAGATGGGTTAGTTGTAGTAGTAGTTGTCGTAGTCGTGAAGGTTATGTACATGTCCTCAGAATTAAGATTCCATGATGTTGCAGTGTCTGACAAGTTGTGTACGAATGGTATATAATACCGACAAGATGAGAGTAAGACACATGTGCAACATCTGGGTATCTTTATTGAAGACGTTTCGCCATCCAGTGGCTTAATCAATACAAATTCTAGGACATAACTTGAAGACAGTAGAACTATGTACAGAAGATGAGGTAATCAGTCCCTCAACCTAGGAGTAGGTGCGAACAGCACCATAGTCGTGGAGATTCTGAAGCAGAAGAAAGAATCCTGGCGCTTATATAGTAACTTATATAGTAACGTCAGGTGTAGCAGACGAGGGCATATTCACTGGTAGGCGGGATTCCCCAGTGAAAGTAGGTCCTTCCCAAAGAGATGGGTTAGTTGTAGTAGTAGTTGTCGTAGTCGTGAAGGTTATGTACATGTTATGTATAAGCACCAGGATTCTTTCTTCTGCTTCAGAATCTCCACGACTATGGTGCTGTTCGCACCTACTCCTAGGTTGAGGGACTGATTACCTCATCTTCTGTACATAGTTCTACTGTCTTCAAGTTATGTCCTAGAATTTGTATTGATAAAGCCACTGGATGGCGAAACGTCTACAATAAAGATACCCAGATGTTGCACATGTGTCTTACTCTCATCTTGTCGGTTTTATATACCATTCGTACACAACTTGTCAGACACTGCAACATCATGGAATCTTAATTCTGAGGACATGTACATAACCTTCACGACTACGACAACTACTACTACAACTAACCCATCTCTTTGGATAGGACCTACTTCCACTGGGGAATCCCGCCTACCAGTGAATATGCCCTCGTCTGCTACACCTGACGTTACTATATAAGCGCCAGGATTCTTTCTTCTGCTTCAGAATCTCCACGACTATGGTGCTGTTCGCACCTACTCCTAGGTTGAGGGACTGATTACCTCATCTTCTGTACATAGTTCTACTGTCTTCAAGTTATGTCCTAGAATTTGTATTGATTAAGCCACTGGATGGCGAAACGTCTACAATAAAGATACCCAGATGTTGCACATGTGTCTTACTCTCATCTTGTCGGTATTATATACCATTCGTACACAAAAAACAATATCTTTATGCTTGGTAGAGATACGGCATAGCCAAAGTTGCATACGGAGAACTAGAGGTTGAGGTGTATCAAATTTCCGTATGGCCTCTAGAGCACTAAGGGAGTCTGAGACAACCACAAATGATGACACAGGCATAGATGCAATACGAAAAAGTGCTGCAAGAATGGCATACAATTCAGCAGTAAAAATGCTAGCCGAAGATAGCAAATGCCCTCGCACAACGCTGTCCGGAAACATTGCTGCGAATCCGACACTGTCAGACTATTTAGAGCATCTGTGTACACAGCGATGGAATGAGAATGAGAGTGGAAGTGGTCAAGAAAAAGAGAGCAGGAAGCCACCGTAGGCAGTTGGGCTTTCAAGCAAGGGAGTGAGAAAGAACAGACCCGAACAGCTGGAACTTCCCAGGGGGGTAGGGAAAAGTGAGATGCTACATGAACATATAAAGGTGGTAACTGAAGGGAAGACAAGAGCGAATGTATGTGAAGAGAGAAGGGACGGAGCAAACAGGGGCAGCGAACAAATGAAGAATGTCTACTAATGTCAGTGACCATTCTATAAATGGAAGGATTGCGGAGATCGTAAGAGCGCACATAGTAGCGAAGGCAATGGACATCATGGCGATCAGACAAAGATGGAACATTCGCTTCTGCATAGAGGCTCTCAACAGGGAAAGAGCGAAAAACACCAAGGCATAAACGTAATCCTTGGTGATGGATGGGGTTAAGGCTAGAGAGAGTAGCAGGAGAGGCCGCTGAATAGATCTGGTCACCATAATCAAGTTTTGATAAAATGAGGGCTGACTGTAGGCAAAGGAGAGTTCGACGATCAGCTCCCCATGAATGACCACCTCTGCTGCACCATCCTCAATGAGTTGTTCATTGCAATTGGCGCATCAGACATAATCATCCCCGACTCAGTGCGCCCATACATGAGCCCCTCAACTCATGACCAACCAACCACCAGCAAGGAAGCAACAATCCCTGCAACTGCATCACTAACCAATGCACAGCCCACCGCCAATGAGGCTGACCCAATGGATGAACCTGGTCCCACTGCCACCCATGTGAGACACCCAGTGAACAACAAATTCAGTATCAGCACATACTCTCCCTTACGTAACGCCCAGTATACCCCATGTCAGCAACGTCAACATCCAATGTGACCGACGACTCAACCTTACAGCTTAACTCCGAACCTGACGTGCCCTTGGCGTCAGACGAAGAATCAGACTCGTCATCAGATGTCACCATCGCCAGCATCATGAACGATGACCAGCTCCTCACTCAGAAGTCCACCCAAGACTATAACCCCACTCCCTCCCGAATTCCCAACAGAAAGTGCACCCATCCACCACATAACTGTGCTACCAAACACCCATTCTCTGTTCACAGCAACGTCGACAAACACATAAAATAATGGGGATAACAATTCTGCAAATTAACATCCGACACTTCTTCAACAACCATTACCTCCTTGAACTAGAACTCTGTAACCACAACCAAGACATTATCCTCTTAAATGAAGCATCAGCCAGGCCTGACCAGCACATAAAGATACATGGGTACTCAACTCTCGAGAAATCCAGGGGGCCCAACAGCGGGGTGGTCATTTTAGTGAAGCAGGGACATTAATTCCACAATTTACATGTCGACGAGGACAACGTCCTAGTAGTCGAAGTGCCAACATCACATGGGTGACTCCTAGTAGGCACCGGGTACTTCCCTCCCGGACAACCATATATCGAAACCATTCCTCTACACCGTCTTCTCAATAGAAATATCCCTACTGTCCTAGCAGGGGACTTCAATGCCCACCACCCTGCTCTCTTCAATTGTGGAGCTGCCCAGCCCCAAGGTGACCACGAGGGTAAACAACTATACCACAAAATGGCCACGAAGGACATTACATTCCAAGGTCAATTCTTCAAGTCGTTCGTGGGCCCCCACCCAGGCACCCCAGATGTAGTCCTCACTAACAGAGACTGCGACCTGTTCCACTGCAGAGTCTCCCCAGGTGGCAACGTCAGGTCAGACCACATCCCCGTGATAATCAAGCTACAGTCCACTCCGTTCTGTACACCCACCCTCCCTAAACCCAACCTGAAGACGTTAGGTTTTGACCCCTTTAGAGCCTTATCGTCACAGAAGACAACACTCAATACCGAAAAATCCTGGAATCATCACTTATTTCTATATCCGACAACTTCAACCAGAATAGTGGCTTCTATAACATAGCTGAACCACTTGCCAAGAAACTTCTTCATCGCTATCCCACAATAGAACACAGGAATGGAAGAACACTGTAGGTCTGCTCACAAACTTATCCAATCTCCTTTACAAGCTACCCAAGATTTTAGACTCTATAACCCCACTCGGTACATCATCAGATGCAGCATTCTCCACCTGACCTCAGCATTCTGAACCTGACTATAAATACTCGGGTCCCTTCCACCCCACGTAGATCTGTTTGTGACTTGAAAAAGCCCACTGTGTGAGCGAAACGTAGTCAATAAAGGATCACATTATACTGCATATGTGTTTATATTTCCATTGTGTCGGTATTTTATATCATTTATTTCCAGAGCCTTCTTAGGAAATGACCAAACCATTTATCTCGAAGACCAGCCCTCCAGTGCAATAGACGGGCAATTAACTCCCTCCATGCCAGAATCAATGAGGCCACACAAGCCTGCTGCACACTAACATTGTCCAAGATCTACCAACAATACAAACCAACCAGGGAAATCAAGGACAGAATGAACTCGTACCAATCAGAGTGCAGCAGTTACTTCTTCACAGGGCAACCCTCCCGGGAAGTCCTACAAAGATTGAGAAGAGAGCTAATCGCCCTTATAACCCAACATAAAAGAGAACTGGAGTCCTGCAGCAAATGGTTAGTAGACAACAAACTATCATTACACCTAGGGAAAACTGAAGCCATTCTCTTTGGCACGAAACATAAACTGAGAAGGGTAAATAATTTTAATGTTCAATGTAATGGGGAGCCCATCACTTTGGTTTCATCAGTAAAATATTTGGGAATCCCCTTTGACCCATGCATGTCAGGAGAATTGATAGAGAACAGTGTAGTAAAGAAAGCGAATGCCAGACTGAAGTTCCTGTATAGACAAGCACAGTGTCTACCTACTGAGGCTTGCAGGACCCTATGTCTAGCCCTTATACAATGCCATATGGATTACGCTTGCTCTTCATGGTACTCTGCCTTGACAAAAAAACTGAAAGATAGACTGCAAATCACCCAGAACAAAATCGTAAGATTCATCCTGGGGCTGGGACCAAGAGAACATGTAGGCCAGGATGAATTACAGCAGTTGGATATGCTGAATGTTGAAGACAGAGTAAAACAACTGAAGCTAAATCATGTTTATAAAATTGCTCGCAAACAATGTCCAGAATATCTTGCTGTCAATTTTGTCAAGGTTGGGAACCAAAGCAATCATAGTACTAGGGGGAGAGAGCACAACTTTGTAGTACCCACAGTCAGTGGCCAGGCTTCAAACACCTTTTATTGTACAGCAATAAAGGAATGGAACAGACTGCCCGCACATGTCAAAGCCAGTCATAGCATGAACCAGTTCAAGAAGAGTGCCAAAAGGTGTCTGATGAATGTAGCTACAGAAAGGGAGGGGAATGATTTTCTATTTTTTAGCTAACATACGTGTAAATTTTACCTTATTCCTAGTAATGACCCTCGTATTGTAGATAGTCTTAATGACCTTGGTGTAGTAGATAGTCTTTTTAGTATGATAATAAGATGTTATCTTCATTGTAGAATAATAAGAAAATATTATAACCTTTATATTATAATAATAAGGTAAAAGGACCCCAATGGAAATAAGTCACTCTGTCTGACTTTTTTGGGTTATCCCAGGTTCTCTACACATATGTTGCTATGTATGATAATTCTATGTAACTGTATTTGTGTATACCTGAATAAACTTACTTACTTACTTACTTTGGGATTATCTGGTGCGCCAAGCAAACCAGTATAAATGCCACCCAGACCAATTCTGGAACAAGATCTGCAGACTCCTAGGAGCCAAACACACTCCCACTCAACACTTCACTCACTCCTTCACTGACGAAGACGGCGAGGTAGTGACTACCCTACTTGATGACCCACGGGACCAAGACAAGCTGATGGGCAAAGTATGGTAGAACATTCTCTCACACAATGACAGCAGAAGATTTAAAAATATCCACTACCAGTTGGTCAACCAATGGCATGACGAGAACCTAGAACACTTTCATCCCATACCAACAATTGACACATCTTCCCTCGAAGACGAGCACCCTCTTACCAGACCAATCACACTCAGAAAAGTGTCCCAAGTCACAGGGCGACTGAGAAACACAGCCCCTGGCCCATCAGGCATAACAGCTAAACAACTAAAATACCTTCCCTGTAACTGCAAGATGTCACTAGTGAATATCTACAGAGCCATCCTGGCATCTGGTCACTTCCCAGTGGCTTTCAAGACAGCTAAGATGATCTTCATTGCCAAACCTAACAAGGACAACCACAACCCCGAGAACTACAGACCCATCTCCCTACTCGAAGTCACGGGCAAAGTCTTCGTAAGAATAATCTCCAACAGACTAAATTACTACATGGAGTTCAACCACCTATTCTCTGAAAGGCTGTTCAGCTTCGGGTCCCACCGCAGCACTCAGCATGCCATAAACATCATCTTTGATGCCGTGGCAAGCCTGAGGAAGCAAGGGAACCTGGCCCTTATCGCCACCAGGGACGTGCACAAGGCCTTTGACAGCCTTTGACATAATGGTCTCATTTACAAACTCGTAGACCTCCCTGATCACAACTGGACCTTCCTCAGGCTCATCTACAACTTCTTAACAGGAAGAAGAATCATCCCCACCTTCAATGGAATGCAGTCAACTCCCTTCACACCAACAGCAGGAGTACCCCAAGGCTCCTGCCTCAGCCCAATCCTCTTCAACATATACGCCAACAACCTCCCCCAACCTGAACATACCGACACCATCATCACCCAATTTGCAGACGATGTCATCCATGTTATCTCCTCCACCCCTACAGCTGATGCAAATAAACATAGGAGAGCAATTGAGAAGATGAATGAAGAACTAAATAACAAAAAAGGCACAATACCGTGACTGGAACGATACAAAAATAACCCGCACATAAAAGAGAGAAGCTTACGACGACGTTTCGGTCCGACTTGGACCATTGACAAAGTCTTTGTCAATGGTCCAAGTCGGACCGAAACGTCGTCGTAAGCTTCTCTCTTTTATGTGCAGGTTATTTGTTTAATGAAGAACTAAATAGAACAGCCAGGTGGGAGAAGAAATGGAGAATCACAACCAACCCAGACAAAGTCCTTATCAGCACCATCGGATGCTTGCCATCAACCATAGAAGACAAAGGGGGCATCTCCATCAGGGGCACCCGAATTACTATTAGGAATCCAAACAAGATCCTAGGACACGAGATCGACAGATTACTCAACTCTACATCCCACATAACCAAAAAAGTAAACCTTGCAAAACCCCACCTCGGCCAACTTTATCGATTCAAAGCAGCTACTCTCCACATCAAACTACTCCTGTACAAGATGATGATCAGACCTCTGCTGGAATACCCCTGTTCACCCTTATCACTCACAACCAAAACCAACATGCTAAACTCCAAAGAGTCCAAAACAAAGCCCTCCGCTTCATCACTTTCACCAGACTCAGAGACAGAATCAGGACTGAGGACCTAAACATACAACAGATAATCCCCGCAATCAATGTCCAGTTAGATAAACTCACAAAGAGACAGCTATATGTCATGCAGGAATTCTATGTGCCTGACAGAGAGAACCCTCCCTCCCAACCAGTGAACACGACCGACTATGCCATTTCCACCCCCCATCCTCACAGAGCCCAAAGAATGACCCTCCAACAAAGAGTTCGACGCTTCATCCACAAGGAGAACTTCCCTCGACCGAAAATCTTAAGTGACCTCCCTGCAGAAGATGAATGGATACCTCTGGAACCACTCTACATCCAATAACATGGACTAATGCTCACCATCTCCGGGTGACCCACTTCTATCAGTCAGCACCTCACAATTAACCTTGTTGCACTACAACTACCCTCCAGCAGGACACCACCTCAGTCACTGCTTAGCCAGCCAACCCCAGGTGAGCAACCACCCACCATCAAATGACCTGCAACTTTCGCCTGCAGCTACAGCCTTCTAACCAACCTCTTAAAAAAAAAAAGCAATTGCAAGCAGTATGCATCCTTCCAATTCAATGGCACACTGGTATAACAACAATATAGCAGTGTATAATTGATGGGCAGGAGGTATACCCCACTCATAAAACCAACCTCTCTATAAATTCCTAATATGCACACACCCATATTCAAAATACACCAAAGTGGATAGGCCACTTCCCTTTTACAACCCCACTTACCCCTCCTCCCTCCCCAACCTTTCCTACATTCCATCCTTACCCATCCTTCTTCCTCCCTCCAATCTTACGAAAGCTCTGGTGAGAACCTGGCACCTCGCTCCCAATGAAAGATGAGCAAGGATTTTAAGAAGCTTCAGCAGGCTGTGACAAGTTGCCTTCAGAGAGGTAATGTGGGGTTTCCAGGATAACCTAGGGTAAAAGAGAAGGCTTAGAAACCTGACTGTATCACGTTCAAATATACGGGAGCCACAGAGGTACAAAGGATGATCGGAGTTAACAGAGCATCTAGTGAAAGTAATTTGTAAAGTAAAAGGACACAAGTGCAACTAATGTGACATTTATTGTGGCAACGTTTCGCTCTCCAGGAGCTTTATCAAGCCATTACAAACAATACATGGACACAGAGGGTATATAAAGGCTCAGAGTGAGGTGCAATACTAGTGAGGTACCATTTCGATGTTCACTAGTGGTGGTAGTAGTAGTAGTAGTAGTAGTAGTGGTAGTGACAAAAGTAATACAATATGGTAGAGCAATTAATTCGCACATGAAAGCTATTACTTGGGTAACATAAAAATAGGTTGGACAAATATAGACTGGAAAGAGGCAGCTTGTTTCAGTGTTCACTCTCTGTAATGTGCTTTGTGTAGTATAACAGGAGAGACTATGTGATGGCAGGGTTTACTGTTTTCAGGAGGATTCTTGCTAAGACTTCGGAGATGGTGAAGCTTCACCATCTTAGCAAGAATCCTCCTGAAAACAGTAAACCCTGCCATCACATAGTCTCTCCTGTTATACTACACAAAGCACATTACAGAGAGTGAACACTGAAACAAGCTGCCTCTTTCCAGTCTATATTTGTCCAACCTATTTTTATGTTACCCAAGTAATAGCTTTTATATCCTTTTACTCATGTACGAATTAATTGCTCTACCATATTGTATTACTTTTGTCACTACCACTACTACTACTACTACTACTACTACTACTACTACCACTAGTGAACATCGAAATGGTACCTCACTAGTATTGCACCTCACTCTGAGCCTTTATATACCCTCTGTGTCCATGTATTGTTTGTAATGGCTTGATAAACCTCCTGGAGAGCGAAACGTTGCCACAATAAATGTCACATTAGTTGCACTTGTGTCCTTTTACTTTACATATTGTCGGTAATTCTACCAACTTTATTGAAAGTAATTTGGTGAGTTTTGGTACTGGAAAATTTAAACCCATGCGTGGTGAAAACATGGTCGACCGCATGCTGGAGAGAAACTGTAATGAGGTGACAGTCATAGCCTGCACAAGCAATAGCAAAGTCATCTACATAGAGTGATGACCAAATATTGGATGGAAGAACAGAGGCCAAATCATTTATAGGAAGGAGAAAAAGTGTTGTGCTCAGAGCACATCCCTGATGGACACCTTCAGCTTGGACAAAGTCCGAGGAAAGCACATTATTGACTCGTACACGGAAATGTCTGTCAATTAAAAAATGTTAAGGAAAGACGGTAGATTGCCTCGAAGGCCTAAGGAGTGGGCTTGGGCCAAAATATTATACCTCCAAGTTGTGTCATATTCCTTCTCAAGGTCAAAAAATATTGCAATAACTGATTGGTTATTTGCAAAGGCATTACGAACATATGTAAGGGGTCTATGGTAGAACGGCCCTTACGAAAGCCATATTGACGAGTGGAGAGACTGTTGTGTGTCTCTAAATACCACATTTAACGTCTATTTACCAGACGTTCCATCACTTTGCAAATTGCACTGGTAAGAGCGACGGGACGATAGTGGGAGGTTTCATGTCCCGTAGCACCCAGTTTGCGGAAAGGGAGAACAATGGCAGATTTCCACAGCTGTGGAAGAACTCCTTGTGACCAAATAAGATTGAAAAGGCATAAGAGGACTGCAAGGGCTGACTCATGTAAATGTTGTAACATACGAATATGAATGTCGTCGGGCCCAGCTGTCGATGATCAGCAAGCTGAGAGTGTTGCCTCCAGTTCCTGAAGTGTAAAAGGCACATTATAATGTTCTTCTCTGAGAGAAGAAAAGTCCATGGGGTGCTAACTCTCTGGCAGACTTTGAGGAAAGAAACGAGGGGCAGAGATGGAGTCCCAGAGAAATACGGACCAGATGATTGTCAGTTTCAATGGTAACATCTAGAGGGTTTGCTATATCAACACCGGCAACACGCAGAACAGGAGCTGGGTCAGGAGAATATTTACCACTCAGTTTTCGTACTTTTTTCCAGACTGCACTCACAGAGGAAGCAGAGGTGATGGTGGAGACATAATCTCGTCAGCAAGTGCATTTAGCGTCACAGATGACACGGTGAGTGATCGCATGCTTCTGCTTAAAATCAAGAAGTCTCTCCGTGGTTCTATTGTACTGATACCTGCCCCTTGCAGCGTGTTTCAAACGTACTGCACGAGAACATTTTGAAACACGAGAATAGGTAACATGGAGTAGTCTCCCTTGGAGGCGGAGATGAGAAACCGCCATAGCATAAGGGAGACCTTCAGCCTCCTTGAGGCAACGAATTTCCTGCTCATTCTAGTAGACCTGGCAATGGAGAGAGTATGAAGGGTGAGCCTCATGACAATTAAGGCAAGAGGGAGGTCGACTGCAAGACGTATTAGAATGGTCATCGGCACCACAGACTGGGCATTCGGCTATAGATCTGCAATATTTTGTTGGGTGGCCAAATCGCCAGCAATTTCTGCACTGTTGCAGTGTAGGGATCACCTTTTGAACTTGTAACCGATGTCCTGCTTCATAAACAGAGGATGGGAGTTCACTGCTGTCAAAAGTTAAATGAGCCACATTGCAAGGGAATTGTCTCCGCCCATAGGCAGGAAGAACATAAGTGTCTACCTTGAGAATTGGGAGATCTTGGAGTTCCAGTTGTTCGAGAACGTCATTGTCACATGTCTGGAAATTCTGTTGGATTATGGTATGGGGCAGAATGACAGTACCACTACAAGAATTGAGGGAATGGTGTTTTTCAATAGTGATAGGAATAATATTGATATGTAAAAGAAGAGAAAGATCATGAGCTTGGGTAGCATTCTGGCCTGTGATGATACGCATACCACTCTTAAATATGTTGAGAGCAGAGTTCCCAATATAAATCCTAACACCGTGATACTGTAGCCCCTCTGTTTTCTTATGTGGAAGAAGTTGATGGGGAAGTGATTTTTTAATATATAGAACACAAGAATTAGTAGATTTGAGGTTATATGCAACAAACGATGGCAATTTAGGGGGTTGGAATTTTTCAGGGACTCTGCACTCTTGTAGACACACAATATCAATGGATTCAGTGGTTACTTTATGATGCAGGTCAGAAAATCTTTTTCTAAGTGACGCAATATTCCAACTTAAAATGGATAGTTTATACGAGTTTGGTTCCATTATAAAAGTCCAGGGATAGTATTCAATTTCTCAGCAAAATGAAAAGACTTACTAAATAACAAACAGACATAATCAATATCAATATCATCAGTATTATCCTTATCCATGAGTCTCCTAAGTGCACTTCCATTAGTGAGACCTCTTGGGAGTCTTTGTACACAGAGGTCAATGCGCTCTTTGTCTGTGAATGTATGGAAGGTGACACTATCCCTCGCACTCAACTCTCCGCTTTTATTACACTCATCACTATCATCACATGTATCACTTCCCTCATCATTATGACCAGTGATACATACACCATTATCAACAACCGGGCCATCTCCACACTCAGTATCTATCAATACATTACACTCATCAGGTTGACTATCATGATGGCCTTCACTGCCCTTATCATCTTCACTGTGATTGTAAACACCACTATCAGATTCATCGTTTTTGTGATTATTAACACCACTGCAATCATCAGTTTGTTCATCATCACCACACTCATTTTCATAATGGCTGACTATCTGTGGGTTGATGTACTCATTTGCAACCTCTGTAAGTTTTTCCTCGTGGTGCTCAAGTTGTTGTTTCAAACACCATTGTTGCTTCTCCAGTACTGTTATGCGCAGCTGCATGTTGTGTACCACCCCAGCAAGACTAGCGTCATCAGGAAGTATGAAGTCCCGATCAGCTGAGTCAGGTGGCTGACTGACAGCTGACTCAGCCAGACAGATGGTGTCAACACCAGCAGCATTACTAGTGTTGATAGCAGACGTGATCGTGCTCTGTTGATGTACTCCCAGAGTGACTCGCTCAACCATATTGTCTGAGTTCAGGCATGGATCAGTATTCAGACGAAGTATCTGGTAGGCCTATTGCCTCATCATGGGGGGTGATGGGTGAGGCGGGAGCTCTGCGGCTGGCGATGTGGGCAGCTTTCGCTCTGCAGTCAGCATGAGCAGCTGTGACTCCTGGAGTCTTACAATTGATACATTCTAATGCAACGGTCTGGTGTTTCTTGATCATATCATAGCACTGGTGAGAAGGATGGGCCTTGGCATACACTGCACACCAGTGTGACTTAGATGAGCATTTCCAAGCAATGTGACCCCAGCGCTGACACTTGTAGCATCTACGGTGAGGTGCTTTGTACAAAGCTATTTTGTAACTCCTGTTAAGCGCTGCACGAGAGTAGATATATGATGGTGGAGTCCCTTGACCAATCCACTCAGCCAATATCAGATCATTTGGAAGTCGACGAGGGTTTGCAACTTGATCTGACAACAGGAATTTAGGATCCATGTACTTATTGACATTGTGGATAACAATAAGTACTTTAGGTGATCTTGGTGGGGCAGCTTGGAGTTGGATGTTAGCATATTTATGAGTAAGAAGTTTTTCTATGAATGTTGGGTCGTTAGTAACAAAAACGTAATTATCCTCGTCATGACGAAAGCGAATCCGAAGGTTTTTTTCTGGGTTGTCTAATGAAGCTTCGTAAAACCATCTAAACTTGACCTCAAACTCAGTGTTAGCAGGGAAATCAAGCCTAACCGTTCTGCAATGGTTGTTATTGCTCTCGTTGTTTCTTGCAGCAAGTCTCCTTTGAAATCCTCTTTCTTTTTTCAAAGCTCCCTTACTTCTAAAACGTACGAATTCGCCTTCACCATCATTTACTTCGTTCACATCCATAGGTCACTTTTAGTTCAGCTGCTTGAGATGGAAGAGTTAGTCTGTTACTTTTGGGTCAGTGAAACCGCCTTTATTCCATAAGAGAGAAGGGACAAGGAAGGGATATTCACCTCGCTAGACACAGGCAATATGGGTGTAGTGGCCTGCGGGTCGCAGTGCGATTTTCAAGGTCATTCACTGGGCCCACAGTCGTCTCGAGAGTTACCAACACTGTACTACTTGTTAATTACTCCAGACCCGCAGCACTTAACACATCTAGCATACGTGTCTTGGAATGACAGACAAATTTTCACTACTTAAGAACTAGTTCTCACAACACCGAAGGTACAGCCGGAACACTGTAGAACGTTCACAAAGGCATTCTGTAACTTGGCCTTCACTGGCTGGCTTGGAGCGCTGTTTAGCCTGGATCAGCTAAAATCGCCCTTATCCCATATGTAGATAATGGCGACGAGTTAAGGGATACCGGTGAATAGGAAAGTCGAGGAAGGGACATTCACCTCACTAGACACACGCAGTATGGGTGTAAGTGGCATGCGGGTCTTATAGTGCCATTTTCAAGGTCACCCAGCAGGCCAGACATTCCTCACTCATTTTAAGCCTATGTAGGTATTGATGGTCGCACAATGTCCTAAGTCAGTGAAATCCACTCATGCAAATAGTTACAACAAATCTGCAGCACTTAACACTACTAGCACAAACTTACAATGTTTATAGGTGAACCTCTGGCATGTCCCACTTAAAAAGTTAGTACTGCAATGCTCGTTAAATTGTTCTTAACTAAGCCACTGCAGGAAACACTGGTATGCCAGCAACACTGTAGAACGTATACGTAGACATGCTGGGCCTTCAAATGCTGCTTTCAAGCCTGCTTGAATGTGCTTGCTAAGCCCGTGTCAACCACTTGGATATTTGCTTGTAGCAGGCAGGTAGGCACACAGGAGACATATTCGTAAGATGAGTGGAGTGCGGCACGGAGGACTGACACAGGCACTCAAGCATTTATGTGGTCTTTCAAAAACCGCCTCTAGACCATAAGTAAATAGAGGCGAATGCCTGAGTTCCAAATCGAGGAAGGAGGGGAGGCAGGCGAGGTGGAGTGAAGGTGTAGCCTCCTACAGCCACTTCAAATCAACATGTTTGTGTTTCACTAGGTATATCACTAGTCACAGTTCACACATAAGAGTTCCAGCAGCAATTCAGCTGCGCTCCAACGATATTTGTTGCATGATGAGTTATCAGTCGGGTGAGATAAGCAGTTCTGATATAGAAGGCCTAGGACTTCACTCAACACACACGTCCTCTCCCCTCAACCACTCAAGAGGGAGAGGTTTTTTTAGTGCCAGGAAGGAAAAAATACTGGCAGGAAATGGCAGAAATCGTACACCAAATCCAGTCATTCCTGGAGTGGAACCACAGTCGATGGCCTCCACTCCAAACCAACAGATACAGATACTAATGCCGGAAAAAAAATCCCCCCCCCCCAGAACCAACAATACCACCAGTCCGATAACATTCTTCTTTGCAAATATACAGGGTCTAGCGCCAGCAACAAACAACAAAATACCTTTCATCCGAGGACTGCTTGTAGAGGCAAAGGCAATGTTCGCGGCTTTCACTGAGACCCACATAAAGGATCACTTGGACAACGAAATATGGATCCCAGGTTACAACCTATACAGATGTGACAGAGTGAACAGGCAAAAGGGGGGGGGGTGGCCTGTACATTGCAGAGTCACTTGTTTGCACAGAACTGCTTAATGCCTCAAATGATGTAGTGGAAGTTTTAAGCAGTAAAGGTCGAGAACCAAAACCTAGTCATTATGGTAGTCTACAAGCCTCCGGATGCAACATCCCAGCAATTCCAGGAACAGCTGTTAAAAATTGACCACTGTCTGGAAAATCTTCCAGCTCCTGCACCCAACATCTTGCTCCTGGGGGATTTCAACTTAAGCCACCTAAAATTGAGGAATATTACAAATAATATTGTTGCAGTAATAACACCAGGAGGCAGCTCTGATGAAAACTCACACTCACACGAGCTTTTAAATCTCTGCACAAAATTCAATTTAAACCAGCAAATAATAGAGCCTACTAGACTGGAGAATACACTAGACCTCATCTTCACTAGCAATGATGATCTGATAAGAAATGTCACCATATCAAAAACAATATACTCAGATCACAACATAATTGAGGTTCAGACATGTATGCGTGGAGCCCCAGACTGACATAATGAGACTAGTCACGAGGGAGCATTCAATAAATTCAACTTCAATAACAAAAACATAAAGTGGGACCAAGTAAACCAAGTCCTAACCGATATAAGCTGGGAAGATATACTAAGCAACACAGACCCCCAACTTATGCCTAGAACAGATTAACTCGGTGGCACTCGATGTATGCACAAGGCTTATTCCTCTAAGAAAAAGGAGGAGTAGATGTAAAATAGAAAGAGACAGGCGCTCCCTTTACAGGAGACGGAAAAGAATAACAGAGCGGCTAAAAGAGGTCAATATATCTGAAATGCGTAGGGAGACACTGGTCAGAGAAATAGCAAGCATCGAACTTAAGCTAAAAGAATCCTTTAGGAGTCAGGAATCGTGGGAAGAACTAAAAGCCATAAATGAAATCGAAAGAAACCCAAAGTATTTCTTCTCCTATGCCAAATCAAAATCGAGAACAACGTCCAGTATTGGGCCCCTACTTAAACAAGATGGGTCCTACACAGATGACAGCAAGGAAATGAGTGAGCTACTCAAGTCCCAATATGACTCAGTTTTTAGCAAGCCACTAACCAGACTGAGAGTCGAAGATCAAAATAAATTTTTTATGAGAGAGCCACAAAATTTGATTAACACAAGCCTATCCGATGTTATCCTGACGCCAAATGACTTCGAACAGGCGATAAATGACATGCCCATGCACTCTGCCCCAGGGCCAGACTCATGGAACTCTGTGTTCATCAAGAACTTCAAGAAGCCCCTATCACGGGCCTTTTCCATCCTATGGAGAGGGAGCATGGACACGGGGGTCGTCCCACAGTTGCTAAAAACAACAGACATAGCCCCACTCCACAAAGGGGGCAGTAAAGCAACAGCAAAGAACTACAGACCAATAGCACTAACATCCCGTATCATAAAAATCTTTGAAAGGGTCCTAAGAAGCAAGATCACTACACATCTAGAAACACATCAGTTACACAACCCAGGGCAACATGGGTTTAGAACAGGTCGCTCCTGTCTGTCTCAACTATTGGATCACTACGACAAGGTCCTAAATGCACTAGAAGACAAAAAGAATGCAGACGTAATATATACAGACTTTGCAAAAGCCTTCGACAAGTGTGACCATGGCGTAATAGCGCACAAAATGCGTGCTAAAGGAATAACAGGAAAAGTCGGTCGATGGATCTATAATTTCCTCACTAACAGAACACAGAGAGCAGTCGTCAACAGAGTAAAGTCCGAGTCAGCTACGGTGAAAAGCTCTGTTCCACAAGGCACAGTACTCGCTCCCATCTTGTTCCTCATCCTCATATCCGACATAGACAAGGATGTCAGCCACAGCACCATGTCTTCCTTTGCAGATGACACCCGAATCTGCATGACAGTGTCTTCCATTGCAGACACTGCAAGGCTCCAGGCGGACATCAACCAAATCTTTCAGTGGGCTGCAGAAAACAATATGAAGTTCAACGATGAGAAATTTCAATTACTCAGATATGGTAAACATGAGGAAATTAAATCTTCATCAGAGTACAAAACAAATTCTGGCCACAAAATAGAGCGAGACACCAACGTCAATGACCTGGGAGTGATCATGTCGGAGGATCTCACCTTCAAGGACCATAACATTGTATCAATCGCATCTGCTAGAGAAATGACAGGATGGATAATGAGAACCTTCAAAACTAGGGAGGCCAAGCCCATGATGACACTCTTCAGGTCACTTGTTCTAACTAGGCTGGAATATTGCTGCACACTAACAGCACCTTTCAAGGCAGGTGAAATTGCCGACCTAGAAAATGTACAGAGAACTTTCACGGCGCGCATAACGGAGATAAAACACCTCAATTACTGGGAGTGCTTGAGGTTCCTAAACCTGTATTCCCTGGAACACAGGAGGGAGAGATACATGATTATATACACCTGGAAAATCCTAGAGGGACTAGTACCGAACTTGCACACGAAAGCAAAAGACTTGGCAGACGATGCACCATCCCCCCAATGAAAAGCAGGGGTGTCACTAGCATGTTAAGAGACCATACAATAAGTGTCAGGGGCCCGAGACTTTTCAACTCCCTCCCAGCACACATAAGGGGGATTACCAACAGACCCCTGGCAGTCTTCAAGCTGGCACTGGACAAGCACCTAAAGTCAGTTCCTGATCAGCCGGGCTGTGGCTCGTACGTTGGTTTGCGTGCAGCCAGCAGCAACAGCCTGGTTGATCAGGTTCTGATCCACCAGGAGGCCTGGTCACAGACCGGGCCGCTGAGGCGTTGACCCCCGGAACTCTCTCCAGGTAAACTCCAGGTATACATAGTAATTACACTATCATGAGTGATGCAGTAACACCACAGACACAAAAATATTAATATCAATATAAACAATGGGATACATGTCTTTACTTAAACACAATGACATCTCAACCTGGTGAAAGAGAATACACTTAAAAAGATTAATTTTTTAAGAAGGTTGCAACAATGAATGTCAACAACTCCCAAAGGCAACTTATGTGCAATTATCTTAGCATGTAAACCATATTCATTCAACATAGTATATAAATAAAAACTTTATATTATGAAAAACATCACAGAATACAAATGTATAAAGTATAAAACCCAGCCATGTAGCGGCTACACGCAAAAAATTCCAGATACTTCCCTAACACAGATAAAACAAAACAACTTATTGTGACAACTGCACCTAAACACAACTCACATTATATGACTTAAGACTGCTATTTACATAGATAACAACATAATAATAAATCTAATTTAAATGGATCACAGTTGATAAATCCGCCTTAACATATTAGGCAAAAGAGAGTAATTCTCATTGTACAAGTCCAAGTCCAACTTGTATGTAGTCTCTTTTGTCTATATACAATAATATGCTTATTATCTACACATTAGACTACAATGCACTGGACAAGCAACTGTCCATCACTTCCAACACAATATACTGCCCTACTCCTCACTCTGCACAGTGATAGAGGCAAAGACCCACCCCATTTATACCTTATCCATCATTCACTACTACCTTGAAGGAACATGAGTACTATATGAATAGTGTATAGTCCAAGACGAAGAAACTGGCCAGCTCCACAGATGCATTGCACCCATGGTCCATACATTATTCACTCACGCATCACTCATCCAACACAAATGCAAACATTTCACACCCAATCACATCATTGCTCACCCAAGGAGGTGAGCCAATTGAATACCCCTGAACCCTCCCCCCCTCCCTTTTACCAACCTACTCACCCCGGCAGTTAAAGCCCCTTATACCGCCAATAAATTCCCTATTGTTAGTCCTTTATAACCCTCAGGAAAAACCTCATCCCACCTTTTCCCAAAAATGCCTCTATTGCGACACAAAGTTCGATAAAACGTCTCCGCCAAAGTCCTTCTCAGCACATCCCCACCCTCCTTCCCGCTCATACCCCACAAAACATATATATAGTCCACGATTATATATGCTAAACCCCTTACCACACCCTTATCCACACCACTCATATCAAGACTAAACGCTCGCAATACCGACTCAACTTGACCCCCCACCCTCATCACCACCTTACTCATCCATACCCTGATGCACTCCAAACCTTCACAAAAATAGACAATATGATACGCAGTCTCTTCCCCACTGCATCTGGCACAACCCCCACTCTCGATAACCCTCCTATCTCGGAGCATCGCTCCCATTGGCAAAATCCCATGCAGGAAACGATACACAACCTCACACGTCCTAGGTCCTATCCTCAATTTACTAAAACTTTGCCATATTACTTCCTATGCATACATGGGGTAGATCCCTTCAACCGGTGCCACTACATGTCCCTCTAACAATTTACACAAAGTTCCCACCTTTACTTTTCCTGGTTCCCTGGTTAACACTAAGGCATGTAACACTGTTTCACATTCCCTCATTTCCGCCCCTCCATACCATTTCCTCAGGTGAGCATGTACCTTATCTAGCTGACCCTCCCTCCATCCACCTGCACTCATCACTTCCCACTTAATAAACACACATTTCACGCGCTTTCTCAAGCCCAACAAACCCCACCCTCCCCTACATACCAGCAATGTCACTATGTCCCTTCGCAACCGGTTGCACCCAGAACCCCACAAAAATTTGAACACCATTCTAAGAATACTCGTGATTGCTGTTCCTGTTAACGGCATCACAGCCAAAACAAATCAGACTTTACTATATGGTAATACATTGATGACAATTGCACGTTGCCTAAGGGTTAAATGGTGAGGTCGCAGCATTCCCAAACATTGCTGCACCTGTTCCACCATCCTATTCGAATTGTCAACCCTGGCATCACTCAGGTCAGCCTCATACATGACACCGCAGATTTTCAGACTCCCGGTCTGCCGCTGCACGACATCATATCCCCATTCTAATCTCCCTTCCCACTCTCCCAGCCCCCATTATCATTGACTTTTCCAGATTTACCTTCATCCCAGTAGCTCTCCCAAAATTGTGTACAACCTCCCCCAAAAGTCCTAACCTTGTCTCCTCACTCACGAAGATAGTGGTATCATCAACATAGCCCACCAAACCAGGCCGAGGCTTCTGCTCACCATCACCATCCCTGTCCTTAGACGATCCTCCACCATCCTATAAAAGGGGTCCTTAACACCTGCAAACAATAGATGTGATAATGGACATCCCTGCCAAAGATCCTGCTCTATATTGACTCCCTCCCCCACACACCCATTGTTTTGTACCCTTACCTTCGCATTTGAGTAAAACGTATCCAACCACCCCACTATTTCTTCGCCAAACCCCTGTCATAGGAGAATGTCCCTCAAAGCCTTTCTTTCCACCCTGTCATAAGCCCCTTGCCAATCCATTGCCACCAACGCCCCTCTTCCCCTTTCCATGTCCTCCAGGAACCCTTTTATGATCCCGTGGCCCTCACCCATTGACCTACCAGGTAACTCAAACTGAGACTCAAACACGACCCTTCCCACAACATATTTAAGCCAATTCCCAAGAATTTTCACAAACTATTTATAATCAGCACAAAGTAACGAAATGGCTCGTTAATCCCAAAGGATACTCTGCTGTTTACCCTTCAGGACCAACACCACGCCGCTGTTGCCTGCGATTCTCCCATCTTACCTCCTTCTTTCATGGCATTCATTAACCCTACTAGGAAACCCATAAGCAGACCCCAGAGCTGTACATAAAATACACTTGGTAAACGATGATCCCGGGTGCCTTTCCCATCCTCATGTCCATAAGGGCTCTCCATATTTCCTCCTCCTCAATGACCCCACCCAGTGCCTCCCGATCACTAATCCCCAGTTTGTAAGGCACATACTTGCATACCTGCCGGAGAACCTCGCCATCCACACCACTACTTTTTCCGTATTCCTCAAACCATCTATCTGCATATGCACTCATCCCTGTGGTTTCCTGTAATACCTGACCCTCTCTAAAACCCCCCAACGAAGAAATGACTTGCAATCCCGGTATTGCAGCCGTTCACTGTCGTACCTTCTGTCCTCGCAGCACACAAGCTGATGGCTTGTCCCGCCAGAGTACTTCATCCAACCCCGCCTGTACCCATTCTGCTGCAAAACGTTCTTCTTGCAAATCCCTTATCCTGTCCTTCAACATGTGTATATCCTCCACTGGGTACACCCCGGCCTCAGCTCCCCCTCGTAACAATCTCGTAATCTAGATTCTAAATAATTTGACAAACCATACCGCAATTGATTAATGCATTTGCCCTCCCTCATATAAAATTGATGTATTCTTACCTTAGCCACAGTATCCCAACATCCTACCATATCCTCCTCAGTACTTCTGTCTGCCCATAGCTGTTCCCAAAATACTGCAAAACCTTCCACTCCCTCCCTATCCCCGAAAAAACCATCGTGTCAGTTTCCAATAACTTCCCTGCCTACAAGCCAAAACATCCCACCCCACCTCCACTAATACCGCCCTATGATCGGAATGCACCATATCAATAGTTTTAAAAGGCTCTACCAAAACCCTCTGTGATAAATATAACCTGTCCAAACTAGCCGCATATCCCAGTCTTATAAACGTATGTTCCACCTCCCAGAGACCTCCCCCGAAAGCATCACATAACTGAAGATCTCTAAGCAGGCCCCCCAAGACAGAGGAAAAATATCCCGCTCCTCTGGGTTCCACGTCTGCCATCTTAACTACTCAATTCCAATCCCCCCCACAATCGCCACAGACGGTAACGTGCGTAGGTAGTACACAAGCTCCTCCCACACAAAATCCATCTTTACTTTCACATCACTTTCTGCTGGGGCATACACACACACAAACACCAGTATCTCTCTCATTGACCATCCTTCCACACATAATACTCTCCCCCCTCCCCCCCTCTTTCCTATGCAATACAAAAGGGCTCGCCTCCCTTATCAACACACCCACTCCTCCTTTTAAACGCTCAGACAGCACCATATAAGCCTGATACCCAGGCACCACTAATACACGACTAAAGCTTAAAAAATGTGCTCCTGCACAAAAGTTATATCAACATTTTTCCTTCCCCACCTCATGTCAAGACTCTTCCCTTTCAGACCATTCCCCTGGGCTTTGCCTTTGCCTCATACTCCACCCTCCTTCCCAACATCCCCCCCTCTTCTGTTGTGGCTCTCTCGAAGAGTCACTCTGGGTACCATAACCCCATGTCTTTTTCCCTTGCCTTTGCGCCGTCGTCAGAACATCGTCGGTATCTGATGCTGTTGTCCTTTTCCTTGTAGCTCCCTCAGTTTCCATATCTGAGTCCTGGGAGCCAGCACAATGGACTTCCACCTCTACCACTCTTAATCTGCCTCCATGTCCTTCCATGGCACTCGCACTGTCTATCACAGGTGCCACCTGATAACCCCCCACCACACACACCTTCTGCCCTGAACCCAGGTTCCTGCTCTCTGTGACTCTCCACCTCCATCAAATGTAACATAGCCTGTGTCACCGTCTCCAACTCCTCCTCAATAGCTTTCACTGCTACGCCCACCTGCACCTCCTCACTTGACAACTGTATTGTTGATGGGCCAGGTGATTCATGGATCAGCACTTCTCCTTCCGATTCCACAGGAGGAGCCACCACCTCTTCACTCCACATGCGACCACGCCCTCCTCCTTGCATCCGTTCTTCCTTAGGCATCGGTTTCTCATGCGCAGAGGCTCCGCCCCTTGCCAGCCCAGGAGCCATATTCCGCTTGCCACAGTCTGCCGCCATATGGTCATATTCGCCACACAGTCGGCTTGTACTTCTCTGCCCCGCACACGCTACCATTACCTGGGTTCTGAACTCCTGGAGATATACATACGAGGGTATAGGATGTCTTAGCATCTTGAGATTGAAATAACCCTCAGGAAATCCCGTGTAAGCTCCTTTTACCATTTGCCAGGTTGGGCTAGATGTACAGTTCCATAACGTTCGAAAACATTTTGAATATCTACTTCATCAGCCTCAAAAGGCACGTTGCGGTGCTTGACCCACGAATAATGTACTGATACATCCGTAAACTTGACCCTCACTGCCAGTGTTATGTTAATGCTGACATCTTGGTAACGATCCTCCAAAGCCTCGCATACTTGGGCTTGGGCAGTTAGCACTTTCACGAATATTCTATAAACACAGTTCAGTGCCAGTCTATACAAATCCTCGTCTCTGATGCCTTATGTCTCTTTTATAATTTTGGGCAATAACACATCCACTGATGTAGGCATTAAAGCCCCACTAATGAGTTCAATGCCCACAGTATTCACTCTCCTTGGCACACCTGGCGCCATATTGTTGTCTGAGTAGCTCGTATGGGAAAACAGTAGAGGGGTGCAAAGCACGACCTCACTCTACCTCATCCAGGCAGCGAATGCAGACTGGTACTAGCAGACTGGAACTAGGAGACTGGTACTAGCAGACTGGTAGTTGGTGACAGGTACTAGGAGACTGATAATAGAAGACTGGTACTAGCAGACTGGTACTAGCAGACTGGTACTAGGAGACTTGAACTAGCAGACTGGTAGTTGACAGGTACAAGGAGGCTGATACTAGAAGACTGGTACTAGCAGACTGGTACTAGCAGACTGGTACCAGGAGACTGTTACTAGCAGACTGGTAGTAGGTGACAGGTACTAGGAGACTGATGCTAGAAGACTGATATGAGCAGACTGGTACTAGCAGACTGGTACTATCAGACTGGTAGTAGGAGACAGGTACTAGGAGACTGATACTAGAAAACTTGTACTAGCAGACTGGTACTAGCAGACTGGTAGTTGGTGACAGGTACTAGGAGACTGATACTAGAAGACTGGTACTAGCAGACTGGTACTAGCAGACTGGTACTAGCAGACTGGTACTAGCAGACTGGTAGTAGACGGCAGGTTCTAGGAGACTGATACTAGAAGACTGGTACTAGCAGACTGGTACTAGCAGACTGGTACATGGAGACTGGTGCTAGCAGACTGGTACTAGGAGACTGATACTAGCAGACTGGAAGTAGGTGAAAGGTACTAGGAGACTGATGCTAGAAGACTGGTACTAGCAGACTGGTATTAGGAGATTGGTACTAGCAGACTGGTAGTAGGTGACAGGTACTAGGAGACTGACACTAGGAGACTGGCATTAGCAGACTTGTAGTAGGTTACAGGTACTAGGAGACAGATACTAGAAGACGGGTACTATCATACTGGTACTAGGAGACTGGTACTAGCAGACTGGTACTAGGAGACTGGTACTAGCAGACTGGTAGTAGGTGACAGGTACTAGGAGACTGATACTAGAAGACTGGTACTAGCAGACTGGTACTAGCAGACTGGTACTAGGAGACAGGGACTAGCACACTCGTAGTAGGTGAGAGGTACTAGTAGACTGATACTAGAAGACTGGTACTAGCAGACTGGTACTAGCAGACTGGTACTAGCAGACTGGTAGTTTGTGACAGTTACTAGAAGAATGATACTAGAAGACTGGTACTAGCAGACTGGTACTTGCAGACTGGTACTAGCAGACTGGTACTAGGAGACTGGTAGTAGCAGACTGGAAGTAAATGACAGGTGCTAGGAGACTGATACTAGAAGACTGGTACTAGCAGACTGGCACTAGCAGACTGGTACTAGGAGACCGGTACTAGCAGACTGGAACTAGGAGACTGGTGCTAGCAGACAGTTAGTAGGAGACTGGTACTAGGAGACTGGCACCTGCAGACTGGAAGTAGGTGACAGGTGCTAGGAGATTGATTCTAGAAGACTGGTACTAGCAGACTGGTACTAGCAGACGGACTCTAGCGGACTGGTACTACGAGACTGGTACTAGCAGACTGGTAGTAGGTGACAGGTACCTGGAGTTTACCTGGAGAGAGTTTCGGGGGTCAACGCCCCCGCCGCCCGGTCTGTGACCAGGCCTCCTGGTGGATCAGCGCCTGATCAACCAGGCTGTTGCTGCTGGCTGCACGCAAACCAACGTACGAGCCACAGCCCGGCTGATCAGGAACTGACTTTAGGTGCTTGTCCAGTGCCAGCTTGAAGACTGCCAGGGGTCTGTTGGTAATCCCCCTTATGTGTGCTGGGAGGCAGTTGAACAGTCTCGGGCCCCTGACACTTATTGTATGGTCTCTTAACGTGCTAGTGACACCCCTGCTTTTCATTGGGGGGATGGTGCATCGTCTGCCAAGTCTTTTGCTTTCGTAGTGAGTGATTTTCGTGTGCAAGTTCGGTACTAGTCCCTCTAGGATTTTCCAGGTGTATATAATCATGTATCTCTCCCTCCTGCGTTCCAGGGAATAAAGGTTTAGAAACCTCAAGCGCTCCCAGTAATTGAGGTGTTTTATCTCCGTTATGCGTGCCGTGAAAGTTCTCTGTACATTTTCTAGGTCGGCAATTTCACCTGCCTTGAAAGGTGCTGTTAGAGTGCAGCAATATTCCAGCCTAGATAGAACAAGTGACCTGAAGAGTGTCATCATGGGCTTGGCCTCCCTAGTTTTGAAGGTTCTCATTATCCATCCTGTCATTTTTCTAGTAGATGCGATTGATACAATGTTATGGTCCTTGAAGGTGAGATCCTCCGACATAATCACTCCCAGGTCTTTGACGTTGGTGTTTCGCTCTATTTTGTGACCAGAATTTGTTTTGTACTCTGATGAAGATTTAATTTCCTCATGTTTACCATATCTGAGTAATTGAAATTTCTCATCGTTGAACTTCATATTGTTTTCTGCAGCCCACTGAAAGATTTGGTTGATGTCCGCCTGGAGCCTTGCAGTGTCTGCAATGGAAGACACTGTCATGCAGATTCGGGTGTCATCTGCAAAGGAAGACACGGTGCTGTGGCTGACATCCTTGTCTATGTCGGATATGAGGATGAGGAACAAGATGGGAGCTAGTACTGTTCCTTGTGGAACAGAGCTTTTCACCGTAGCTGCCGCGGACTTTACTCTGTTGAGGACTACTCTCTGTGTTCTGTTAGTGAGGAAATTATAGATCCATCGACCGACTTTTCCTGTTATTCCTTTAGCGCGCGTTTTGTGCGCTATTACGCCATGGTCACACTTGTCGAAGGCTTTTGCAAAGTCTGTATATATTACATCTGCATTCTTTTTGTCTTCTAGTGCATTTAGGACCTTGTCGTAGTGATCCAGTAGTTGAGACAGACAGGAGCGACCTGTTCTAAACCCATGTTGCCCTGGGTTGTGTAACTGATGGGTTTCTAGATGGGTGGTGATCTTGCTTCTTAGGACCCTTTCAAAGATTTTTATGATATGGGATGTTAGTGCTATTGGTCTGTAGTTCTTTGCTGTTGCTTTACTGCCCCCTTTGTGGAGTGGGGCTATGTCTGTTGTTTTTAGTAACTGAGGGACGACCCCCGTGTCCATGCTCCCTCTCCATAGGATGGAAAAGGCTCGTGATAGGGGCTTCTTGCAGTTCTTGATGAACACAGACTTCCATGAGTCTGGCCCTGGGGCAGAGTGCATGGGCATGTCATTTATCGCCTGTTCGAAGTCATTTGGCGTCAGGATAACATCGGATAGGCTTGTGTTAATCAAATTTTGTGGCTCTTTCATAAAAAATTCATTTTGATCTTCGACTCTCAGTCTGGTTAGCGGCTTGCTAAAAACTGAGTCATATTGGGACTTGAGTAGCTCACTCATTTCCTTGCTGTCATCTGTGTAGGACCCATCTTGTTTAAGTAGGGGCCCAATACTGGGCGTTGTTCTCGATTTTGATTTGGCATAGGAGAAGAAATACTTTGGGTTTCTTTCGATTTCATTTATAGCTTTTAGTTCTTCCCGCGATTCCTGACTCCTAAAGGATTCTTTTCGCTTAAGTTCGATGCTTGTTATTTCTCTGACCAGTGTCTCCCTGCGCATTTCAGATATATTGACCTCTTTTAGCCGCTCTGTTATTCTTTTCCGTCGCCTGTAAAGGGAGCGCCTGTCTCTTTCTGTTTTACATCTACTCCTCCTTTTTCTTAGAGGAATAAGCCTTGTGCATACATCGAGTGCCACCGAGTTAATCTGTTCTAGGCATAAGTTTGGGTCTGTGTTGCTTAGTATATCTTCCCAGCTTATATCGGTTAGGACTTGGTTTACTTGGTCCCACTTTATGTTTTTGTTATTGAAGTTGAATTTGGTGAATGCTCCCTCGTGACTAGTCTCATTTTGTCGGTCTTGGGCTCCTCGCATACATGTCTGAACCTCAATTATGTTGTGATCTGAGTATATTGTTTTTGATATGGTGACATTTCTTATCAGATCATCATTGTTAGTGAATATGAGGTCTAGTGTATTCTCCAGTCTAGTAGGCTCTATTATTTGCTGGTTTAAATTGAATTTTGTGCAGAGATTTAAAAGCTCGTGTGAGTGTGAGTTTTCATCAGAGCTGCCTCCTGGTGTTATTACTGCAACAATATTATTTGCTATATTCCTCCATTTTAGGTGCCTTAAGTTGAAATCCCCCAGGAGCAAGATGTTGGGTGCAGGAGCTGGAAGATTTCCCAGACAGTGGTCAATTTTTAACAGCTGTTCCTGGAATTGCTGGGATGTTGCATCCGGAGGCTTGTAGACTACCACAATGACTATGTTTTGGTTCTCGACCTTTACTGCTAAAACTTCCACTACGTCATTTGAGGCATTAAGCAGTTCTGTGCAAACAAGTGACTCTGCAATGTACAGGCCAACCCCCCCCTTTTGCCTGTTCACTCTGTCACATCTGTATAGGTTGTAACCTGGGATCCATATTTCATTGTCCAAGTGATCCTTTATGTGGGTCTCAGTGAAAGCCGCGAACATTGCCTTTGCCTCTGCAAGCAGTCAACGGATGAAAGGTATTTTGTTGTTTGTTGCTGGCTTTAGACCCTGTATATTTGCAAAGAAGAATGTTATCGGACTTGTGGTATTGTTGGTACTGGGGGGGGATTTTTTTTCCGGCATTAGTATCTGTATCTGTTGGTTTGGAGTGGAGGCCATCGACTGTGGTTCCACTCCAGGAATGACTGGATTTGGTGTACGATTTCTGCCATTTCCTGCCAGTTTTTTTTCCTTCCTGGCACTAAAAAACCTCTCCCTCTTGAGTGGCTGTGGCTACCCAGGTTTTCCCATGGCCTGGATGTTTTGTATCTTTTTGTCCCCTTTAGATGGTATGCCTGGCAATTTAAGTTAAAGCACAGTCTTTCCTGTACTGAAGAGGTACACATTTCACTATTTACTAGGAGACTGATACTAGAAGACTGGTACTAGCAGACTGATACCATCAGACTGGTACTAGCAGACTGGTAGTAGGTTACAGGTACTAGGAAACTGATACTGGAAGACTGGTACTAGTAGACTGGTACTAGCAGTCTGGTGCTAGCAGACTGGTAGTAGGTGACAGGTACTAGGAGACTGATACTAGAAGACTGGTACTACCAGACTGGTACTAGAAGACTGGTAGTAGGTGACAAGTACTAGGAGACTGATACTAGAAGACTGGTACTAGCAGACTGGTACTAGCAGACTTGTAGTAGGTGACAGGTACTAGGAGACTGATATTAGAAGACTGGTACTAGCAGACTTGTAGTAGGTGACAGGTACTAGGAGACTGATACTAGAAGACTGGTACTAGCAGACTGGTAGTAGGTGACAGGTGCTAGGAGACTGATACTAGAAGACTGGTACTATCAGTCTGGTAGTTGGTGACAGGTATTAGGAGACTGATACTAGAAGACTGGTACTAGCAGATGGGTACTAGCAGACTGGTACTAGCAGACTGGTACTAGGAGACTGGTACTATCAGACTGGTAGTAGGTGACAGGTGCTAGGAGACTGATACTAGAAGACTGGTACTATCAGACTGGTAGTAGGTGACAGGTACTAGGAGACTGATAATAGAAGACTGGTACTAGCAGACTGGTACTAGCAGAGTGGTACTAGCAGACTTGTGCTAGGAGACTGATACTAGAAAAAGATTAGATTTTGCCATCGAAGTGGCTAGTTTATTGTGCACCCCATATCCATCCTGTGGACGGTAGCGCGAGAGCATGTGGATACACAAATGGCCTAGGAACTAGGCCCCAAAGGGTTAACAGGAATACATATGGATTTATATCTACATATCTATAGTTCACTTATCTGTTACAAGCAAATTTAGGAAATTTGCTTAGTATATCTGGTATCTTATTTTCATTAATAAGATATCTTGACATGTCACATAGGTTATTATACTGTCTGTCTCTGTGTTCCTCAATAAGTGGACAATTAAGCACATAGTGTTCAAGAGAGTGACCATAGGCCTGATCACATAATTTACATTTAGTTTGATCATCATCTGTGTGTCTCCCAAACTGCCAGAAGTACTTGTAACCAAGCCTAAGCCTGGCCACTACAACATCAGTCAGTCTGTTCACATTGCAAGTTGCTCCATAAACATACTTATCTACGTTCATGTTATCATAGTGGGTTATAGATCTACTCAGGCTTCTAACTGCATTCCTATAACAATCATCTTCATTATTTACTTCTCTCCTAATATTATTCCTAATGCTAGACACAGTTATACCAAAGTTATATTCTACGTTCTCCTTCTGGATACTCTTCTTGGCTAGCATATCAACTTAATCATGAAGGAGTAATCCAATGTGTGATGGGATCCGTAGCAATTGTACATTAATTCCTTTGTCCCTAATTTTTGAGTATCTATACCTGGCTTCCCCAATGAGCATGTTGTTGGAGTCATTATATGAGCCAAGAGCCTTCAATGATGACATAGAATCAGTAATGATGATAGAGTCAAGCTCAGTGTCATAGGTTAGCTTTAGCGCCATTAGGATTGCAAACAATTCAGTTTGCAGTGTAGACGCCCAGTTGTTAATTCTTATGCCTAACTCAACAAATTTATTATCGTTCTTAACTAGGGAGGTGGCAACAAGAGCAGATGCAGCCCTGCCAGAAGACTCCTGTTTAGATCCATCAGTGTATATAACTTGTGATAACTTATTACTACCAGCTAGGCGAAAAATTTCTTCTTGAGCAGTTGCTCTAACAAGAGATTTAAGGAAGGAATTACTAGCAATGAGCTTCTTGGGAGGGACTTGTAGGTATGTGATATTAAATGAACACATCTTCCATGGAGGGGTGAAATGCTCTTGTTGCCTACAGTGATACAGTTCATGCAGGTTATAAAACTTAATGCAATTGCACGTTTTCACAATCCATTTAGATCTGTGTGTATTTACCTCTAGACACTTGGTAAGATTCACTGTGACAGTGTCTGGTTCGTTTCTCAACATTCTAATACCGAGTACAGTGTTAATTTCAACAATTCTATCACTGATACTAGAAATACCAAGCTCCTTCCTCATGTTAAGAACTTTTGTAGATCTGGGACAGCCAAGAATAGTCCTGAGAGCTTCATTTTGCATTAACTCCAAGGGTCGGAGGGAACTTTCTCTAGCTAATATCAACATGGGAGCAGCATAATCAATTAAGGACCTAACATAGGCTATGTACATCATTCTCACGATTCTCACATTAGCACCATAGTTGGGATTGTAGCCAGCAACAGCTTTGAGAGGATTTAGCCTAGCTTTACATTTCTGGAAGACTGGTACTAGCAGACTGGTAGTAGGTGACAGGTACTAGGAGACTGATACTACAGACTGGTGCTAGCAGATTTCTGGAAGACTGGTACTAGCAGACTGGTAGTAGGTGACAGGTACTAGGAGACTGATACTACAGACTGGTGCTAGCAGATTGGCACTAGCAGACTGATACTAGCAGACTGGTACTAGGAGACTGGTACTAGCAGCATGGTAGTAGGTGACAGGTACTAGGAGACTGATACTAGAAGACTGGTACTAGCAGACTTGTACTAGGAGACTGGTACTACCAGACTTGTACTAGGAGACTGGTTCTAGCAGACTGGTAGTAGGTGACAGTGTTATTGCTGTTCTTACTGCTGAACAGTGGTTTAGTGCCGATGAAGGTAGCGTAGGTAGCAATGATACGGCCTTGGACTAGTTTGGCTTTAATTTGATAGGAGTGAGTACACAATGGGCAGTGTGAGGGAGTGACCGCAAGCCAGTCCGTGGAGGGGGAGCACTTGTGTCTATCAAGTCGGTCGGCCTAGGAGTGAGGGCAGATGGGCTCAGCCTCCCACTGACCTGAGTGAGCCTACAGAGGGCAGCACCTAAATGCCGCAAAATATGAACTAGTCAGAGCAGACAGCTAGGCTGTGTGTTCTGACAGTACAGGCTGTCTACATTTGCTCGGCCACGCACCTCGCGTCGTCCCGACACGACAATACTGGTGGGCCCGCAGGTATAAAGGAATTACTTACACTAGCTACCCCAGAGAGGGACTGGCTTTTGCTCACTAGTAAATAAAAAATGGACATAAAAATGCAATAGGCAAAAAAAAAAAACTCTCCCAACCAGGGGAAGAGAAAACTGGTTTGCCCGTGCTGTTTCATCGAGGAGAGAGTCCGGAGACGTCAGCACTGGAACTAAAATCTTCTATATACAGGTTGTTTGCAGGGCTGAACATCAGTTGACCACTCGTCTATGAACGTTCTTGCACCCTCACATCTGCAAACAATGACTGACAGTAGCATTTCCTAAGGTGTGACATGTGACTCAGAGGGCAGCACTGCCCTGACCGTAATACAGGCTCTTTTTTTATATATAAAAACACTGGGTGCACATACCTACAATACTTTGTACAAGCAGTAACTCTGCTCGCTGATGCCTTGACACGAGTCAGACAGTCGCCTGCCGACAGGGATACTGTGGCTTGACAACTGCTGTTCTCTACAACAGCATCAGAGTTAGAGTGAAGGTTAGACTGGGCATCCCCAGACTGGGTTTCACTTGTAACTAAGTGCTGATGGCCAGGAGGTGACGGGCAACGAGCTCTACTATGAGGTCGATCAGGACAAGAGACCGACCCCGGGGAGAATGTGCTATGGAAACCACCGGTTTCCAACGATTCCAGGCACTGTGCATACTCTGAGACAGAGTAGCACGTAGTGGATCCTAAGCGCACGCTCCAGAAGGGCACATCCACTCCGTTGAATTCTGCTTTCCACTCAGCTGGATCTAAGCGGATCCTAAGGTCTGCCATGGTTTTGAACCCTATGGGTAGGTCACCATGGAAAACAATAGTATCTACGACCAAGAATTTTGTGGACAGCTTGTGACCCTGGACTGCAAATTCTAACGTTGTACGACCATGAACCATCAGCGGATTACCTGAGACTCCTCTCAAGGTCTGAATGACAGATGGCTCTGTCAACATGGCCGCGTGAAGGCCAGTGCCTCGAAAAGAGTGGAGCGGACAATGTTAACCACCGAACCTGTATCTAGGAAAAGCTGGACAGGCTTATGGTGGACAGTGGACTCGATGAGCGGTCCACACGGGTTGTCATACCGAACATGAAGGCATGACAGGCCGACGAAATCCCCGGAGTCACAGCTGCTTGAGGCTCGATGCTTGTTGACGAGGCTCGACCTGGAAGGTACGGTACAAGTCTCGGCAACAATGTCAAGACACTCTGTTTCCTCACTGTCGGCAAGCGTATCACTGCCCAGGGCGGCGAATGCATTGCGGACAGGGACGGAATACAGCGACTCCGACAGGGTTACTATGTCTTTCGCTGGTTTTGCGGACGTGCCTCTTCCCCCGAACTAGTGGAAGGGCTTCTACGAGCACGTGCATTGCGCGACGACTGCTTGCTCCACTCAGCTGACAGCATACTTCGCAGCTTGTGACACTCATGGGAGGTATGACTGGAAGTATTGTGGTACATACAGACTCCCTCGCGAGACTGAGCATGGGGACGGTGACGGTTACTTTGATACTGAGCGTGGGGATGGTTACGATTACTTTGATACTGAGTGTGGGGATGGTGATGGTTACTTTGCGGGACTTATGTTTGTAACACTCCGAGCAGTAGTGCCCTCATTTCCCACAGTTGAAACAAGTCACCATGCGCTTAGCAGGTGAGGTTGGAGGTTGTGTTTGCTGGCGACGTTGTGTCTTGGTCCAGGAGGTCGATGACTGCTTTTTTGTATGAGACTGACTGTTGTTACTGTGGTCAATATTTTTACTTAGGCGAGTGTTAGTGGGACTGGGGTTAGAAACTTTGTGGGCTGGCTGTCTGACAGCAGCGGCAAAAGTGACTTCTGGCTGCAACCGCGGGGTCACTGTGGACAGCGCCGGAAGGATGGGTATAGGATCATCCGCAAAGCGACAAACCTTGCCTTGCTTGGCAGGCGGCTTGATCGCGTCAATGGCATCATATGCACCCAGGACGTCGTGCTGAGGGCCGAGTCCTAGCGCATCAATGGCACCTCGGAGGTTAGGGGGGCATCCCTCCACATGATGCCTACAGCCAGCATGGGGATGATGTCTTCAGCTTTAATACAGTTGTCACCATTCACCCACTTAGTGGAGCTGATGGCATCAGTAAAGTCTTTGGCAGCTTGCTCAAACTGGCAAATGCAAGCCAGGAGGCTTTCGTGCCGGTATTGACATTCGGCCAAGACGTTGGTAACGATGTCAATGTAATGACGTTGGCGACTACGCCGAAAATAACGCCTAAATTCCTCCTTAAGCTCGTTCCATGACTGAATCTTACAAACGCGATTGAGCTGCACAAAGGCACCTATATCATCCCGGGTGAGATCCACTGCTGCAACAGCAGCACGAATGTACTGTGCATCCGTGGGACTATCAAATAGGGCCTTAACAGTCGTCTCAACTGACTGCAGCCATGGCTCTAACCTATTTGAACGACCGTCAAAAAGAAGGGTCGGGTATGGACAAGTAGCCGGCCCACTGGTGGTCGAGACTTGAGCCACAAGTTGACCAAATGTCACGGGGGCTTCAATGCCCTGCCGCGTGTTCATGCTGGCTGAGGCACCATTGCTAGCATCAGCAGAATCTGGACTAATGGTATGGCCACTGCGTGTCTTAGTCATGACGTCAATTGTTGAAACGCAAGCAGGTCACGAAGAGGGTAAACAGGTCAGAGCAAGAAATGGTATGCACTGGCTACAATTCAACACAGAGTCAGAGAGAACACAGCACCACGGTACTAGGTAAACTGCTTAGTGATGGAAATAATTTGAGCAAAACATTTAAAAATATTGCATGTGCTGGCAGTTGCAAATTGGAATGCAAAAAAAAAAAGTAATTCACTTGCACAAAGGGAAGTTGGCACAGCAAAGATATCAGAGTATGGGATTGTGCCAAAAATCACAGAAAAAAAAATACACTGTATCAAGAAATGCTATATTGCACACAAAATAAAATTATTAAAAATGCAAATTATTAAATTCAAGAATAGGGCAAAGGTTAACTGGTGTTAGCAGGGTGTACACTGGCAAAAACAAAAATTTCACAATCTCAAGATCAAAATTAATGAACTTCACAAGTAATTTTGGAAATTAATGGTAAATAAGCAGGTTCCCAAAAATGCACTCAATGACTTGGGTATACAAAATAGCAAAAAGTAATGCACATTGGTGAATATTCACAGATAAAACATAGAATATATGTAAAGCAAATAAATGGGGAAACAGGAGAAAAGTGTAATGGGCTAGGCACAGATTTTATCACTGCAGGTAGAATAAACTAATACTTAAGTATTTGAAGATTACACTTATTAAAGAAAAAAAAAACACACTAACAAACAAAACAGTGCAGGGTTGTCAACAATCTGTGACTAAATTAGACACATGTGCAACTCTTGGGAATCTTTATTGAGGAAACGTTTCGCCACACAGTGGCTTCATCAGTCCATACATAGGAGAAACTTGAAGAACAGGAGGAGAATGAGGTAATCAGTCCCTCAACCTTGAGTCGATGTGTTCAGTCCATCAATCTTGAGTAGAATACGGCAGATGAGCGGAGAAGCAGCTTATAAACCGTATGGCAGGAGAGGTGTAGCAGTCATAGGTAGTGTCACATTTGTCCAATGTGGAAGTAGGTTGTGCCCAAGAATTAGGCAAGCAAAGAATTCCTAAGTATTAAGATCCCAAGAAGTTGCAGTGTCTGACAGGTTTGTAGATGAATGGTTCGGAGAACCGACATGTTGATAAATTAGACACATGTGCAACTCTTGGGAATCTTTGAGGAAACGTTTCGCCACACAGTGGCTTCATCAGTCCATACATAGGAGAAACTTGAAGAACAGGAGGAGAATGAGGTAATCAGTCCCTCAACCTTGAGTCGATGTGTTCAGTCCATCAATCTTGAGTAGAATACGGCAGATGAGCGGAGAAGCAGCTTATAAACCGTATGGCAGGA
Source organism: Cherax quadricarinatus (assembly GCF_038502225.1). Classification (NCBI taxonomy): domain Eukaryota; kingdom Metazoa; phylum Arthropoda; class Malacostraca; order Decapoda; family Parastacidae; genus Cherax; species Cherax quadricarinatus. Next base: position 1,331,508 of record NC_091389.1, on the reverse strand, counting down.
GAGGTGTAGCAGTCATAGGTAGTGTCACATTTGTCCAATGTGGAAGTAGGTTGTGCCCAAGAATTAGGCAAGCGAAGAATTCCTAAGTATTAAGATCCCAAGAAGTTGCAGTGTCTGACAGGTTTGTAGATGAATGGTTCGGAGAACCGACATGTTGATAAATTAGACACATGTGCAACTCTTGGGAATCTTTATTGAGGAAACGTTTCGCCACACAGTGGCTTCATCAGTCCATACATAGGAGAAACTTGAAGAACAGGAGGAGAATGAGGTAATCAGTCCCTCAACCTTGAGTCGATGTGTTCAGTCCATCAATCTTGAGTAGAATACGGCAGATGAGCGGAGAAGCAGCTTATAAACCGTATGGCAGGAGAGGTGTAGCAGTCATAGGTAGTGTCACATTTGTCCAATGTGGAAGTAGGTTGTGCCCAAGAATTAGGCAAGCGAAGAATTCCTAAGTATTAAGATCCCAAGAAGTTGCAGTGTCTGACAGGTTTGTAGATGAATGGTTCGGAGAACCGACATGTTGATAAATTAGACACATGTGCAACTCTTGGGAATCTTTGAGGAAACGTTTCGCCACACAGTGGCTTCATCAGTCCATACATAGGAGAAACTTGAAGAACAGGAGGAGAATGAGGTAATCAGTCCCTCAACCTTGAGTCGATGTGTTCAGTCCATCAATCTTGAGTAGAATACGGCAGATGAGCGGAGAAGCAGCTTATAAACCGTATGGCAGGAGAGGTGTAGCAGTCATAGGTAGGGTCACATTTGTCCAATGTGGAAGTAGGTTGTGCCCAAGAATTAGGCAAGCGAAGAATTCCTAAGTATTAAGATCCCAAGAAGTTGCAGTGTCTGACAGGTTTGTAGATGAATGGTTCGGAGAACCGACATGTTGATAAATTAGACACATGTGCAACTCTTGGGAATCTTTATTGAGGAAACGTTTCGCCACACAGTGGCTTCATCAGTCCATACATAGGAGAAACTTGAAGAACAGGAGGAGAATGAGGTAATCAGTCCCTCAACCTTGAGTCGATGTGTTCAGTCCATCAATCTTGAGTAGAATACGGCAGATGAGCGGAGAAGCAGCTTATAAACCGTATGGCAGGAGAGGTGTAGCAGTCATAGGTAGTGTCACATTTGTCCAATGTGGAAGTAGGTTGTGCCCAAGAATTAGGCAAGCGAAGAATTCCTAAGTATTAAGATCCCAAGAAGTTGCAGTGTCTGACAGGTTTGTAATCTGTGACTTCGCTTGCCTAATTCTTGCACAACCTACTTCCACATTGGTGCACTACTATGACTGCTAAAACGGTTTATACAGCACTACAGGAATGAACACATACTCAAGGTGCTGAAATTCTGTTCTTCAAGTGTGAGAGGTAAACGTTTCCTCAATTTCCCAAGAGTTGCACATGTGTCTAATTTATGGTTCTCCGAACCATTCATGTCAGACACTGCAACTTCTTGGGAAATCAATAACTGAGGTGTGACAAGACTGCTACACCTCTCCTGCCATACGAATAAACTCAAGATTGATGGACTGGAAAGGTTGAGGGACTGATTAAAAGTTTCTCCTATGTAGGACTGATGCCAAAACGTAAATGTACATGTGTCTAAATCAACATGTCGGTTCTCCGAACCATTCATCTACAAACCTGAGACACTGCTTCTTGTAGGTAAGTACTTCCACCTTGAAACACTACCTATGACTGCTACACCTCTCCTGCATACTGATCTGATTCTACTGAACTGAACACATTTACTGAAGTATGTATGCTTCAGTAAACGTGTTCCCAACTGTATTTATCAACATGTCGTTCTCCGCAGTGACTAGTTAAATAATGTCACAAATTAAATCAATAACTGAAAGATATTAGGAAATGCTAGGTAAGTCACTGTTTACTTAACTTTGAGTGCAGGAGATGGACGAAGGTACGGGTGCTGCAGGTCCTGAAACTTTCAGTGATGCTCTAGTAACACTACACGCCTCGTAGCATTTGTATACTGCTATGGGGCTTCAATGTCATAGGAAAAATTATCAGAATGGACTTCGGAAGAACAGGAAAGACCGGGGTTACTCTGTGGAGGTATAAGATATGAGAGAAACGTGGCTAACTCTGCGTGAGCCACAACTGTGCGTGGTTTTACACTGGCAAGCATGTCTGGGCGCGCTGACTAACTGCGGCTTCAGCACACAGAACTACTCGAGCATGCTAAAAACAAGCTTAAGTGAAACTTTGAACTGGGATGAGGAAATTTTACTGTAATAAATCACTGGGGAAAACAAAACTGGTGATGAACTGGGAATGTAACAGCAAGAGAAAGAAAAAAAAATTTTAACTGGGCAACACAACAAAAAACTGCACTGGCTGGAGATACGTAGATGCTGAGTAGTTGTAGTCACAATGATGAGTCACGAGCTGCTGTAGACGGCGTGGGGGCTGAACTAAGCTGGCTTAAGGGCTAAGCCAACTGGGTTCCCACGTGGTTAAGCCAGGTAGAACTTCTTGGAGGAAACTGGGAAGAACACAACACACATGGACAGCGAGATGGACGTCGTTGCGTAGCAGGCTGTAGAGGAGGCTGGTGCGTTTACACGCTGCCTAGGGTATCAACCAACCCAAGAGCTGCCTCGTGGTCACACTTGGAGCCACACGAAGCCAACACACTAAACGACCTCACCTCTACTTCTTGTAGCTGAGAAGGGCATAGGGATGCTGTAGGAGGCAAGAGAATGGTGCTGGAGAGTGTTGAAGGGCTGTAGAGAGGGTGATAGGTGAACACGTGACTACTAAGGCTGGAGATGACGCCGTGACACCTATGTCCAGATTTTGTGGGAAAAATCTAGGACAAAGATCTATCTCAGGTCCCGTCAAGACGCTGGGAGTAACAGATAACTCTTTAGGCCAGCAGGTGCGTTGGATGACGACGGATGATGTTGACTGGCGTCGACCGATGGTGTTGACCCCTCCACCCTGAAGAGGCTCACAATGCCGTTGACTCCACTGTCACCACTGTTATTGCTGTTCTTACTGCTGAACAGCGGTTTAGTGCTGATGAAGGTAGCGTAGGTAGCAATGATACGGCCGTGGACTAGTTTGGCTTTAACTGGAAAGGAGTGAGTACACAATGGGCAGTGTGAGGGAGTGACCGCAAGCCAGTCCGTGGAGGGGGAGCACTTGTGTCTATCAAGTCGGTCGGCCTAGGAGTGAGGGCAGATGGGCTCAGCCTCCCACCGACCTGAGTGAGCCTACAGAGGGCAGCACCTAAATGCCGCAAAATATGAACTAGTCAGAGCAGACGGCTAGGCTGTGTGTTCTGACAGTACAGGCTGTCTACAACAGGTACTAGGAGACTGATACTAGAAGACTTGTACTAGCAGACTGGTACTAGGAGACTGGTACTAGCAGACTGGTAGTAGGTGACAGGTACTAGGAGACTGATACTAGAAGACTGGTACTAGCAGACTGGTACTAGGAGACTGGTACTAGCAGACTGGTAGTAGGTGACAGGTACTAGGAGACTGATACTAGAAGACTGGTACTAGCAGACTGGTACTAGGAAACTGGTACTAGCAGACTGGTAGTAGGTTACAGGTTCTAAGAGACTGATACTAGAAGACTGGTACTAGCAGACTGGTACTAGGAGACTGGTACTAGAAGACTGGTAGTAGGTGACAGGTACTAGGAGACTGATACTAGAAGACTGGTACTAGCAGACTGGTACTAGCAGACTGGTACTAGGAGACTGGTACTAGCACACTGGTAGTAGGTGACAGTACTAGTAGGCTGATACTAAAAGAAAAGCTAGATTCAGCGATTGATAAACAAGGGTTGAGGCTCGACCTTTCGTCATTGTAGGAGCTGCCAGAAATCACCGGTTCTTCAACATGCAAGTTATACTTTTGTATCAATCAAATCACATATTACTCGGGTAGATAATTTCAGGAAGATCCTTCATGTGTTAGCCCAAATCACCGACCAGTGTGTTTTAAATAAGTGACCCACTTATCAGATCAGATCAACTGGTCCGAACCCTCGACTGGTCCGAACCCTTGACTGGTCCAAACCCTTGACTGGTCCGAACCCTTGACTGGTTTCAAACGGATTCGTTGGACAATAAAGCAGACTGTAAACAGATAGGGTTGTAGGCGCCCTTATCAAACACAAACAATAAATATAAATCAGAAACGTACATGGTAAGCTGTCCAATATACAAGTACAGTTAGAAATATAAATAAAAATAGCTAGAGCTTCATTTAAGGAGGCTATTAATAGAATGTTCAAGAGGTTGCTAGTAGAATTACAGTAAATCAACCATTCAAATAATTATGAAGCCCTGTGTAGTCTGCAGTCAATCAAACAAACGGGCTTCCACATGGATAAATTGTCATTTTTGAGGAAATTGGTGTCATGCCCCTTGTGCAGATATCCAAGAACTAGCTACAAGCAGTATTAAAACAGGGAAATGTTTTTGGGTATGCCCAAATGAGATAAATCTGTGGACTAAAATCACAAGGGTATTAAAAGAGGATAACATCAAAGCTGCTTTCATAGAAAACCTGGAAGCTTTCTACAACAAATTGGAACATAAAAAGTCTGGGCTGAATGGTACTGCCCTTGATACTGGCCATGTAGTCAGAAACTGTAAGGTTGGAGGTGATGTCCTGGTAGTCAGTAAATGTGGGGTCGATAGTGCTGTCCTGGTAGACAGTAATGGTGAAGTTGGAGGTGCTGTCCTGGGAGACAGTAATGGTGAAGCTGGAGGTGCTGTCCTGGGAGACAGTAATGGTGAAGCTGGAGGTGCTGTCCTGGGAGACAATAATGGAGGAGCTGGAGATTTTGTCCAGGTAGTCGGGAATTATACGCAGGAAGGAACACACATCAATGACCTCAGAGGGGACAGGAGCCGTAGTGGGGAAACAAGTGTAGTCAAAGATAAGATAAAACCAATATTGCAAACTAGAAATACCACAGGAAATAGCAAACAAGAGGAATCCACTAGCTATAATGAGGATATATTACCAAAAACAACTGGTGGGAGCTCCATTGTTGGTGCTAGGGAGGATAGGAATAAGACAGGTAAACATGCACCAACAGGGAATACAGTCAAAGAAACCCAAGGCAAACGGAAACCAAGCCTGTGCACATACTATGCACTTGGTATCTGCAGACATGGAAAATCTGAAAAAAACAGACGGGACGTGCAACTATGACCACCCTAGAAAATGCCATGCCCATATGGCAACAGGAAAATGCAAACTCCCATTCTGTAAGCTTTTTCACCCTGAACTGTGTACCTCTTCTGTACAGGAAAGACTGTGCTATAACTTAAATTGCCAAGCACACCATCTAAAGGGGACAAAAAGATACAAAACATCCAGGCCATGGGAAATCCTGGGTAGCCACAGCCACTCAAGAGTGAGAGGTTTTTTAGTGCCAGGAAGGAAAAAAAACTGGCAGGAAATGGCAGAAATCGTACACCAAATCCAGTCATTCCTGGAGTGGAACCACAGGCGATGGCCTCCATCCCCCCAATGAAAAGCAGGGGTGTCACTAGCACGTTAAGAGACCATACAATAAGTGTCAGGGGCCCGAGACTGTTCAACTGCCTCCCAGCACACATAAGGGGGATTACCAACAGACCCCTGGCAGTCTTCAAGCTGGCACTGGACAAGCACCTAAAGTCAGTTCCGGATCAGCCGGGCTGTGGCTCGTATGTTGGTTTGCGTGCAGCCAGCAGCAACAGCCTGGTTGATCAGGCTCTGATCCACCAGGAGGCCTGGTCTCAGACCGGGCCGCGGGGGCGTTGACCCCCGGAACTCTCTCCAGGTAAACTCCAGGTAAACACTCCAAACCAACAGATACAGATACTAATGCCGGAAAAAAATCCCCCCCCAGTACCAACAATACCACCAGTCCGATGACATTCGTCTTTGCAAATATACAGGGTCTAAAGCCAGCAACAAACAACAAAATACCTTTCATCCGTGGACTGCTTGTAGAGGCAAAGGCAATGTTCGCGGCTTTCACTGAGACCCACATAAAGGATCACTTGTACAACGAAATATGGATCCCAGGTTACAACCTATACAGATGTGACAGAGTGAACAGGCAAAAGGGGGGGGGTTGGCCTGTCCATTGCAGAGTCACTTGTTTGCACAGAACTGCTTAATGCCTCAAATGATGTAGTGGAAGGTTTAGCAGTAAAGGTCGAGAACCAAAACCTAGTCATTGTTGTAGTCTACAAGCCTCCGGATGCAACATCCCAGCAATTCCAGGAACAGCTGTTAAAAATTGACCACTGTCTTGAAAATCTTCCAGCTCCTGCACCCAACATCTTGCTCCTGGGGGATTTCATCTTAAGGCATCTAAAATGGAGGAATATAGCAAATAATATTGTTGCAGTAATAACACCAGGAGGCAGCCCTGATGAAAACTAACACTCACACGAGCTTTTAAATCTCTGCACAAAATTCAATTTAAACCAGCAAATAATAGAGCCTACTAGACTGGAGAATACACTAGACCTCATCTTCACTAACAATGATGATCTGATAAGAAATGTCACCATATCAAAAACAATATACTCAGATCACAACATAATTGAGGTTCAGACATGTGTGCGTGGAGCCCCAGACCGACATAATGGGATTAGTCACGAGGGAGCATTCACCAAATTCAACTTCAATAACAAAAACATAAAGTGGGACCAAGTAAACCAAGTCCTAACTGATGTAAGCTGGGAAGATATACTAAGCAAGATTAACTTGGTGGCACTCGATGTATGCACAAGGCTTATTCCTCTAAGAAAAAGGAGGAGTAGATGTAAAATAGAAAGAGACGGAAAAGAATAACACAGCGGCTAAAAGAGGTCAATATATCTGAAATGCGTAGGGAGATACTGGTCAGAGAAATAGCAAGCATCAAACTTAATCTAAAGGAATCTTATAGGAGTCAGGAATCGCGGGAAGAACTAAAAGCCGTAAATCAAATCGAAAGAAACCCAAAGTATTTCTTCTCCTATGCCAAATCAAAGTCGAGAACATCGTCCAGTATTGGGCCCCTTCTTAAACAAGATGGGTCCTACACAGATGACAGCAAGGAAATGAGTGAGCTACTCAAGTCCCAATATGACTCAGTTTTTAGCAAGCCGCTAACCAGACTGAGAGTCGAAGATCAAAATGAATTTTTTATGAGAGCCACAAAATTTGGTTAACACAACCCTATCCGATGTTATCCTTACGCCAAATGACTTCGAAAAGGCGATAAATGACATGCTAATGCACTCTGCCCCAGGGCAAGACTCATGGAACTCCGTGTTCATCAAGAACTGCAAGTAGCCCCTATCACGAGCCTTTTCCATCCTATGGAGAGGGAGCATGGACACGGGGGTCGTCGCACAGTTACTAAAAACAACAGACATAGCCCCACTCCACAAAGGGGGCAGAAAAGCAACAGCAAAGAACTACAGACCGATAGTACTAACATCCAATATCATAAAAATCTTTGAAAGGGTCCTAAGAAGTAAGATCACCACCCATCTAGAAACACATCAGTTACACAACCCAGGGCAACATGGGTTTAGAACAGGTCGCTCCTGACTGTCTCAACTATTGGATCACTACGACAAGGTCCTAGATGCACTAGAAGACAAAAAGAATGCAGATGTAATATATACAGACTTTGCAAAAGCCTTCGACAAGTGTGACCATGGCGTAATAGCGCACAAAATGCGTGCTAAAGGAATAACAGGAAAAGTCGGTCGATGGATCTATAATTTCCTCACTAACAGAACACAGAGAGTAGTCGTCAACAGAGTAAAGTCCGTGGCAGCTACGGTGAAAATCTCTGTTCCACAAGCCACAGTACTCGCTCCCATCTTGTTCCTTATCCTCATATCTGACATAGACAAGGATGTCAGCCACAGCACCATGTCTTCCTTTGCAGATGACACCCGAATCTGCATGACAGTGTCTTCCATTGCAGACACTGCAAGGCTCCAGGCGGACATCAACCAAATCTTTCAGTGGGCTGCAGAAAACAATATGAAGTTCAACGATGAGAAATTTCAATTACTCAGATATGGTAAACATGAGGAAATTAAATCTTCATCAGAGTACAAAACAAATTCTGGCCACAAAATAGAGCGAAACACCAACGTCAAAGACCTGGGAGTGATCATGTCGGAGGATCTCACCTTCAAGGACCATAACAATGTATCAATCGCATCTGCTAGAAAAATGACAGGATAGATAATGAGACCTTCAAAACTAGGGAGGCCAAGCCCATGATGACACTCTTCAGGTCACTTGTTCTATCTAGGCTGGAATATTGCTGCACACTAACAGCACCTTTCAAGGCAGGTGAAATTGCTGACCTAGAAAATGTACAGAGAACCTTCACGGCGCTCATAATGGAGATAAAACACCTCAATTACTGGGAGCACTTGAGGTTCCTAAACCTGTATTCCCTGGAATGCAGGCGGGAGAGATACATGATTATATACACCTGGAAAATCCTAGAGGGACTAGTACCGAACTTGCAAACGAAAATCACTCACTACTAAAGCAAAAGACTTGGCAGACGATGCAACATCATCCCAATGAAAAGCAGGGGTGTCACTAGCACGTTAAGAGACCATACAATAAGTATCAGGGGCCCGAGACTGTTCAACTGCCTCCAAGCATACATAAGGGGGATTACCAACAGACGCATGGCAGTCTTCAAGCTGGCACTGGACAAGCACCTAAAGTCGGTTCCTGACCAGCAGAGCTGTGGGTCGTACGTTGGTTTGCGTGCAGCCAGCAGCAACAGCCTGGTTGATCAGGCTCTGATCCACCAGGATGCCTGGTCACAGACCGGGCCGCAGGGGCGTTGACCCCCGGAACTCTCTCCAGGTAAACTTCAAGTTTCGCTCCATTCTCTCTGCATGTCTGAACCACCTCAACAACCCTTCCTCAGCCTTCTGGACAACAGTTTTGGTAATCCCGCACCTCCTCCTAACTTCCAAACTATGAATTCTCTGCATTATATTCACACCACACATTGCCCTCAGACATGACATCTCCACTGCCTCCAGCCTTCTCCTCGCTGCAACATTCATCACCCGCAGTGTGATGAATGTTGCAGCCGCAAGGGCGTTGACCCCCCGGAACTCTCTCCAGGTAAACTCAAGGTAAACTAGCAGACTGGTACTAGCAGACTGGCACTAGCAGACTGGTACTAGGAGACTGGCACTAGCAGACTGGTAGTAGGTGACAGGTACTAGGAGACTGATTCTAGAAAAATTGTAATAGCATACTGGTACTAGCAGACTGGTACTAGCAGACTGTTACTAGGAGGCTGGTACTAGCAGACTGGTAGCATTTGACAGGTACTAGGAAACTGATACTGGAAGACTATTATTAGTAGACTGGTACTAGCAGACTGGTACTAGCAGACTGTTAGTAGGTGATGGGTACTAGGAGACTGGTACTAGAAGACTGGTACAAGCAGACAGGAACTAGCAGAATGGCATTAGCAGACTGGTAGTATGTGACAGGTACTAGGAGACTGATATTAGAAGACTGGTACTAGCAGACTGGTACTAGCAGATTGGTAGAAGGTGACAGGTACTAGGAGACTGAAACTAGAAGACTGGTACTAGCAGACTGGTACTAGCAGATTGGTAGAAGGTGACAGGTACTAGGAGACTGAAACTAGAAGACTTTTACTAGCAGACTGGTACTAGCAGACTTGTAGTAGGTGACAGGTACTAGGAGACTGATACAAGAAGACTGGTACTAGCAGACTGGTAGTATGTGACAGGTACTAGGAAACTGATACTAGAAGACTGGTACTAGTAGACTGGTAGTAGGTGACAGGCACTAGGAGATTGATACTAGAAGACTGGTTCTAGCAGACTGGTACTAGCAGACTGGTACTTGCAGACTGGTACTAGGAGACTGGTACTAGCATACTGGTAGTTGGTGACAGGTACTAGCAGACCATTACTAGGAGATTGGTACTAGCAAACTATTACTAGGAAACTGGAACTAGCAGACTGGTAGGTGACAGGTACTAGGAGACTGATACTAGAAGACAGGTACTAGCAGACTGGTACTAGCAGACTGGTATTTACAGATTGGTACTAGGAGACTGGTATTAGCAGACTGGTAGTAGGTGACAGGTACTAGGAGACTGATACTAGAAGACTGGTACTATCAGACTGGTACTAGCAGACTGGTACTAGCAGACTGGTACTAGCAGACGGGTAGTAGGTGAAAGGTACTATTAAAATGATACTACTAGACTGGTACTAGCAGACTGGTACTAGCACACTGGTACTTGGAGACTGGTACTAACAGACTGGTAGTAGGTGAAAGGTACTAGGAGACTGATACTAGAAGACTTGTACTAGCAGTCTGGTACTAGGAGACTGGTACTAGCAGACTGGTAGTAGGTGACAGGTACTAGGAGACTGATAATAGAAGACTGGTACTAGCAGACTGGTACTAGGAGACTGGCACTAGTAGACATGTAGTAGGTTACAGGTACTAGGAGACTGATACTAGAAGACTGGTACTAGCAGACTGGTACTAGGAGACTGGTACTAGCAGACTGGTAGTAGGTGACAGGTACTAGGAAAATGATACTACTAGACTGGTAGTAGCAGACTGGTACTAGCACACTGGTACTTGGAGACTGGTACTAACAGACTGGTACTAGGAGACTGGTACTAGGAGACTGGTACTAGCAGACAGGTAGTAGGTGAAAGGTACTAGGAGACTGATACTAGAAGACTTGTACTAGCAGACTGGTACTAGGAGACTGGTACTAGCAGACTGGTAGTAGGTGACAGGTACTATGAGACTGATAATAGAAGACTGGTACAAGCAGACTGCTACTAGGAGACTGGCACTAGCAGACTTGTAGTAGGTTACAAATACTAGGAGACTGATACTAGAAGACTGGTACTAGCAGACTGGTACTAGGAGACTGGTACTAGCAGACTGGTAATAGGAGACTTGTACTAGCAGACTGTTAGTAGGTGACAGGTACTAGGAGACTGATACTAGAAGACTGGTACTAGCAGACTGGAACTAGCAGACTGGTACTAGTAGACTGGTACTAGCACACTTGTAGTAGGTGACAGATACTAGTAGACTGATACGAGAAGACTGGTACTAGCAGACTGGTACTAGCAGACTGGTACTAACACACAGGTAGTATGTGACAGTTACTAGAAGAATGATACTAGAAGACTGGTACTAGCAGACTGGTACTAGGAGACTGGTACTAGCAGACTGGTATTAGGAGGCTGGTACTGGCAGACTGGTAGTATTAGACAGGTACTAGGAGACTGATACTAGAAGACTTGTACTAGCAGACTGGTACTAGCAGACTGGTACTAGGAGACTGGTACTAACAGAGTGGTACTAGGTGACAGGTACTATGAGACTGATACTAGAAGACTGGTACTAGCAGGCTGGTACTAGGAGACTGGTACTCGCAGATTTGAAGTAGGTGACAGGTACTTGGAGATTGATTCTAGAAGACTGGTACTAGCAGACTGATACTAGCAGACTGGTACTAGCACACTGGTAGTATGTGACAGTTACTAGAAGAATGATACAAGAAGACTGGTACTAGCAGACTGGTACTAGGAGACTGGTACTAGCAGACTGGTACTAGGAGACTGGTACTGGCAGACTGGTAGTAGGAGACAGGTACTAGGAGACTGATACTAGAAGACTTGTACTAGCAGACTGGTACTAGCAGACTGGTACTAGGAGACTGGTACTAGCAGACTGGTACAAGGTGACAGGTACTATGAGACAGATACTAGAAGACTGGTACTAGCAGGCTGGTACTAGGAGACTGGTACTCGCAGACTTGAAGTAGGTGACAGGTACTTGGAGATTGATTCTAGAAGACTGGTACTAGCAGACTGGTACTAGCAGACTGACACTAGCTGACTGGCACTAGGAGACTGGTACTAGCAGACTGGTAGTAGGTGACAGGTACTAGAAGACTGATACTAGAAGACTTGTACTAGAAGACTGGCACTAGAAGACTGATACTAGCAGACTGGTACTATGAGGCCGGTACTAGCAGACTGGTAGTAGGTTAGAGGTACTAGGAAACTGATACTGGTAGACTGGTACTAGTAGACTTGTACTAGCAGACTGGTACTAGCAGACTGGTAGTAGGTGACACGTACTATGAGAATGATACTAGACGACTGGTACTAGCAGACTGGTACTAGCAGACTTTTACTAGCAGACTGGTAGTAAGTGACAGGTACTAGGTGACTGAAACTTGATGACTGGTACTAGCAGACTGGTAGTAGGTGACAGATACTAGGAGACAGATACTGGAAGACTGATGCTTTCAGACTGGAAGCAGATGACAGGTACTTGGAGACTGATACTAGAAGACTGGTACAAGCAAACTGGTAGTTGGTGATAGGTAGTAGGAGACTGATACTAGAAGACTTGTTCTAGCAGACGGGTACTAGCAGACTGGTATTAGCAGACTGGCACTAGGTGACTGGTAAAATCAGACTGGTAGTAGTTGACAGGTACTAGGAGACTGATACTAGAAGACTGGTACTAGTAGACTTGCAGTATTTGACAGGTACTAGGAGACTGATACTAGAAGACTGGTACTAGCAGACTGGTAGTAGGTGACAGGTACTAGGAGACTGATAATATAAGACTTGTACTAGCAGACTGGTACTATCATGTGGGAGTTCGTATACGTGGATTAGGGTAGAAATACTCACGTAGGCTGTTTTACGTATATTGCTGTTATGTGGACAGAGCTCTTGCCAGCCGTACCTATCTCCTTGCTCACTCGTGTAAAACTAACTAGCCGGCTGCAGTACCCTATGTGAGGGGGCCTTATACTGCTGAGGTCAGCACAATATGAATTCAGATAGTGACTCAGGCAGAGACGGTTGATCGTTGAGTCAACGGTACAATAGTTACTGGTAACTGGTTACTACTACTGAGACTGGTAACTGGTTACTACTACTGAGAGCTCGGCGACGCTAACGTATGTCGTCCCGACATACAACTAATACAAACTAGAGATGGCAGGTATACGGCTTGGGCTGATTCTATACAATGTCAAAGTACACAACATGAAACATTATAGATACATAAGTAGAACATTGGAATGAAAGCTTACTTAACGGAAACTGTAATGCATACAAGGTATACTATAGTACAACTTAAAACTCAACAAATGAACAACGAACTCAACATTGAGATTACAAGTGATAAAAACAAAAATTTTGATCGATCGATCTGTATTCGTGTGATCTACGGATTCTGAGGAAGGAATATATACAAAGAAAGAGTGTTTAACAGAAAGGCAGATTCGGTGCACGCAAATCTAGACTGTTAACTCTCAGAATGCGGAGAGAACATGAACACAAAAAAAAATTCTTGAATACTGATAAGTTGATACTGTAATTATCTATACAGGTTATTTACATTTAACCCCAACTCTGCTAGGGTGTGATTGACATATGCAGAATGGGTGTCATCTCTGGGAGGATCAAACTCTGTAGCATTGGCTAACTCATGCTGTATTTGAGGCAAATCTGAATTGGAAGTTACAAATGATACTTGAGGATTTCTCAATACCTGTCGTGTACGTAGGGAATAACGACATTCAGGTTGATCATCTGACTGAGTATCAGAGGAAGAGAGTACAGGATCAGGAGGATTGTCAGTGTCTGTCACATTAGTCTGGGTTGGGACATCATTATCATCACATACTAACTTCATATGATCCAAATGCGATTCTTTATACTGACCAGTACTAATCTCTCTAACCTTATACTTATTACCAGTGATATGTTCAACTACTCGATAAGGACCAACAAACCTTTGATCAAGCTTTGGCATTGCAGACGTTTTGTTAAAGTTAATCAGCATAACTCTCGAACCTACTTTGATTTTGGATGGCTTTGATCGAGTGTTTGCGACTCTTGTAAATTCTGCTGTTGATTTATGAAGTGTTTCACGGATTCTTCTAAAAACACTTTGAGCTAAGCTGGTACGAGTTGCTACGAAATCATCAGGGTTGTAATTTGGTTTCGGATTAGAATATAACAACTCATAAGGCAAACGTTTATCTACACCATACAATGCATAATGTGGAGTGTCACCTATAGAAACATTGTAAGCAGAATTTATAGCACACTGCACATCAGGTATAACTTCATCCCAAGTTTCACTGTTGGGATTGATAGTGGCTCTCAAGACATCAAGTACTTTCTTATTGGTTCGTTCCGCTAACCCATTGCTGGCAGGATGATGAGGAACAATGGTGGATTTAGTGATCTTGTACAAGGTACACAAATTTTCAAGAATTTCATTACAGAATTCACCTCCGTTATCTGTTACTAGGGACTTAGGAGTGGTATGCCTGCAGATAATGCGTTCTTTAAACGCTTTGGCTACTGTCTCGGCAGTCTTATCTGCAATAGGGACTAACTCGCAATATCTGGTGAAATGGTCTACCATAACACACAGATGTTTGTTACCTTGGAGGGAACATTGGAAATTAGTTAACAAATCTAGCGCAACTCTTTCCCAAGGTTCGCTAGTAGTTGGATACACTTGGATTGGATTAGGACCATTAGCATTGCCTTTATGTTGCATGCAGACACTACATTTCCTAACATACTCAGAAATATCAGTTGCCATACGAGGCCAAAAGTATTTCAATCTGGCTTGTTTTACTGAACGATCCATACCAGGGTGTGCAACACCTGGTACATCGTGAACTAGCTGTAAGGCTACATTCACTAGTGACTGTGGAATTACTAACTGGTATACTCTTCTGCTTGGAGTACCCAACTCTGCTGTTCGATACAGTAATTCTTGGTTCATGACAAAGTCACTAATGGGTGCTGGTGGCTTCACAGTCAGAATAAGATCTTCCTGGAGCAGGAATCGAATCACACCAGACCACATGGGATCTGTTCGTTGAGCATTCTTTACATCTTCAGCACTAAATGGAGGGTCTGCAGTTACTATACTAACATGTCGCGATAAGGCATCTGCAACTACATTTGACCTGCCAGGTAAATGCTCAAAGGTGGGATTGAACTCTTGGATAGTCAAGGTCCATCTAGCTAACCTTCCAGTAGGTTGTTTGTTCTGGAATAAGGGTATCAGTGGAGCATGATCTGTCAAGACATGAACAGAGTACTGATAAATAATGTCTCGGAAGTGCTTTAAAGACCATACTATTGCTAAAGCTTCTTGCTCAGTTACTGTATAATTACGTTCAGCCTTCGTAAGGACTCGGCTAGCAAATGCAACTGCGTTGTACTTGCCATCGGTCTTCTGAGCTAGTACGGCACCTATGCCAATTGAACTAGCATCAGTTGTCAGATAGAAAGGCTTAGAAAAATCTGGAAATTTCAAAATTGGAGCAGAAGTTAGCTTTTCTTTTAGAGTTTGGAATGCTCTTTCTTGACGGAAGGTCCAAACAAAAGGAGCATCTTTCTTAAGCAACTCAGTTAGAGGAGCAGCTATGGAAGAAAAATTGGCAATGAAAGATCTATAAAAACCTGCTAAGCCCACAAAGGATCTTACGGCATCAGCAGTTTTGGGAGTTGGAAAATTTAGTACTGCAGTTACTTTACTTTGGTCAGTCGTAACCCCTCTAGGAGTGACTACGTGACCAAGAAACTTAATTTCTGATCTGAAGAATTGACATTTTGACAGTTTGATCTTTAAATTGGCTTCTTCAAGCTTACCAAGTACTACATCAAGTCTTTTCAAGTGTGTATCCACGTCTTTAGACATGACGATTACGTCATCTAAGTACACCATAAGTGCATTACCTATGAGACCTCTAAAGATATTAGTCATGAGCCTTGAGAACGTGATAGGGGAAGATCGTAATCCAAATGCCATTCGGAGGTAGTGATAATGACCTGTAGGAGTGGAGAATGCAGTTAGCTCTTGGCTGTCCTCGTGAAGAGGGACTTGCCAAAACCCTTGTAACAAATCTAGGGTTGAAAAGACTTTGTTATCTCCAATATTACGTAAAAGATCACCCAGTACAGGGAGTGGAAAGCGATCTGGAATGGTTTTTGCGTTTAACTTCCTAAAGTCAATTACTGGACGCCAAGTACCATCCTTCTTAGGTACTAGTATCAAGGGTGCATTCCAAGGTGAATTGCTAGGTGCAATAACTCCATCATCAAGCATTTGATTGATCAATTCTTCTGCGACAGCAACTTGTGAATGAGGCATTCTGTACGCAGGTATGTAGATAGGTCTAGTACCAGGTTCAAGTGGAATACGATGGGACAATAAGTTCGTTATACCCATCTTCTCACCTGGTAAAGCAATGGCTTTACGACGTTTGTTCAACAGAGTCAACAAACGCTTGACTTCATCTGGGAAGTCAGTGGGAGCTAAGTCTTTCTCCTCTACTGGTGGAACAGATTGATCCAGTGGAGTGGATGAGGTCTCCCCGGCAGAAATAGCACCAACCCACTGGTCAGGTGACAACTCATCCTCTACCTGAACAGGGTAAGGATAGTGAACAAGGTCAACAAGATTGGTATTTGCTCTAAGGCGAACACTGTGACCAGAAGTGTTGGCCAGGTAGAAATGGATCTTACTATCTCTTACAACATGTAAGGATGGTTCAACAAATAGACCTTTTACTTTGCAGGAATCACTGTCAACTAGGACGTTATCACCATCTGGAACACTAGGAACAACTACAGACACTCTAGTGAGAGCACTAGCCGCAACAGAAACGTCTTTCTGCAGACGGCATGTGACATCAACAAGAGATGGCATTACTAGTTGCAAGTAATTGTTTTCCGACAAGGCGTCCCCTGTGGAGAAACTACTACTCGAACTAGCAGGCATTGCAGGGATAGGTTGAGCACTCAAGGCAATCTGAGCGTCCTCGGACACTTGAGGCATCGGACTATCCTGCAATTCTGAAGGTATAGGTGGAACACTGATGGGAGTGACAGAATTACCAGTGCCTGACCGCTTGGGTACGCTACTGGAGAATGCATTAGCTTGTAAGGACTTAATCCGTACATCATACTCTGCAGCAGTATAACAGATTTCTGATCCAAGCTGGTAACCCCAGAATGGAACGATCAAGTCGTCAATTTGTGCATGCCATCGATAAGGGTCGAGCACAATGCGTAAGTCTCGCATGGAAGCAAATCCCAGTAGAAGGTCACCAGGGAAAGTAATCTGATCGACAACAAGGAAGGAAACAGTGAAGTCTCTACCTTGGATAGAAAAGGTTAGGGCAGTCGTACCTCGGACACGCAGGTGAGAACCAGATACTCCACTAAGGGAGGACACAGGAGTCGGTTCTACGAGAAGGACATGTCGTAACTTCTTATCTTTAAACAAACTAGACCTAATAATATTGATTTGCGCACCAGAGTCCATGAACAATTGAACGGGCGCATTATAAACAGATGCTTGCACTATAGGGCCTATGGTTGCATTGGAAGTTATGTGCAAACAAAAAGGTGGATTTTCATCAGAAAAGACTTGTTCTACTCCATCCCCAAAATCATCTATGTCAGAGACATGTGAAGCAACAACCTCAGCAGGGTTGTCATTCTCGAGACTGCTTAAGGCTTCAAAGGAGTTGTGAACGGGGATGGTGTACTCATTATCACCTACTGTCACCATGGGGCGGTTTGACTGGGGCGCTCGAATTCCCCCGACTGGGAAGAACGAGCCTGGTTCTGGTGAGTTTGAGAATTGAATGAATGAGCCTGGTTCTGGTTATTTTGAAAACCACGAGATCTATTTCCTCGACGGGTTCTGCGGTTGGAACGACCACGGAAAGATCTAGAGTACTGAAGGTTATAGAGAGCATTACACTCAGATGTGTCATGTCCATGTATTCTATGATAAGTACAGTAAGGAAGATCTGAGTACTCATCATCAGTACGACGTCTCTTAGGATAACTATCAGGACAATTAATTGCAATATGTCCACGGAAACCACAGTTGTAACAATTCCGCCGACTATGGTTACTGAATGTACTATGAATACTACGAGGTGTATAACGACTCTGTACACTGGTTCTTGGTGATCTCTGAGATGATTGACGACTACGATTTGTCTCTGTGGCGCAAACAAGAGGTGGTGCAGACTGAGGCATATGTGTGACATTACTTTTAATACAAGGGAAAGTACCCTGGGGGCACAAGGAACGTACATGATTTAAGGCTGTAAGAGGTTCCATCGTTACAGTTGGAGGATCAGCCTCATAAGCACACACAGAAGCAGGCGGCATTAGTTCTTTAATTGCTCCAAAAGCTGCTATTTTAGCAATTGATTCTGTAAATGGTTTAGCCTCTTCAGAGAGAAAAGATGATGATTGGACAGCATTGATAAATGATGATAAAAGTTTGTCTAATCTAACAGCAAATGCACTCAACGATTCAGTACTCATGGGTGTAGCATTCACTAGTTCCCTAAGAACGACATATGGATCAGCTGTTTTTACTGGGACAAGGAAAGAACGAATCAGTTCCTCATATTGTGACCACCTAGTAAGATTCCTGAAGTCTCGCATATCAAGGAGATCAACAACGTGAACAGCAGCAGGAGATCGATAAAGAGCTTCTTTAGCAAGTCTGATAAGGCTTTCCTCTGAAGGAGGACCTTCAGCTAGGGCACTAGCACGAGAACGAATGGCTGCAAACCATGCTTCAAGACTATGTACATGGCCATTGAATAAAGGTAACGCATCAAGGGAATCACGAGTATAACTATAATATCTCGGTGTCTGAGTCGGTCTGTCAGTCGGTAAGGAACTGTGAGGACTGATGACAGGACCAGCAGTAGTAGCCTGAGAGGTCTGAGTGTCGACATTCACTAAAGTATCACTTGACGGTATGTGAGACATAATGGCAAAGTAACACGAGAACAAATAAAGCAAAAATAATGAACAATAAAAATGATATAAAATTCTAGAATTGAAATGAAAGATATACAACTAATTCTGCAGAATAATATTTAAATACACTGCAAGAAGAAAGAAAACTCAATTTAAAGGACTATTGACCAAGGGAAAAAAAAAATTTACATTGAAATATACAAGTAAAAATATTACTGGAGACTGAATTAAATTCAAAATGAGCTGTCTTTACTCTTGCTAATAAAAAATTAATTAATTAAATTATTTAAATCAATGTGAAAGTATCAAATAAAATTATTAAATTGTTAACTGGGAAATTTTAAGTATTTTCTAAGAATGCATACACAAAATTAAAATATAGTTCACAAAATATCAATAAAAGAAAATAATTCACTGCAGAACAAGTTCAAAAATAATTCACTTCAGAACAAGTGCAACAAAATAAAGTGTAGAAACAATTACTGCAGTAATAAAGTGTCACTGGGAAAACTCAGGTAAAATAATGAATTAAAATTATGAAGATCAAAAAAAAATAAACTGATTGAACACTTTAACTCTTAATTGTAAATTAGACAAAACAATTTACTCAAACAGAGTAAGGAAACACTTTACGTTAAAAGTAATTGAAATTGCATCAAGAGTGAATTTGTTCAAGAATTATAAAAAATATGAAAAAATTAAAACACAGGTACAAAACAGGGAATATGACACTTACAGTGACGGAGCACCCAACAGTATGAATTTATTCTTACAACAAATTCCTGCTGTGACTGATACAACAAAAATCTTGCTGTGACTGATACGACAAAAATTTTGCTGGCAAAAATAATGGTACACAGTCTGCGAAAAATTAGAGGAATGAGACACTGTTGGCATACGAAAAAAATGACACACATAGAAATAAATGGAAAATTTGGTATACTGGGGTGAATATCACTGCATGAAATACAATAACAATACAATAAAAAAAATGAATCACTTCACACAGGGTGACTGACTGGCACACGACACAATAATACTTACTACAGACAGGAGTAGCATAAGAAAAAACACAGAAAAAAAAATATAAGATAAATAAAAACACTGAAAAAATATTTTAAAAAAATTAACGAGTCAAAGAAAAAAACTGAAAACACAAGGTTTAGAGTACACAAGCAATTTTACTATAAATGTCTCACACACGCAAACGTCTTTAAATGCAAGAAAAATGTCTCAAGAAAATTATCACTGAAGTCGGGAGTAGGAGACGGGTGATGAGTACTGGTGGTGAGGCGAAGATATTGTCCTGTGGGCGGGCGGTGCTTCCTCTTCCACTCGCACTGTTGTCGTGAAGAATGTGCTTTCTAGGCGAACTCACATAACTGGCTTTATCTCGTTGGCACCAGCTACAATCTCTTGACCAATTATGTGAGCCAAAACAGTACTAGGACCCGGTACAAGGGTGCAAACAACCACAGGTAGGTTGGTAGTGGTGGTGGTGGTGGTGGATGCGTCTGCCGCGCACCCCGGGTGGGCGGGAGAGAGTGGGGGAAAGAGTGGTGGGGGGGGACGGGGAGGCTGCCGCGCGCCCCACTCACCCACAGATGGTTTAACCCACTCTATGCCACAGAATGGTGAAAACCACTCTTAGCATCCAACAGGAAGCACAAAGCGATATAAACAATACCTCAGAGGAGCTTGGCTTACTTCTTACTGCGTGGCTTACTTCCCTCTCTCAGCTGGGTTAGAAGCTGGGTTGGCTGACTGGCTTACCCCACGAGAATGGATGACTGGAAGACGTGTAACGATGCACAAAGCACGGAGGAGCAGTTGGATGACAGGAGACAGGCTGGATGACAGGCTGACTGGCGTTCACTTCCACAGTCTGGCTTACTGACTGGCTTAATTGCAAAATCCGGGTCAACCCCTCGGAGATTGAAGCAATTAGCACACTAACTAAGCCAGGAAGCTTGAAACGGCTGCAACAGGCTTGCAGGCTGAAGCTGTGAGGGGAGTCAGGCTTGGCTGGTGGTGCCGGAGGGTAGAGCTGGTGGCTGGAGATTCACCTCTGACCCTGGCGCTACTCACACAAACAACCTTCTAACGCCTTGAATTACCCTTAAAAACGTAAATCCACGCTCCACACCGCTGTCACCATTTATCATGTGGGAGTTCGTATACGTGGATTAGGGTAGAAATACTCACGTAGGCTGTTTTACGTATATTGCTGTTATGTGGACAGAGCTCTTGCCAGCCGTACCTATCTCCTTGCTCACTCGTGTAAAACTAACTAGCCGGCTGCAGTACCCTATGTGAGGGGGCCTTATACTGCTGAGGTCAGCACAATATGAATTCAGATAGTGACTCAGGCAGAGACGGTTGATCGTTGAGTCAACGGTACAATAGTTACTGGTAACTGGTTACTACTACTGAGACTGGTAACTGGTTACTACTACTGAGAGTACTAGGAGACTGGTACTAGCAGACTGGTACTAGAAGACTGGTACTAGCAGACTGTTAGGTGACAGGTACAAGGAGACTGATACTAGAAGACTCGTATTAGCAGACTGGTACTAGCAGACTGGTACTAACAGACTGGTACTAGCAGACTGGTAGTAGGTGACAGGTGCTAGGAGACATACTAGAAGACTGGCACTAGCAGACTGGAACTAGCAGACTGGTACTAGCAGAATGGTACTAGGAGACATTTACTAGCAGACTGGTAGTAGGTGACAGGTACTAGGAGAATGATACTACACACTGGTACTAGCAGACTAGCACTAACAGACTCATACTTGCAGACTGGTAGTAGGTGACAGGTACTAGGAGACTGACACTAGAAGACTGGTACTAGCAGACTGGCATTAGCAGACTTGCACTAGGAGACTGGTACTAGCGGACTGGTACTAGCAGACAGGCACTAGCAGACTGGTAGTATGTGACAGTTACTAGAAGAATGATACTAGAAGACTGGTACTAGCAGATTGGTACTAGCAGACTGTTAGTAAATGACATGTACTAGGAGACTGATATTAGAAGACTGGTACTAGCAGACTGGTACTAGCAGATTGGTACTAAGAGACTGGTACTAGCAGATTGGAACTAGGAGACTGGTGCTAGCAGACTGGTGGTAGGTGACAGGTATTGGAAGACTGATACTAGAAGACTGGTGCCAGCAGACTGGTACAAGAAGACTGGTACTAGCAGACTGGTAGTAGGTGACAGGTACTAGGAGACTGATACTAGAAGACAGGTACTAGCAGACTGGTACTAGCAGACTGGTACTAGCAGACTGGTACTAGGAGGCTGGTACTAGGAGACTGGTAGTAGGTTACAGGTGCTAGGAAACTGATAATGGAAGACTGGTACTAGTAGACTGGTGCTAGCAGACTGGTACTTGCAGACTGGGAGTAGGTGACAGGTACTTGGAGACTGATACTAGAAGACTCGTACTAGCAGGCTGGTACTAGCAGACTGGTACTGGCAGACTGGCAGTAGGTGACAGGTACTAGGAGACTGATACTAGAAGACTGGTACTAGCAGACTGGTACAAGCAGACTGGTAGGAGGTGAAAGGTACTAGGAGACTGATACTAGAAGACTGGCACTACGAGACTGCTAGTAGGTGACAGGTACTAGGAGACTAATACTAGAAGACTGGTACTAGCAGACTGGTAGTAGGTGACAGGAGCTAGGAGACTGATTCTAGAAGACTGGTACTAGCAGACTGGTAGTTGGTAACAGGTATTAGGAGACTTATACTAGAAGACTGGTACTAGCAGGCGGGTACTAGCAGACTCGTAATAGCAGACTGGTACTAGGAGACTGGTACTATCAGACTGGTAGTAAGTGACAGTTATTAGGAGGCTGATACTAGAAGACTGGTAGTAGCAGGCTGGTAATATTTGACAGGTACTAGGAGACTGATACTAGAAGACTGGTACTAGCAGACTGGAAGTATGTGACAGGTACTAGGACACTGATAATAGAAGACTGGTACTAGCAGACTTGTACTAGGAGACTGGTACTATCAGACTGGTACTAGGAGACTGGTACTAGCAGACTGTTTGTATGTGACAGTTACTAGGAGACTGATACTAGAAGACTGGTATTAGCAGACTGGTAATAGCAGACTGGTATTAACAGACTGGTACTAGGAGACTGGTACTAGCAGACTGGCAGTAGGTGACAGGTACTAGGAGACTGATACTGCAAGACTGGCGCTAGCAGACTGGTACTAGAAGATTGGTACTAGCAGACTGGTACTAGGAGACAGGTACAGGCAGACTGGTAGTAGGTGACAGGTACTAGGAGACTGATACTACAGACTGGTACTAGCAGACACGCGCTTGCAGACTGATACTAGCAGACTGGTACTAGGAGACTGGAACTAGCAGACTGGCAGTAGGTGACAGGTACTAGGAGACTGATACTAGAGGACTGGTACTAGCAGACTGGTACTAGCAGACTTTTACTAGTAGACTGGTACTAGCAGGCTGGTACTAGGAGTTTACCTGGAGAGAGTTCCGATGGTCAACGCCCCCGCGGCCCGGTCTGTGACCAGGCCTCCTGGTGGATCAAAGCCTGATCAACCAGGCTGTTACTGCTGGCTGCACGCAAACCAACGTACGAGAAACAGCCCGGCTGATTAATAACCGGCTTTACGTGCTTGTCCAGTGCCAGCTTGAAGACTGCCAGGGGTCTGTTGGTAATCCCACTTATGTATGCTGGGAGGCAGTTGAACAGTCTCGGGCCCCTGACACTTATTGTACGGTCTCTTAACGTGCTAGTGACACCCGTGCTTTTCATTGTGGGGATGTTGCATCGTCTGCCAAGTCTTTTGCTTTCGTAGTGAGTAATTTTCGTGTGCAAGTTCGGTACTAGTCCCTCTAGGATTTTCCAGGTGTATATAATCATGTATCTCTCCCGCCTGCGTTCCAGGGAATACAGGTTTAGGAACCTCAAGCGCTCCCAGTAATTGAGGTGTTTTATCTCCGTTATGCGCGCTCTGAAGGTTCTCTATACATTTTCTAGGTCAGCAATTTCACCTGCCTTGAAAGGTGCTGTTAGAGTGCAGCAATATTCCAGCCTAGTTAGAACAAGTGACCTGAACAGTGTCATCATGGGCTTGGCCTCCCTAGTTTTGAAGGTTCTCATTATCCATCCTGTCATTTTTCTAGCAGATGCGATTGATACAATGTTATGGTCCTTGAAGGTGAGATCCTCCGACATGATCACTCCCAGGTCTTTGACGTTGGTGTTACGCTCTTTTTTGTGGCCAGAATTTGTTTTGTACTCTGATGAAGATTTAATTTCCTCGTGTTTACCATATCTGAGTAATTGAAATTTCTCATCGTTGAACTTCATATTGTTTTCTGCAGCCCACTGAAAGATTTGGTTGATGTCTGCCTGGAACCTTGCAGTGTCTGCAATGGAAGACACTGTCATGCAGATTCGGGTGTCATCTGCAAAGGAAGACACGGTGCTGTGGCTGACATCCTTGTCTATGTCAGATGTGAGGATAAGGAACAAGATGGGAGCGAGTACTGTGCCTTGTGGAACAGAGCTTTTCACCGTGGCTGCCGCGGACTTTACTCTGTTGACTACTACTCTCTGTGTTCTGTTAGTGAGGAAATTATAGATCCATCGACCGACTTTTCCTGTTATTCCATTAGCACGCAATTTGTGCGCTATTACGCCATGGTCACACTTGTCGAAGGCTTTTGCAAAGTCTGTATATATTGCATCTGCATTCTTTTTGTCTTCTAGTGCATTTAGGACCTTGTCGTAGTGATCCAGTAGTTGAGACAGACAGGAGCGACCTGTTCAAAACCCATCTTGCCCTGGGTTGTGTAACTGATGTGTTTCTAGATGGGTGGTGATCTTGCTTCTTAGGACCCTTTCAAAGATTTTTATGATATGGGATGTTAGTGCTATCGGTCTGTAGTGCTTTGCTGTTGCTTTACTGCCCCCTTTGTTGAGTGGGGCTATGTCTGTTGTTTTTAGTAACTGAGGGACGACCCCCGTGTCCATGCTCCCTCTCCATATGATGGTAAAGGCTCGTGATAGAGGCTTCTTGCAGTTCTTGATGAACACAGAATTCCATGACTCTGGCGCTGGGGCAGAGTGCATTGGCATGTCATTTATCGCCTGTTCGAAGTCATTTTGCGTCAAGATAACATCAGTTAGGCTTGTGTTAACCAAATTCTGTGGCTCTCTCATAAAAAATTCATTTTGATCTTCGACTCTCAGTCTGGTTAGCGGCTTGCTAAAAACTGAGTCATATTGGGACTTGAGTAGCTCACTCATTTCCTTGCTGTCATCTGTGTAGGACCCATCTTGTTTAAGTAAGGGCCCAATACTGGACGTTGTTCTCGACTTTGATTTGGCATATGAGAAGAAATACTTTGGGTTTCTTTCGATTTCATTTATGGCTTTTAGTTCTTCCTGCGATTCCTGACTCATATAAGATTCCTTTAGCTTAAGTTCGATGCTTGCTATTTCTCTGACCAGTGTTTGCCTACGCATTTCAGATATATTGACCTCTTTTATTCGCTCTGTTATTCTTTTCCGTCGCCTGTAAAGGGAGCGCCTGTCTCTTTCTATTTTACATCTACTCCTCCTTTTTATTAGAGGAATAAGCCTTGTGCATACATCAAGTGCCACCATTTTAATCTGTTCTAGGCATAAGTTGGGGTCTGTGTTGCTTAGTATATCTTCCCAGCTTATATCGGTTAGGACTTGGTTTACTTGGTCCCACTTTATGTTTTTTTTATTGAAGTTGAATTTGGTGAATGCTCCCATATGACTAATCTCATTATGTCGGTCTGGGGCTCCGCGCATACATGTCTGAACCTCAATTATGTTGTGATCTGAGTATATTGTTTTTGATATGGTGACATTTCTAATCAGATCATGATTGCTCGTGAAGATGAGGGCTAGTGTATTCTCCAGTCTAGTAGGCTCTATTATTTGCTGGTTTAAATTGAATTTTGTGCAGAGATTTAAAAGCTCGTGTGAGTGTGAGTTTTCATCAGTGCTGCCTCCTGGTGTTATTACTGCAACAATATTATTTGCTATATTCCTCCATTTTGGGTACCTTAAGTTGAAATCCCCCAGGATCAAGATGTTGGGTGCAGGAGCTGGAAGATTTTCCAGACAGTGGTCAATTTTTAACAGCTGTTCCTGGAATATCTGGGATGCTGCATCCAGAGGCTTGTAGACTACCACAATGACTAGGTTTTGGTTCTCGATCTTTACTGCTAAAACTTCCACTACATCATTTGAGGCATTAAGCAGTTCTGTGCAAACAAGTGACTCTGCAATGTACAGGCCAACCTCCCCCCCTTTTGCATGTTCACTCTGTCACATCTGTATAGGTTGTAACCTGGGATCCATATTTCGTTATCCAAGTGATCCTTTATCTGGGTCTCAGTGAAAGCCTCAAACATTGCCTTTGCCTCTGCAAGCAGTCCACGGATGAAAGGTATTTTGTTGTTTGTTGCTGGCTTTAGACCCTGTATATTTGCAAAGAAGAATGTCATCGGACTGGTGGTATTGTTGGTACTGAGGGGGGATTTTTTTTCCGGCATTAGTATCTGTATCTGTTGGTTTGGAGTGGAGGCCATCGACTCTGGTTCCACTCCAGGAATGACTGGATTTGGTGTACAATTTCTGCCATTTACTGCCAGTTTTTTTTCCTTCCTGGCACTAAAAAACCTCTCCCCCTTGAGTGGCTGTGGCTACCCATGTTTTCCCATGGCCTGGATGTTTTGTATCTTTTTGTCCCTTTTAGATGGTGTGCCTGGCAATTTAAGTTATAACACAGTCTTTCCTGTACTGAAGAGGTTCACAGTTCAGGGTGAAAAAGCTTACAGGAAGGGAGTTTGCAGTTTCCTGTTGTCATATGGGCATGGCATTTTCTAGGGTGGTCATAGTTGCATGTCCCATCTGTTTTTCCAGATTTCCCATGCCTGCAGATACCAAGTGCATAGTACGTGCACAGGCTTGGTTTCCGCTTGCCTTGGGTTTCTGTGACTGTATTCCCTGTTGGTGCATGTTTCCCTGTCTTACTTCTATCCTCCCTAGCACCAACAATGGAGCTCCCACCAGTTGTTTTTGGTAATATATCCTCACTATTGCTAGTGGAGTCCTCTTGTTTGCTATTTCTTGTGGTATTTCTAGTTTGCAATA
>NC_091389.1:1075300-1304301 GCF_038502225.1 Cherax quadricarinatus | reverse complement strand
GTGTCTTCTGAGACTGTAGTGTGACTTGTAAATCTGTAGAGTGTCTTGTAAAACTGTAGTGTGTCTTGTAAAATTGTAGTTTGTCTTGTAAGACTGTAGTGTGTCTTGTAAGACTCTAGTGCATCTTGTAAAACTGTAGTGTATCTTGTAAGACTGTAGTGTGTCTTGTAAGACTGTAGCATGTCTTGTAAGACTGCAGTGTGTCTTGTAAATCTGTAGAGTGTCTTGTAAGATGGTAGCTTGTCTTGTAAAACTGTAGTGTTTCTTGTAAGACTGTAGCGTGTCTTGTAAGACTGTAGTGTGCCTTGCAAGACAGTAGTTTGTCTTGTAAGACTCTAGTGTGTCTCATAAGACAGTAGTGTGTGTTGTAAGACTAGACTGTGTCCTGTAAGACTGCAGAGTGTCTTTTAAGAGTAGACAGTGTCTTGCAAGCCTGTAGTGTGTCTTGTAAGACTGTAGTGTGTGTTGTAAGACTTGACTGTGTATTGTAAGACTGTAGTGTGTCTTGGAAGACTATAGTTTGTCTTTTAAGACTGTAGTGTGTCTTGTAAGGCTGTAGCTTGCCTTCTAAAACTGTAGTGTTTCTTGTAAGACTGTAGTGTCTCTTGTAAGACTGTAGTGTGTCTTGCAAGACTGTAGTGACTCTGGTAAGACTCTAGTGTGTCTAGTAAGACAGTAGTGTGTGTTGTAAGACTAGACTGTGTCCTGTAAGACTGTTGTGTGTCTTTTAAGAGTAGACTGTGTCTTGTAAGCCTGTAATGTGTCTTGTAAGATTGTAGTGTGTGTTGTAAGACTTGACTTTGTATAGTAAGACTGTAGTATGTCTTGCAAGACTATAGTTTGTCTTTTAAGACTGTACTGTGTGTTGTAACAGTAGACTGTGTCTTGTAAAACTGTAGTGTGTCTTGTAAAACTGTAGTGTGTCTTGTAAGACTGTATTGTGTCTTGTAAGACTGTAGTGTGTCTTGCAAGACTGTAGTGAGTCTTGTGAAACTGAAGTGTCTGTTGTAAGACTATAGTGTGTCTTGTAAGACTGTAGTATGTCTTGTAAAACTGTAGTGTGGCTTGTAAGACTGTAGTGTGTCTTGAAAGATGGTAGTGTGCCTTGTAAAACTGTAGAGTAACTTGTAAGACTGTAGTGTGTCATGTAAGAGTAGACTGTGTGTTATAAGACTGTTGTGTGTCTTGTAAGACAGCAGTGTGTCTTGTAAGACTGTAGTGTGTCTTGCCAGAATGAAGTGTCTTGTAAGACTGGTGTGTGTCTTGAAAGACTGCAGTGCATCTTGAAAGACTAGACTGTGTCTTGCAAGACTGTAGTGAGTCTTGCAAGACTAGACTGAGTCTTGTAAGACTGTAGTGTGTCTTGTAAGAATGTAATGTGCCTTGTAAGACTGAAGTGTGTCTTGTAAGACTCCAGTGTGTTCTGAAAAACTGTAGTTTGCATTTTAAGACAGTAGTGTGTCTTGTAAGACTGTAGTGTGCCTTTTAAGACTGTAGTGTGTCTTGTATGACAGTAGTGTGTCTTGAAAGACTGTAGTGTGTCTTGTAAGACTGTAGTGTCTCGTAAGACTAGATTGTCTCTTTTAAGAATGTAGTATGTCTTGTAAGACTGTAGTGTGTCTTGTAAGACTGTAGTGTCACTTGAAAGACTGTAGTGTGTATTGTAAGACTGTAGTGTGTCTTTTAAGACTGAAGTGTGTTTTGCAAGACTGTAGTATATATTGTAAGAATGTACTTTGTCTTGTAAAACTGTAGTGTGTCTTGTAAAACTGTAGTTTGTCTTGTAAGACTGTAGTGTGTCTTGTAAGACTCTAGTGTATCTTGTAAGACTGTAGTGTGTCTTTTAAGATTGTAGTGTGTCTTGTAAGACTGTAGTGTGTCTTGTAAGACTGTAGTGTGTCTTGTGAGACTGTAGTGTGTCTTGTAACACTTCAGTATGTCTTGTAAGACTGTAGAGTGTCTTGTAAGTTGGTAGCTTGTCTTGTAAAACTGAAGTGTTTCTTGTAGGACTGTAGCATGTCTTGTAAGACTGTAGTGTGTCTTGCAAGACTGTAGTGTGTCTTGTAAGACTCTGGTGTGTCTCGTAAGACAGTAGTGTGTGTTGTAAGACTGAACTGTGTCCTGTAAGACTGCAGAGTGTCTTTTAAGAGTAGATAGTGTCTTGTAAGCCTGTAGTGTGTCTTGAAAGACTGTAGTGTGTTTTGTGAGACATGACTGTGTATTGTAAGACTGTAGTGAGTGTTGTGAGACTTGACTGTGTATTGTAAGAATGTAGTTTGTGTTGCAAGACTATAGTTTGTCTTTTAAGATTCTAGTGTGTCTTTTAAGAGTAGACTGTGTCTTATAAGCCTGTAATGTGTCTTTTAAGAGTAGACTCTGTCTTATAAGCCTGTAGTGTGTCTTGTAAGGCTGTAGCTTGCCTTCCTAATCTGTAGTGTTTCTTGTAAGACTGTACCATGTCTTGTAAGACTGTAGTGTGTCTTGCAAGACTGTAGTGACTCTGGTAAGACTCTAGTGTGTCAAGTAAGACAGTAGTGTGTGTTAGAAGACTAGACGGTGTCCTGTAAGACTCCTGAGTGTATTTTAAGAGTAGACTGTGTCTTGTAAGCCTGTAGTGTATGTTGTAAGACTGTAGTGTGTATTGAAAGACTTGACTGTGCATAGTAAGACTGTAGTGTGTCTTGCAAGACTACAGTTTGTCTGTTAAGGCTGTAGTGTGTCTTGTAACAGTAGACTGAGTCTTGTAAAACTGTAGTGTGTCTTGTAAAACTGTAGTGTGTCTTGTAAGACTGTATTGTGCCTTGTAAGACTATAGTGTGTCTTGCAAAACTGTAGTGAGTCTTGTGAAACTGAAGTGTCTCTTGTAAGACTATAGTGTGTCATGTAAGACTGTAGTGTATCTTTTAAGACTGTAGTATGTCATGTAAAACTGTAGTGTGTCTTGTAAGACAGTAGTGTGCCTTGTAAGACTGAAGAGTAACTTGTAAGACTGTAGTGTGTCTTGTAAGAGTAGACTGTGTGTTATAATACTTAAGTGTGTCTCGTGAGACTGAAGTGTGTCTTGTAAGACTGTAGTGTGTTTTGTGAGACTGTAGTGTGTCTTGAAAGGCGGCAGCGTGTCTTGTAAGACTGTAGTGTGTCTTGTCAGAATGAAGTGTCTTGTAAGAATGTAATGTGTCTTGAAAGACTGTAGTGCACCTTGAAAGACTAGACTGTGTCTTGCAAGACTGTAGTGAGTCTTGCAAGACTAGACTGAGTCTTGTAAGAATGTAGTGTGTCTTGTAAGAATGTAATGTGACTTGTAAGACTGAAGTGTGTCTTGTAAGACTCTAGTGTGTTTTGATAGACTGTAGTGTGCATTTAAAGACAGTAGTGTGTCTTGTAAGACTGTAGTGTGTTTTGTAAGACTGTAATGCGTCTTGTAAGACTGTGGTGTGCCTTGTAAGACTGTAGTTTGTCTTGTATGACAGTAGTGTGTCTTGAAAGACTGTAGTGTGTCTTGTTAGACGATAGTTTGTCTTTTAAGACTGAAGTGTGTCTTGTAAGACTGTAGTGTGTCTCGTAAGACTGTAGTGTGTCTTGTAAGACTGTAGTGTGTCTTGTTAGACGATAGTTTGTCTTTTAAGACTGAAGTGTGTCTTGTAAGACTGTAGTGTGTCTCGTAAGACTGTAGTGTGTCTTGTAAGACTGTAGTGTGTCTCGTAAGACTAGACTGTCTCTTTTAAAACTTTAGAATGTCTTGTAAGACTGTAGTTTCTCTTGTAAGACTGTACTGTGTCATGTAAGAATGAACTGTTTCTTATAAGACTGTAGTGTGTCTTGTGAGACTGTAGTGTGTCTTGAAAGACTGTAGTGAGTCTTGTAAGACTGTAGTTTGTCTTGTAAGACTGTAGTTTGTCTTGTAAGACTGTAGTGTGTCTTGTAAGACTAGACTGTGTCTTGTGAGACTGTAGTGAGTCTTGTAAGACTGCAGTGTTTCTTGTAAGACTGTACTGTGTTTTGTTAGAGTATAGTGTGTCTTGTAAGGCTGTAGTGTGTCTTGTAAGACTAGTCTGTGTCTTGTAAGACTGTAGTGTGTTTTGTAAGACTGTAGTGTGTCTTGTAAGACTGTAGTGCGTCTTTTAAGACTGTAGTGGTCTTGTAAGACTGTAGTGTGTCTTGTAAGGCTATAGTGTGTCTTGTAAGACTGTAGTGTGTCTTGTAAGAATAGACTGTATCTTGCAAGACTGTAGTGTGTATTGTAAGACTGAAGTGTGTCTTGTAAGACTTTAGTGTGTCTTGTAAGACTATAGTGTGTCTTGTAAGACTCCTAGTGTGTCTTGTAAGACTAGACTGTGTCCTCTGAGACTGCATTGTGTCTTGTAAGACTGTAGTGTGTCTTGTAAGAGTAGACTGAGTCTTGTGAGACTGTAGTGTGTGTTGTATGACTGTAGTGGGTCTTGTAAGACTGTAGCGTGTCTTGTAAAACTGTAGTGTGCCTTGTAAAACTGTAGTGTGCTATGCAAGACAGTAGTGTGTCTTCGAAGACTGTTGTGTGTCTTGTAAGAGTGTAGTGTGTCTTGAAAGACTCTAGTGTGTCTTGTAAGACTGTAGCGTGTCTTGTAAGACTGTAGTGTGTCTTGTAAGACTAGACTGAGTCTTGCAAGACTGTAGTGTTTCTTGTAAAACTGTAGTGTGTCTTGTAAGACTGAAGTGTGTCTTATGAGACTGTAGTGTGTCTTGTAAGAGTTTAGTGTGTCTTGTAAGACTCTAGTGTGTCTTGTAAGACTGTAGTTTGTCTTGTAAGACTAGAGAGTTTGCATAAATGGGGAGAAATCAGAGTGGGGAAGCGTCATGAGCAGTGTTCCACAGGGGTCAGTGTTGGGACCCTGCTTTTCACAATATACATAAATGACATAGATGAGGGCATAAAGAGCGACATCAGCAAGTTTGCCGATGACTCCAAAATAGGCCATCGAATTCATTCTAACGAGGACATTAGAGCACTCCAGGAAGATTTGAGTAGACTGATACACTGGTCAGAGAGGTGGCAGATGCAGTTTAATATAGACAAATGCAAAGTTCTAAATGTTGGACAGGACAATAACCATGCCACATATAAACTAAATAATGTAGATCT
This sequence comes from Cherax quadricarinatus, assembly GCF_038502225.1. NCBI lineage: Eukaryota > Metazoa > Arthropoda > Malacostraca > Decapoda > Parastacidae > Cherax > Cherax quadricarinatus. Next base: position 1,299,182 of record NC_091389.1, on the reverse strand, counting down.
TAATATTTCGGATTGCAAAAAAGATTTAGGAGTTCTGGTTAGCAGTAATCTGAAACCAAGACAACAGTGCATAAGTGTTTGCAATAAAGCTAATAGAATCCTTGGCTTCATATCAAGAAGCATAATTAATAGGAGTCCTCAGGTTGTTCTTCAACTCTATACATCCTTGGTTAGGCCTCATTTAGATTATGCTGCACAGTTTTGGTCACCGTATTACAGAATGGATATAAATGCTCTGGAAAATGTACAAAGGAGGATGAGAAAGTTGATCCCATGTATCAGAAACCTTCCCTATGAGGATAGACTAAGGGCCCTGAATCTTCACTCTCTAGAAAGACGTAGAATAAGGGGGGATATGATTGAGGTGTATAAATGGAAGACAGGAATAAATAAAGGGGATGTAAATAGTGTGCTGAAAATATCTAGCCTAGACAGGACTCACAGCAATGGTTTCAAGTTAGAAAAATTCAGATTCAGGAAGGATATAGGAATGTACTGGTTTGGTAATAGAGTGGAACAAACTCCTGAGTACAGTTATAGAGGCCAGAACGTTGAGTAGCTTAAAAAATAGGTTGGGTAATTACATGAGTGGGAGTGGGTGGGTGTGAGTTGGACCTGATTAGCTTGTGCTACCAGGATGGTTGCCATGTTCCTCCCTTAAGTAAAGGTGACCTGACCTGACTAGGTTGGGTGCATTGGCTTAAGCCGGTAGGAGACTTCGACTTGCCTCGCATGGGCCAGTAGGCCTTCTGCAGTGTTCCTTCGTTCTTATGTTCTTATGTTCTTATGTAAGACTATTGTATGACTTGTAAGACTGTAGTGTGTTTTGTAAGACAGTAGTGTGCCTTGTAAGACTGTAGTGTGCCTTGTAAGACTGTAGTGTGTCTTGAAAGACTCCTAGTGTGTCTTGTAAGACTAGACTGTGTCCTCTAAGACTGCATTGTGTCTTGCAAGACTGTAGTGTTTCTTGCAAGACTGTAGTGTGTCTTGTAAGACTGTAGTGTGTCTTTTAAGAGAAGACTGAGTCTTGTAAGACTGTAGTGTGTCTTGTATGACTGTAGTGTGTCTTGTAAGACTGTAGTGTGTCTTGTAAAACTGTAGTGTGCCTTGTAAAACTATAGTGTGCATTGCAAGACTGTAGTGTGTCTTCTAAGACTGTTGTGTGTCTTTTAAGAGAGTAGTGTGTCTTCGAAGACTGTAGTGTGTCTTGTAAGACTATAGTGTGTCTTATAAGACTGTAGTGTGTCTTGTAAGACTAAACTGTGTCTTGCAAGACTGTAGTGAGTCTTGTAAAACTGTAGTGTGTCTTGTAAGACTCAAGTGTGTCTTATAACACTGTAGTGTGTCTTGTAAGACTTTAGTGTGTCTTGTAAGACACGAGTTTGTCTTGTAAGACTGTAGTGTGTCTTGTAAGACTAGACAGTGTGTTGTAAGACTATAGTGAGTCTTGTAAGACTGTACTGTGTCTTGTAAGACTGTAGTGTGTCTTGTAAGACTATTGTCTGTCTTGTAAGACTGTAGTGTGTTTTGTAAGACTGTAGTACGTCTTGTAAAACTTTAGTGAGTCTTGTAAAACTGTTTTGTCTCTTGTGAAACTGTAGTGTGTCTTGCAAGACTGAAGTGTGTCTTGTAAGACTAAAGTATGACTTGAAAGACTGTAGTGTGTTTTGTAAGACTGTAGTGTGCCTTGTAAGACTGTAGTGTGTCTTTTAAGACTCTATTGTGTCTTGAAAGACTGTAGTTATTCTTGTAAAACCGTACTGTGTCTTGTAAGAGTGTAGTGTGTCTTGTAAGGCTTTAGGCTGTCTTGTAAAACTGTAGTGTGTCTTGTAAGACTTTAGTGTGTCTTTTAAGACTGTATTGTGTCTTGTAAAACTGTAGTGTGCCATGTAAGACTGTAGTGTGTCTTGTAAGACTGTAGTGTGGTTTGTAAGATTGTAGTGTGTCTTGTAAGACTGCAGTGTCTTTCAAGACACACTACAGTCTTAGAAGACACACTACTGTCTTACAAGACTCACTAGAGTCTTACAAGACACACTGAAGTCTTACGAGACACTAGTCTTACAAGACATACTACAGTCTTACAACACCCACTACAGTCTTACAAGACTCACTACAGTCTTACAAGACACACTGAAGTCGTACAAGACACTAGTCTTACAAGACACACTACAGTCTTAGAAGACACACTACTGTCTTACAAGACTCACTAGAGTCTTACAAGACACACTGAAGTCTTACGAGACACTAGTCTTACAAGACATACTACAGTCTTACAAGACCCACTACAGTCTTACAAGACTCACTACAGTCTTACAAGACACACTGAAGTCGTACAAGACACTAGTCTTACAAGACACACTACAGTCTTTCAAGACACACTACAGTCTTACAAGACACAGTGTAGTCTTACAAGACACACTAAAGTCTTACAAGACACGCTTCACTCTTACAAGACATTCTACAGTCTTACAAGACACACTGTAGTCTCACAAGACACACTACAGTCTTACAAGTCACGCTACAGTCTTACAAATCACACTACAGTCTTACAAATCACACTTCAGTCTTACAAGAGACACTACAGTCTTACAAGACACATTACAGTCTTTCCAGACACACTGTAGTCTTACAAGACTCACTACAGTCTTACAAGACATACTACAGTCTTACAAGACACTCTACAGTCTTACAAGACTCTCTACAGTCTCAGAAGGCACACTACAGTCTTACAAGACACACTACAGTCTTTCAAGACAAACTACAGTCTTACAAGACACACTACAGTCTTACAAAACATACTACAGTCTTACAAGACTCACTACAGTCTTACAAGAAACTCTGAAGTCTTACGAGACACTAGTCCAACAAGACACACTACAGTCTTACAAGACACACTACAGTCTTACAAGACACACTACAGTCTTACAAGACACACTACAGTCTTACAAGACACACTGTAGTCTTTCAAGACACACTACAGTCTTACAAGACACGCTACAGTCTTACAAGAAACTCTACAGTCTTACAAGACACACTACTGTCTTACAAGACAAACTACAGTCATACAAGACACACTGTAGTCTTACAAGACACACTACAGACTTACAAGACACGCTGCAGTCTTACAAGACACTCTACAGTCTTACAAGACACACTAAAGTCTTGCAAGACACACTACAGTCTTGAAAGACACACTACATTCTTAGAAGACTAACTGCAGCCTTACAAGACACACTACAGTCTTACAAGACACTCTACAGTCTTACAAGACACACTAAAGACTTACAAGACACACTACAGTCTTACAAGACACACTACAGTCTTACAAGACACACTACAGTCTTACAAGACACACTGTAGTCTTACAAGACACTCTACATTCTTACAAGACACACTAAAGTCTTACAAGACACACTACAGTCTTACAAGACACACTTCAGTCTTACAAGACACACTGTAGTCTTACAAGACACACTACAGTCTTACAAGACACACTAGAGTCTTACAAGACACACTACAGTCTTTCAAGACAAACTATAGTCTTACAAGACACACTACAGTCTTACAAGACACACTACAGTCTTACAAGACATGCTACAGTCTTACAAGACATACTGCAGTCTTACAAGACACACTACTGTCTTACAAGACACACTACAGTCTTACAAGACACACTGCTGTCTTACAAGACACACTACAGTCTTACAAGACACACTACAGTCTTACAAGACACACTACAGTCTTACAAGACACACTACAGTCTTACAAGACACACTGCAGTCTTAGAAGGCACACTACAGTCTTACAAGACACTCTACAGTCTTACAAGACACACTACAGTCTTAGAAGGCACACTAAAGTCTTACAAGACAGACTAAAGTCTTTCAAGACAAACTACAGTCTTACAAGACACACTACAGTCTTACAAAACACTCTACAGTCTTACAAGACACACTGTAGTCTTACAAGACACAGTACAGACTTACAAGACACGCTGCAGTCTTACAAGACACTCTAGAGTCTTACAAGACACACTAAAGTCTTGCAAGACACACTACAGTCTTGCAAGACACACTACAGTCTTAGAAGACTAACTGCAGCCTTACAAGACACACTACAGTCTTACAAGACACTCTACAGTCTTACAAGACACACTAAAGACTTACAAGACACACTACAGTCTTACAAGACACACTACAGTCTTACAAGACACACTACAGTCTTACAAGACACACTGTAGTCTTACAAGACACTCTACATTCTTACAAGACACACTAAAGTCTTACGAGACACACTACAGTCTTATAAGACACACTTCAGTCTTACAAGACACACTGTAGTCTTACAAGACACACTACAGTCTTACAAGACACACTAGAGTCTTACAAGACACACTACAGTCTTTCAAGACAAACTATAGTCTTACAAGACACTCTACAGTCTTACAAGACACACTACAGTCTTACAAGACACGCTACAGCCTTACAAGACATACTGCAGTCTTACAAGACACACTACTGTCTTACAAGACACACTACAGTCTTACAAGACACACTGCAGTCTTACAAGACACACTACAGTCTTACAAGACACACTACAGTCTTACAAGACACACTACAGTCTTACAAGACACACTACAGTCTTACAAGACACACTGCAGTCTTAGAAGGCACACTATAGTCTTACAAGACACTCTACAGTCTTACAAGACACACTACAGTCTTAGAAGGCACACTACAGTCTTACAAGACACACTACAGTCTTTCAAGACAAACTACAGTCTTACAAGACACGCTACAGTCTTGCAAGACACTCTACAGTCTTTCAAGACACACTGTAGTCTTACAAGACACACTACTGTCTTACAAGACATGCTACAGTCTTACAAGACACTCTGCAGTCTCACAAGACACACTACAGTCTTACAAGACACACTACAGTCTTACAAGACACACTCTAGTCTTACAAGACACACTACAGTCTTACAAGACATGTTACAGTCTTACAAGACACTCTACAGTCTTACAAGACACACTACAGTTTTAAAAGACACACTATAGTCTTACAAGACACACTACAGTCTTTCAAGACACATTACAGTCTTACAAGACAAACTACAGTCTTACAAGACTCACTACAGTCTTACAAGACTAACTGAAGTCTTACAAGACACTAGTCTTACAAGACACACTACAGTCTCAGAAGACACACAACAGTCTTACAAGACACACTACAGTCTTACAAGACACACTGCAGTCTTTCAAGACACACTACAGTCTTACAAGACACACTACAGCCTTACAAGACACTCTACACTCTTACAAGACACACTACAGTCTTTCAAAACACACTACAGTCTTACAAGACATAATACAGTCTTACAAGACACACTACAGTCTTACAAGACTCACTACAGTCTTACAAGACACACTGAAGTCTTACAAGACACACTAAAGCCTTATAAGACACACTACAGACTTACAAGACACACTACAGTCTTACAAGACACACTATGGTCTTACAAGACACACTGTAGTCTTTCAAGACACACTACAGTCTTACAAGACATGCTACAGTTTTACAAGACACTCTGCAGTTTCACAAGACACACTACAGTCTTGCAAGACACACAAGAGCCTTACAAGACACACTGTAGTCTTACAAGACACACTACAGTCTTACAAGACATCCTACAGTCTTACAAGACACTCTACAGTCTTACAAGACACACTACAGTTTTACAAGACACACTACAGTCTTACAAGACACACTACAGTCTTTCAAGACACATTACAGTCTTACAAGACAAACTACAGTCTTACAAGACACACTACAGTTTTTCAAGACACACTACAGTCTTACAAGACACACTACAGTCTTACAAGACACACTACAGTCTTACAAGACATGCTACAGTCTTACAAGACACTCTGCAGTCTCACAAGACAAACTACAGTCTTACAAGACACACTACAGTCTTACAAGACACACTACAGTCTTTCAAGACACACTACAGTCTTAGAAGACACACTATAGTCTTACAAGACATACTACAGTCTTACAAGACCCACTACAGTCTTACAAGACTCACTACAGTCTTACAAGACACACTGAAGTCTTACAAGACACTAGTCTTACAAGACACACTACAGTCTTTCAAGACACACTACAGTCTTACAAGACACACTACAGTCATACAAGACACACTACAGTCTTACAAGACACAATGTAGTCTTACAAGACACACTAAAGTCTTACAAGACACGCTACACTCTTACAAGACACTCTACAGTCTTACAAGACACACTATAGTCTCACAAGACACACTACAGTCTTACAAGTCATGCTACAGTCTTACAAATCACACTACAGTCTTACAAATCACACTTCAGTCTTAAAAGAGACACTACAGTCTTACAAGACACTCTACAGTCTTACAAGACACACTACAGTTTTAAAAGACACACTATAGTCTTACAAGACACACTACAGTCTTTCAAGACACATTACAGTCTTACAAGACAAACTACAGTCTTACAAGACTCACTACAGTCTTACAAGACTCACTGAAGTCTAACAAGACACTAGTCATACAAGACACACTACAGTCTCAGAAGACACACAACAGTCTTACAAGACACACTACAGACTTTCAAGACACACTACAGTCTTACAAGACACACTACAGTCTTACAAGACACACTACAGAATTACAAGACACGCTACAGTCTTACAATACACTCTACAGTCTTACAAGACACACTACAGTCTTTCAAAACACACTACAGTCTTACAAGACATAATACAGTCTTACAAGACACACTACAGTCTTACAAGACTCACTACAGTCTTACAAGACACACTGAAGTCTTTCAAGACACTAGTCTCTCAAGACACACTACAGTCTCACAAGACACACTGCAGTCTTACAAGATACACTACAGTCTTACAAGACACACTACAGTCTTACAAGACACACTACAGTCTTACAAGACACACTACAGTCTTACAAGACTCATTACAGTCTTAAAAGACACACTGAAGTCTCACAAGAAACTAGTCTTTCAAGACAAACTAGAGTCTTACAAGACACACTACAGTCTTACAAGACACACTGAAGCCTTGTAGGACACACTACAGACTTACAAGACACACTACAGTCTTACAAGACACACTACAGTCTTACAAGACACACTGAAGTCTTGCAAGACACACTACAGTCATACAAGACATGCTACAGTTTTACAAGACACTCTGCAGTCTCACAAGACACACTACAGTCTTACAAGACACACTACAGCCTTACAAGACACACTGTAGTCTTACAAGACACACTACAGTCTTACAAGACTTGCTACAGTCTTACAAGACACTCTACAGTCTTACAAGACACACTACAGTTTTACAAGACACACTACAGTCTTACAAGACACACTACAGTCTTTCAAGACACATTACAGTCTTACAAGACAAACTACAGTCTTACAAGACACACAGCAGTCTTTCAAGACACACTACAGTCTTACAAGACACACTACAGTCTTACAAGACATGCTACAGTCTTACAAGACACTCTGCAGTCTCACAAGACAAACTACAGTCTTACAAGACACACTACAGTCCTACAAGACACACTGTAGTCTTATAAGACACACTACAGTCTTACAAGACATGCTACAGTCTTACAAGACACTCTACAGTCTTACAAGGCACACTACAGTTTTACAAGACACACTACAGTCTTACAAGACACACTACAGTCTTTCAAGGCACATTACAGTCTTACAAGACAAACTACAGTCTTACAAGTCTCACTACAGTCTTACAAGACTCACTGAAGTCTTACTAGACACTAGTCTTAAAAGACACACTACAGCCTCAAAAGACATACTACAGTCTTACAAGACAAACTACAGTCTTACAAGACACACTGCAGTCTTACAAGACACACTAGAGTCTTACAAGACACACTACAGTCTTACAAGACACACTGCAGTCTTAGAAGGCACACTACAGTCTTACAAGACACTCTACAGTCTTACAAGACACACTACAGTCTTAGAAGGCACACTATAGTCTTACAAGACACACTACTGTCTTTCAAGACAAACTACAGTCTTACAAGACACACTGAAGTCTTACAAGACACTAGTCTTTCAAGACACACTACAGTCTTACAAGACACACTATAGTCTTACAAGACACTCTACAGTCTTACAAGACACACTACAGTCTTTCAAGACACACTACAGTCTTACAAGATACACTATAGTCTTATAAGACACACTACAGTCTTACAAGACAGACTACAGTCTTACAAGACACACTACAGTCTTACAAGACACACTGTAGTCTTACAAGACACACTACAGTCTTACAAGACACACTGTAGTCTTACAAGACACACTACAGTCTTACAAGACATGCTACAGTCTTACAAGACACTCTGCAGTCTCACAAGACAAACTACAGTCTTACAAGACACACTACAGTCTTACAAGACACACTGTAGTCTTACAAGACACACTACAGTCTTACAAGACACGCTACAGTCCTACAAGACTCACTGTAGTCTTACAAGACACACTACAGTCTTACAAGACACACTCTAGTCTTACAAGACACACTACAGTCTTACAAGACACGTTACAGTCTTACAAGACACTCTACAGTTTTACAAGACACACTACAGTTTTACAAGACACACTACAGTCTTACAAGATACACTATAGTCTTTCAAGACACATTACAGTCTTACAAGACAAACTTACGTCTTACAAGACACACTACAGTCTTACAAGACTCACTACAGTCATACAAGACTCACTGAAGTCTTACAAGACACTAGTCTTACAAGACACACTACAGTCTCACAAGACACACTACAGTCTTACAAGACACACTACAGTCTTACAAGACACACTACAGTCTTACAAAACACACTACAGTCTTACAAGACAAACTACAGTCTTACAAGACACACTACAGTCTTACAATACACACTGTAGTCTTACAAGACACACTACAGTCTTACAAGACATGCTACAGTCTTACAAGACACTCTACTGTCTTGCAAGACACACTTCAGTCTTACAAAAACACACTATAGTCTTAAAAGACACACTACAGTCTTTCAAGACACACTACAGTCTTACAAGACACACTACAGTCTTATAAGACAAACTACAGTCTTGCAAGACTCACTACAGTCTTACAAGACACACTGAAGTCTTACAAAACACACTCCAGTCTAACAAGACACACTGCAGTCTTACAAGACACACTACAGTCTTACAAGACACACTCCAGTCTTACAAGACACACTATAGTCTTACAAGACACACTATAGTCTTACAAGACACACTACAGTCTTTCAAGACACACTACAGTCTTTCAAGACACACTACGGTCTTACAAGACACACTGTAGTCTTACAAGACACACTACAGTCTTACAAGACATGCTACAGTCTTACAAGACACTCTACAGTCTTACAAGACACACTACAGTTTTACAAGACACACTACAGTCTTACAAGACACACTACAGTCTTTCAAGACACATTACAGTCTTACAAGACAAACTACAGTCTTACAAGACACACTACAGTTTTTCAAGACACACTACATTCTTACAAGACACACTACAGTCTTACAAGACACACTACAGTCTTACAAGACATGCTACAGTCTTACAAGACACTCTGCAGTCTCACAAGACAAACTACAGTCTTACAAGACACACTACAGTCTTACAAGACACACTACAGTCTTTCAAGACACACTACAGTCTTAGAAGACACACTACAGTCATACAAGACACACTACAGTCTTACAAGACACAATGTAGTCTTACAAGACACACTAAAGTCTTACAAGACACACTAAAGTCTTACAAGACACTAGTCTTACAAGACACACTACAGTCTTTCAAGACACACTACAGTCTTACAAGACACACTACAGTCATACAAGACACACTACAGTCTTACAAGACACAATGTAGTCTTACAAGACACACTAAAGTCTTACAAGACACGCTACACACTTACAAGACACTCTACAGTCTTACAAGACACACTATAGTCTCTCAAGACACACTACAGTCTTACAAGTCATGCTACAGTCTTACAAATCACACTACAGTCTTACAAATCACACTTCAGTCTTAAAAGAGACACTACAGTCTTACAAGACACTCTACAGTCTTACAAGACACACTACAGTTTTAAAAGACACACTATAGTCTTACAAGACACACTACAGTCTTTCAAGACACATTACAGTCTTACAAGACAAACTACAGTCTTACAAGACTCACTACAGTCTTACAAGACTCACTGAAGTCTAACAAGACACTAGTCATACAAGACACACTACAGTCTCAGAAGACACACAACAGTCTTACAAGACACACTACAGTCTTACAAGACACACTACAGACTTTCAAGACACACTACAGTCTTACAAGACACACTACAGTCTTACAAGACACACTACAGAATTACAAGACACGCTACAGTCTTACAATACACTCTACAGTCTTACAAGACACACTACAGTCTTTCAAAACACACTACAGTCTTACAAGACATAATACAGTCTTACAAGACACACTACAGTCTTACAAGACTCACTACAGTCTTACAAGACTTGCTACAGTCTTACAATACACTCTACAGTCTTACAAGACACACTACAGTTTTACAAGACACACTCCAGTCTTACAAGATACACTACAGTCTTACAAGACACACTACAGTCTTTCAAGACTCACTACAGTCTTACAAGACACACTACAGTCTTTCAAGACACACTACGGTCTTACAAGACACACTGCAGTTTTACAAGACACACTCCAGTCTTACAAGACACACTACAGTCTTACAAGACACACTGCAGTCTTACAAGATACACTACAGTCTTACAAGACACACTACAGTCTTACAAGACTCACTACAGTCTTACAAGACACACCACAGTCTTACAAGACTTGCTACAGTCTTACAAGACACTCTACAGTCTTACAAGACACACTACAGTTTTACAAGACACACTCCAGTCTTACAAGACACACTATAGTCTTACAAGACACACTATAGTCTTACAAGGCACACTACAGTCTTTCAAGACACACTACAGTCTTTCAAGACACACTACGGTCTTACAAGACACACTGTAGTCTTACAAGACACACTACAGTCTTACAAGACATGCTACAGTCTTACAAGACACTCTACAGTCTTACAAGACACACTACAGTTTTACAAGACACACTACAGTCTTACAAGACACACTACAGTCTTTCAAGACACATTACAGTCTTACAAGACAAACTACAGTCTTACAAGACACACTACAGTTTTTCAAGACACACTACATTCTTACAAGACACACTACAGTCTTACAAGACACACTATGGTCTTACAAGACACACTGTAGTCTTTCAAGACACACTACAGTCTTACAAGACATGCTACAGTTTTACAACACACTCTGCAGTTTCACAAGACACACTACAGTTTTTCAAGACACACTACAGTCTTACAAGACACACTACAGTCTTACAAGACACACTACAGTCTTACAAGACATGCTACAGTCTTACAAGACACTCTACAGTCTTACAAGACACACTACAGTTTTACAAGACACACTACAGTCTTACAAGACACACTACAGTCTTTCAAGACACATTACAGTCTTACAAGACAAACTACAGTCTTACAAGACACACTACAGTCTTTCAAGACACACTACAGTCTTACAAGACACACTACAGTCTTACAAGACACACTACAGTCTTACAAGACATGCTACAGTCTTACAAGACACTCTGCAGTCTCACAGTCCTCACAAGACAATCTACAGTCTTACAAGACACACTACAATCTTACAAGACACACTACAGTCTTTCAAGACACACTACAGTCTTAGAAGACACACTATAGTCTTACAAGACATACTACAGTCTTACAAGACCCACTACAGTCTTACAAGACTCACTACAGTCTTACAAGACACATTGAAGTCTTACAAGACACTAGTCTTACAAGACACACTACAGTCTTTCAAGACACACTACAGTCTTACAAGACACACTACAGTCATACAAGACACACTACAGTCTTACAAGACACAATGTAGTCTTACAAGACACACTAAAGTCTTACAAGACACGCTACACTCTTTCAAGACACTCTACAGTCTTACAAGACACACTATAGTCTCACAAGACACACTACAGTCTTATAAGTCATGCTACAGTCTTACAAATCACACTACAGTCTTATAAATCACACTTCAGTCTTAAAAGGGACACTACAGTCTTACAAGACACTCTACAGTCTTACAAGACACACTACAGTTTTAAAAGACACACTATAGTCTTACAAGACACACTACAGTCTTTCAAGACACATTACAGTCTTACAAGACAAACTACAGTCTTACAAGACTCACTACAGTCTTACAAGACTCACTGAAGTCTAACAAGACACTAGTCATACAAGACACACTACAGTCTCAGAAGACACACAACAGTCTTACAAGACACACTACAGACTTTCAAGACACACTACAGTCTTACAAGACACACTACAGTTTTACAAGACACACTACAGAATTACAAGACACGCTACAGTCTTACAATACACTCTACAGTCTTACAAGACACACTACAGTCTTTCAAAACACACTACAGTCTTACAAGACATAATACAGTCTTACAAGACACACTACCGTCTTACAAGACTCACTACAGTCTTACAAGACACACTACAGTCTTACAATACACTCTACAGTCTTACAAGATACACTACAGTCTTACAAGACACACTACAGTCTTACAAGACACATTACAGTGTTACAAGACACACTACAGTCTTACAAGACTCATTACAGTCTTAAAAGACACACTGAAGTCTCACAAGAAACTAGTCTTTCAAGACAAACTACAGTCTTACAAGACACACTGCAGTCTTACAAGACACACTAAAGCCTTATAGGACACACTACAGACTTACAAGACACACTACAGTCTTACAAGACACACTACAGTCTTACAAGACACACTGTAGTCTTTCAAGACACACTACAGTCTTACAAGACATGCTACAGTTTTACAAGACACTCTGCAGTCTCACAAGACACACTACAGTCTTACAAGACACACTACAGCCTTACAAGACACACTGTAGTGTTACAAGACACACTACAGTCTTACAAGACTTGCTGCAGTCTTACAAGACACTCTACAGTCTTACAAGACACACTACAGTTTTACAAGACACACTACAGTCTTACAAGACACACTACAGTCTTTCAAGACACATTACAGTCTTACAAGACACATTACAGTCTTACAAGACAAACTACAGTCTTACAAGACACACAGCAGTCTTTCAAGACACACTACAGTCTTACAAGACACACTACAGTCTTACAAGACATGCTACAGTCTTACAAGACACTCTGCAGTCTCACAAGACAAACTACAGTCTTACAAGACACACTACAGTCCTACAAGACACACTGTAGTCTTATAAGACACACTACAGTCTTACAAGACATGCTACAGTCTTACAAGACACTCTACAGTCTTACAAGGCACACTACAGTTTTACAAGACACACTACAGTCTTACAAGACACACTACAGTCTTTCAAGGCACATTACAGTCTTACAAGACAAACTACAGTCTTACAAGTCTCACTACAGTCTTACAAGACTCATTGAAGTCTTACTAGACACTAGTCTTAAAAGACACACTACAGCCTCAAAAGACATACTACTGTCTTACAAGACAAACTACAGTCTTACAAGACACACTACAGTCTTACAAGACACACTAGAGTCTTACAAGACACACTACAGTCTTACAAGACACACTACAGTCTTACAAGACACACTACAGTCTTACAAGACACACTACAGTCTTACAAGACACACTACAGTCTTACAAGACACACTACAGTCTTACAAGACACACTACAGTCTTACAAGACACACTACAGTGTTATAAGACACACTACAGTCTTACAAGACACTAGTCTTTCAAGACACACTACAGTCTTTCAAGACACACTACAGTCTTACTAGACACACTACAGTCTTACAAGACACACTACAGTCTTTCAAGACACACTACAGTCTTACAAGACACACTACAGTCTTACAAGACACACTACAGTCTTACAAGACACACTACAGTCTTACAAGACACACTACAGTCTTACAAGACACACTACAGTCTTACAAGACACACTACAGTCTTACAAGACACACTACAGTCTTACTAGAAACACTACAGTCTTACAAGACACACTACAGTCTTACAAGACACACTACAGTCTTACAAGACACACTACAGTCTTACAAGACACACTACAGTCTTACAAGACACACTACAGTCTTACAAGACACACTACAGTCTTAAAAGACACACTACAGTCTTACAAGACACACTACAGTCTTACAAGACACACTACAGTCTTACAAGACACACTACAGTCTTACAAGACACACTACAGTCTTACAAGACACACTACAGTCTTACAAGACACACTACAGTCTTACAAGACACACTACAGTCTTACAAGACACACTACAGTCTTACAAGACACACTATAGTCTTTCAAGACACACTACAGTCTTACAAGACACACTACAGTCTTACAAGACACACTACAGTCTTACAAGACACACTACAGTCTTACAAGACACACTACAGTCTTACAAGACACACTACAGTCTTACAAGACACACTACAGTCTTACAAGACACACTACAGTCTTACAAGACACACTACAGTCTTACAAGACACACTACAGTCTTACAAGACACACTACAGTCTTACAAGACACACTACAGTCTTACAAGACATGCTACAGTCTTACAAGACACACTACAGTCTTACAAGACACACTACAGTCTTACAAGACACACTACAGTCTTACAAGACACACTACAGTCTTACAAGACACACTACAGTCTTACAAGACACACTACAGTCTTACAAGACACACTACAGTCTTACAAGACACACTACAGTCTTACAAGACACACTACAGTCTTACAAGACACACTACAGTCTTACAAGACACACTACAGTCTTACAAGACACACTACAGTCTTACAAGACACACTACAGTCTTACAAGACACACTACAGTCTTACAAGACACACTACAGTCTTACAAGACACACTACAGTCTTACAAGACACACTACAGTCTTACAAGACACACTACAGTCTTACAAGACACACTACAGTCTTACAAGACACACTACAGTCTTACAAGACACACTACAGTCTTACAAGACACACTACAGTCTTACAAGACACACTACAGTCTTACAAGACACACTACAGTCTTACAAGACACACTACAGTCTTACAAGACACACTACAGTCTTACAAGACACACTACAGTCTTACAAGACACACTACAGTCTTACAAGACACACTACAGTCTTACAAGACACACTACAGTCTTACAAGACACACTACAGTCTTACAAGACACACTACAGTCTTACAAGACACACTACAGTCTTACAAGACACACTACAGTCTTACAAGACACACTACAGTCTTACAAGACACACTACAGTCTTACAAGACACACTACAGTCTTACAAGACACACTACAGTCTTACAAGACACACTACAGTCTTACAAGACACACTACAGTCTTACAAGACACACTACAGTCTTACAAGACACACTACAGTCTTACAAGACACACTACAGTCTTACAAGACACACTACAGTCTTACAAGACACACTACAGTCTTACAAGACACACTACAGTCTTACAAGACACACTACAGTCTTACAAGACACACTACAGTCTTACAAGACACACTACAGTCTTACAAGACACACTACAGTCTTACAAGACACACTACAGTCTTACAAGACACACTACAGTCTTACAAGACACACTACAGTCTTACAAGACACACTACAGTCTTACAAGACACACTACAGTCTTACAAGACACACTACAGTCTTACAAGACACACTACAGTCTTACAAGACACACTACAGTCTTACAAGACACACTACAGTCTTACAAGACACACTACAGTCTTACAAGACACACTACAGTCTTACAAGACACACTACAGTCTTACAAGACACACTACAGTCTTACAAGACACACTACAGTCTTACAAGACACACTACAGTCTTACAAGACACACTACAGTCTTACAAGACACACTACAGTCTTACAAGACACACTACAGTCTTACAAGACACACTACAGTCTTACAAGACACACTACAGTCTTACAAGACACACTACAGTCTTACAAGACACACTACAGTCTTACAAGACACACTACAGTCTTACAAGACACACTACAGTCTTACAAGACACACTACAGTCTTACAAGACACACTACAGTCTTACAAGACACACTACAGTCTTACAAGACACACTACAGTCTTACAAGACACACTACAGTCTTACAAGACACACTACAGTCTTACAAGACACACTACAGTCTTACAAGACACACTACAGTCTTACAAGACACACTACAGTCTTACAAGACACACTACAGTCTTACAAGACACACTACAGTCTTACAAGACACACTACAGTCTT
This sequence comes from Cherax quadricarinatus, assembly GCF_038502225.1. Classification (NCBI taxonomy): domain Eukaryota; kingdom Metazoa; phylum Arthropoda; class Malacostraca; order Decapoda; family Parastacidae; genus Cherax; species Cherax quadricarinatus. The sequence continues at coordinate 1,282,565 of NC_091389.1, read as the reverse complement.
ACAAGACACACTACAGTCTTACAAGACACACTACAGTCTTACAAGACACACTACAGTCTTACAAGACACACTACAGTCTTACAAGACACACTACAGTCTTACAAGACACACTACAGTCTTACAAGACACACTACAGTCTTACAAGACACACTACAGTCTTACAAGACACACTACAGTCTTACAAGACACACTACAGTCTTACAAGACACACTACAGTCTTACAAGACACACTACAGTCTTACAAGACACACTACAGTCTTACAAGACACACTACAGTCTTACAAGACACACTACAGTCTTACAAGACACACTACAGTCTTACAAGACACACTACAGTCTTACAAGACACACTACAGTCTTACAAGACACACTACAGTCTTACAAGACACACTACAGTCTTACAAGACACACTACAGTCTTACAAGACACACTACAGTCTTACAAGACACACTACAGTCTTACAAGACACACTACAGTCTTACAAGACACACTACAGTCTTACAAGACACACTACAGTCTTACAAGACACACTACAGTCTTACAAGACACACTACAGTCTTACAAGACACACTACAGTCTTACAAGACACACTACAGTCTTACAAGACACACTACAGTCTTACAAGACACACTACAGTCTTACAAGACACACTACAGTCTTACAAGACACACTACAGTCTTACAAGACACACTACAGTCTTACAAGACACACTACAGTCTTACAAGACACACTACAGTCTTACAAGACACACTACAGTCTTACAAGACACACTACAGTCTTACAAGACACACTACAGTCTTACAAGACACACTACAGTCTTACAAGACACACTACAGTCTTACAAGACACACTACAGTCTTACAAGACACACTACAGTCTTACAAGACACACTACAGTCTTACAAGACACACTACAGTCTTACAAGACACACTACAGTCTTACAAGACACACTACAGTCTTACAAGACACACTACAGTCTTACAAGACACACTACAGTCTTACAAGACACACTACAGTCTTACAAGACACACTACAGTCTTACAAGACACACTACAGTCTTACAAGACACACTACAGTCTTACAAGACACACTACAGTCTTACAAGACACACTACAGTCTTACAAGACACACTACAGTCTTACAAGACACACTACAGTCTTACAAGACACACTACAGTCTTACAAGACACACTACAGTCTTACAAGACACACTACAGTCTTACAAGACACACTACAGTCTTACAAGACACACTACAGTCTTACAAGACACACTACAGTAGTCTTACAAGACACACTACAGTCTTACAAGACACACTACAGTCTTACAAGACACACTACAGTCTTACAAGACACACTACAGTCTTACAAGACACACTACAGTCTTACAAGACACACTACAGTCTTACAAGACACACTACAGTCTTACAAGACACACTACAGTCTTACAAGACACACTACAGTCTTACAAGACACACTACAGTCTTACAAGACACACTACAGTCTTACAAGACACACTACAGTCTTACAAGACACACTACAGTCTTACAAGACACACTACAGTCTTACAAGACACACTACAGTCTTACAAGACACACTACAGTCTTACAAGACACACTACAGTCTTACAAGACACACTACAGTCTTACAAGACACACTACAGTCTTACAAGACACACTACAGTCTTACAAGACACACTACAGTCTTACAAGACACACTACAGTCTTACAAGACACACTACAGTCTTACAAGACACACTACAGTCTTACAAGACACACTACAGTCTTACAAGACACACTACAGTCTTACAAGACACACTACAGTCTTACAAGACACACTACAGTCTTACAAGACACACTACAGTCTTACAAGACACACTACAGTCTTACAAGACACACTACAGTCTTACAAGACACACTACAGTCTTACAAGACACACTACAGTCTTACAAGACACACTACAGTCTTACAAGACACACTACAGTCTTACAAGACACACTACAGTCTTACAAGACACACTACAGTCTTACAAGACACACTACAGTCTTACAAGACACACTACAGTCTTACAAGACACACTACAGTCTTACAAGACACACTACAGTCTTACAAGACACACTACAGTCTTACAAGACACACTACAGTCTTACAAGACACACTACAGTCTTACAAGACACACTACAGTCTTACAAGACACACTACAGTCTTACAAGACACACTACAGTCTTACAAGACACACTACAGTCTTACAAGACACACTACAGTCTTACAAGACACACTACAGTCTTACAAGACACACTACAGTCTTACAAGACACACTACAGTCTTACAAGACACACTACAGTCTTACAAGACACACTACAGTCTTACAAGACACACTACAGTCTTACAAGACACACTACAGTCTTACAAGACACACTACAGTCTTACAAGACACACTACAGTCTTACAAGACACACTACAGTCTTACAAGACACACTACAGTCTTACAAGACACACTACAGTCTTGCAATACACACTACAGTCTTACAAGACACACACTACAGTCTTACAAGACACACTACAGTCTTACAAGACACACTACAGTCTTACAAGACACACTACAGTCTTACAAGACACACTACAGTCTTACAAGACACACTACAGTCTTACAAGACACACTACAGTCTTACAAGACACACTACAGTCTTACAAGACACACTACAGTCTTACAAGACACACTACAGTCTTACAAGACACACTACAGTCTTACAAGACACACTACAGTCTTACAAGACACACTACAGTCTTACAAGACACACTACAGTCTTACAAGACACACTACAGTCTTACAAGACACACTACAGTCTTACAAGACACACTACAGTCTTACAAGACACACTACAGTCTTACAAGACACACTACAGTCTTACAAGACACACTACAGTCTTACAAGACACACTACAGTCTTACAAGACACACTACAGTCTTACAAGACACACTACAGTCTTACAAGACACACTACAGTCTTACAAGACACACTACAGTCTTACAAGACACACTACAGTCTTACAAGACACACTACAGTCTTACAAGACACACTACAGTCTTACAAGACACACTACAGTCTTACAAGACACACTACAGTCTTACAAGACACACTACAGTCTTACAAGACACACTACAGTCTTACAAGACACACTACAGTCTTACAAGACACACTACAGTCTTACAAGACACACTACAGTCTTACAAGACACACTACAGTCTTACAAGACACACTACAGTCTTACAAGACACACTACAGTCTTACAAGACACACTACAGTCTTACAAGACACACTACAGTCTTACAAGACACACTACAGTCTTACAAGACACACTACAGTCTTACAAGACACACTACAGTCTTACAAGACACACTACAGTCTTACAAGACACACTACAGTCTTACAAGACACACTACAGTCTTACAAGACACACTACAGTCTTACAAGACACACTACAGTCTTACAAGACACACTACAGTCTTACAAGACACACTACAGTCTTACAAGACACACTACAGTCTTACAAGACACACTACAGTCTTACAAGACACACTACAGTCTTACAAGACACACTACAGTCTTACAAGACACACTACAGTCTTACAAGACACACTACAGTCTTACAAGACACACTACAGTCTTACAAGACACACTACAGTCTTACAAGACACACTACAGTCTTACAAGACACACTACAGTCTTACAAGACACACTACAGTCTTACAAGACACACTACAGTCTTACAAGACACACTACAGTCTTACAAGACACACTACAGTCTTACAAGACACACTACAGTCTTACAAGACACACTACAGTCTTACAAGACACACTACAGTCTTACAAGACACACTACAGTCTTACAAGACACACTACAGTCTTACAAGACACACTACAGTCTTACAAGACACACTACAGTCTTACAAGACACACTACAGTCTTACAAGACACACTACAGTCTTACAAGACACACTACAGTCTTACAAGACACACTACAGTCTTACAAGACACACTACAGTCTTACAAGACACACTACAGTCTTACAAGACACACTACAGTCTTACAAGACACACTACAGTCTTACAAGACACACTACAGTCTTACAAGACACACTACAGTCTTACAAGACACACTACAGTCTTACAAGACACACTACAGTCTTACAAGACACACTACAGTCTTACAAGACACACTACTCTTACAAGACACACTACAGTCTTACAAGACACACTACAGTCTTACAAGACACACTACAGTCTTACAAGACACACTACAGTCTTACAAGACACACTACAGTCTTACAAGACACACTACAGTCTTACAAGACACACTACAGTCTTACAAGACACACTACAGTCTTACAAGACACACTACAGTCTTACAAGACACACTCTTACAAGACACACTACAGTCTTACAAGACACACTACAGTCTTACAAGACACACTACAGTCTTACAAGACACACTACAGTCTTACAAGACACACTACAGTCTTACAAGACACACTACAGTCTTACAAGACACACTACAGTCTTACAAGACACACTACAGTCTTACAAGACACACTACAGTCTTACAAGACACACTACAGTCTTACAAGACACACTACAGTCTTACAAGACACACTACAGTCTTACAAGACACACTACAGTCTTACAAGACACACTACAGTCTTACAAGACACACTACAGTCTTACAAGACACACTACAGTCTTACAAGACACACTACAGTCTTACAAGACACACTACAGTCTTACAAGACACACTACAGTCTTACAAGACACACTACAGTCTTACAAGACACACTACAGTCTTACAAGACACACTACAGTCTTACAAGACACACTACAGTCTTACAAGACACACTACAGTCTTACAAGACACACTACAGTCTTACAAGACACACTACAGTCTTACAAGACACACTACAGTCTTACAAGACACACTACAGTCTTACAAGACACACTACAGTCTTACAAGACACACTACAGTCTTACAAGACACACTACAGTCTTACAAGACACACTACAGTCTTACAAGACACACTACAGTCTTACAAGACACACTACAGTCTTACAAGACACACTACAGTCTTACAAGACACACTACAGTCTTACAAGACACACTACAGTCTTACAAGACACACTACAGTCTTACAAGACACACTACAGTCTTACAAGACACACTACAGTCTTACAAGACACACTACAGTCTTACAAGACACACTACAGTCTTACAAGACACACTACAGTCTTACAAGACACACTACAGTCTTACAAGACACACTACAGTCTTACAAGACACACTACAGTCTTACAAGACACACTACAGTCTTACAAGACACACTACAGTCTTACAAGACACACTACAGTCTTACAAGACACACTACAGTCTTACAAGACACACTACAGTCTTACAAGACACACTACAGTCTTACAAGACACACTACAGTCTTACAAGACACACTACAGTCTTACAAGACACACTACAGTCTTACAAGACACACTACAGTCTTACAAGACACACTACAGTCTTACAAGACACACTACAGTCTTACAAGACACACTACAGTCTTACAAGACACACTACAGTCTTACAAGACACACTACAGTCTTACAAGACACACTACAGTCTTACAAGACACACTACAGTCTTACAAGACACACTACAGTCTTACAAGACACACTACAGTCTTACAAGACACACTACAGTCTTACAAGACACACTACAGTCTTACAAGACACACTACAGTCTTACAAGACACACTACAGTCTTACAAGACACACTACAGTCTTACAAGACACACTACAGTCTTACAAGACACACTACAGTCTTACAAGACACACTACAGTCTTACAAGACACACTACAGTCTTACAAGACACACTACAGTCTTACAAGACACACTACAGTCTTACAAGACACACTACAGTCTTACAAGACACACTACAGTCTTACAAGACACACTACAGTCTTACAAGACACACTACAGTCTTACAAGACACACTACAGTCTTACAAGACACACTACAGTCTTACAAGACACACTACAGTCTTACAAGACACACTACAGTCTTACAAGACACACTACAGTCTTACAAGACACACTACAGTCTTACAAGACACACTACAGTCTTACAAGACACACTACAGTCTTACAAGACACACTACAGTCTTACAAGACACACTACAGTCTTACAAGACACACTACAGTCTTACAAGACACACTACAGTCTTACAAGACACACTACAGTCTTACAAGACACACTACAGTCTTACAAGACACACTACAGTCTTACAAGACACACTTACAGTCTTCTTACAAGACACACTACAGTCTTACAAGACACACTACAGTCTTACAAGACACACTACAGTCTTACAAGACACACTACAGTCTTACAAGACACACTACAGTCTTACAAGACACACTACAGTCTTACAAGACACACTACAGTCTTACAAGACACACTACAGTCTTACAAGACACACTACAGTCTTACAAGACACACTACAGTCTTACAGTACAGTCTACAAGACACACTACAGTCTTACAAGACACACTACAGTCTTACAAGACACACTACAGTCTTACAAGACACACTACAGTCTTACAAGACACACTACAGTCTTACAAGACACACTACAGTCTTACAAGACACACTACAGTCTTACAAGACACACTACAGTCTTACAAGACACACTACAGTCTTACAAGACACACTACAGTCTTACAAGACACACTACAGTCTTACAAGACACACTACAGTCTTACAAGACACACTACAGTCTTACAAGACACACTACAGTCTTACAAGACACACTACAGTCTTACAAGACACACTACAGTCTTACAAGACACACTACAGTCTTACAAGACACACTACAGTCTTACAAGACACACTACAGTCTTACAAGACACACTACAGTCTTACAAGACACACTACAGTCTTACAAGACACACTACAGTCTTACAAGACACACTACAGTCTTACAAGACACACTACAGTCTTACAAGACACACTACAGTCTTACAAGACACACTACAGTCTTACAAGACACACTACAGTCTTACAAGACACACTACAGTCTTACAAGACACACTACAGTCTTACAAGACACACTACAGTCTTACAAGACACACTACAGTCTTACAAGACACACTACAGTCTTACAAGACACACTACAGTCTTACAAGACACACTACAGTCTTACAAGACACACTACAGTCTTACAAGACACACTACAGTCTTACAAGACACACTACAGTCTTACAAGACACACTACAGTCTTACAAGACACACTACAGTCTTACAAGACACACTACAGTCTTACAAGACACACTACAGTCTTACAAGACACACTACAGTCTTACAAGACACACTACAGTCTTACAAGACACACTACAGTCTTACAAGACACACTACAGTCTTACAAGACACACTACAGTCTTACAAGACACACTACAGTCTTACAAGACACACTACAGTCTTACAAGACACACTACAGTCTTACAAGACACACTACAGTCTTACAAGACACACTACAGTCTTACAAGACACACTACAGTCTTACAAGACACACTACAGTCTTACAAGACACACTACAGTCTTACAAGACACACTACAGTCTTACAAGACACACTACAGTCTTACAAGACACACTACAGTCTTACAAGACACACTACAGTCTTACAAGACACACTACAGTCTTACAAGACACACTACAGTCTTACAAGACACACTACAGTCTTACAAGACACACTACAGTCTTACAAGACACACTACAGTCTTACAAGACACACTACAGTCTTACAAGACACACTACAGTCTTACAAGACACACTACAGTCTTACAAGACACACTACAGTCTTACAAGACACACTACAGTCTTACAAGACACACTACAGTCTTACAAGACACACTACAGTCTTACAAGACACACTACAGTCTTACAAGACACACTACAGTCTTACAAGACACACTACAGTCTTACAAGACACACTACAGTCTTACAAGACACACTACAGTCTTACAAGACACACTACAGTCTTACAAGACACACTACAGTCTTACAAGACACACTACAGTCTTACAAGACACACTACAGTCTTACAAGACACACTACAGTCTTACAAGACACACTACAGTCTTACAAGACACACTACAGTCTTACAAGACACACTACAGTCTTACAAGACACACTACAGTCTTACAAGACACACTACAGTCTTACAAGACACACTACAGTCTTACAAGACACACTACAGTCTTACAAGACACACTACAGTCTTACAAGACACACTACAGTCTTACAAGACACACTACAGTCTTACAAGACACACTACAGTCTTACAAGACACACTACAGTCTTACAAGACACACTACAGTCTTACAAGACACACTACAGTCTTACAATACACACTACAGTCTTACAAGACACACTACAGTCTTACAAGACACACTACAGTCTTACAAGACACACTCCAGTCTTACAAGACACACTACAGTCTTACAAGACACACTACAGTCTTACAAGACACACTACAGTCTTACAAGACACACAACAGTCTTACAAGACACACTACCGTCTTACAAGACACACTACAGTCTTACAAGACACACTACAGTCTTACAAGACACTACAGTCTTACAATACACACTTCAGTCTTACAAGACACACTACAGTCTTACAAGACACACTACAGTCTTACAAGACACACTACAGTCTTACAAGACACTCTACAGTCTTTCAAGACACACTACTGTCTTACAAGACACACTACAGTCTTACAAGACACACTACAGTCTTACAAGACACACTACAGTCTTACAAGACACACTACAGTCTTACAAGACACACTACAGTCTTACAAGACACACTACAGTCTTACAAGACACACTACAGTCTTACAAGACACACTACAGTCTTACAAGACACTCTACAGTCTTACAAGACACACTACAGTCTTACAAGACACACTACAGTCTTACAAGACACACTACAGTCTTTCAAGACACATTACAGTCTTACAAGACACACTACAGTCTTACAAGACACACTACAGTCTTACAAGACACACTACAGTCTTACAAGACACACTACTGTCTTACAAGACACACTACAGTCTTACAAGACACACTACAGTCTTACAAGACACACTACAGTCTTACAAGACACACTACAGTCTTACAAGACACACTACAGTCTTACAAGACACACTACAGTCTTACAAGACACACTACAGTCTTACAAGACACACTACAGTCTTACAAGACACACTACAGTCTTACAAGACACACTACAGTCTTACAAGACACACTACAGTCTTACAAGACACACTACAGTCTTACAAGACACACTACAGTCTTACAAGACACACTACAGTCTTACAAGACACACTACAGTCTTACAAGACACACTACAGTCTTACAAGACACACTACAGTCTTACAAGACACACTACAGTCTTACAAGACACACTACAGTCTTACAAGACACACTACAGTCTTACAAGACACACTACAGTCTTACAAGACACACTACAGTCTTACAAGACACACTACAGTCTTTCAAGACACACTACAGTCTTACAAGACACACTACAGTCTTACAAGACACACTACAGTCTTACAAGACACACTACAGTCTTACAAGACAAACTACAGTCTTACAAGACACACTACAGTCTTACAAGACACACTACAGTCTTACAAGACACACTACAGTCTTACAAGACACACTACAGTCTTACAAGACACACTACAGTCTTACAAGACACACTACAGTCTTACAAGACACACTACAGTCTTACAAGACACACTACAGTCTTACAAGACACACTACAGTCTTACAAGACACACTACAGTCTTACAAGACACACTACAGTCTTACAAGACACACTGAAGTCTTACAAGACACTAGTCTTACAAGACACACTACAGTCTTACAAGACACACTACAGTCTTACAAGACACACTACAGTCTTACAAGACACACTACAGTCTTACAAGACACACTACAGTCTTACAAGACACACTACAGTCTTACAAGACACACTACAGTCTTACAAGACACACTACAGTCTTACAAGACACACTACAGTCTTACAAGACACACTACAGTCTTACAAGACACTACAGTCTTACAAGACACACTACAGTCTTACAAGACACACTACAGTCTTACAAGACACACTACAGTCTTACAAGACACACTACAGTCTTACAAGACACACTACAGTCTTACAAGACACACTACAGTCTTACAAGACACTCTACAGTCTTACAAGACACACTACAGTCTTACAAGACACACTACAGTCTTACAAGATACACTATAGTCTTACAAGACACACTACAGTCTTACAAGACACACTACAGTCTTACAAGACACACTACAGTCTTACAAGACACACTACAGTCTTACAAGACACACTACAGTCTTACAAGACACACTACAGTCTTACAAGACACACTACAGTCTTACAAGACACACTACAGTCTTACAAGACACACTACAGTCTTACAAGACACACTACAGTCTTACAAGACCCACTACAGTGTTACAAGACACACTACAGTCTTACAAGACACACTACAGTCTTACAAGACACACTACAGTCTTACAAGACACACTACAGTCTTACAAGACACACTACAGTCTTACAAGACACACTCTAGTCTTACAAGACACACTACAGTCTTACAAGACACACTACAGTCTTACAAGACACACTACAGTCTTACAAGACACACTACAGTCTTACAAGACACACTACAGTCTTACAAGACACACTACAGTCTTACAAGACACGCTACAGTCTTACAAGACACACTACAGTCTTACAAGACACACTACAGTCTTACAAGACACACTACAGTCTTACAAGACACACTACAGTCTTACAAGACACACTAGTCTTACAAGACACACTACAGTCTTACAAGACACACTACAGTCTTACAAGACACACTACAGTCTTACAAGACACACTACAGTCTTACAAGACACACTACAGTCTTACAAGACACACTACAGTCTTACAAGACACACTACAGTCTTACAAGACACACTACAGTCTTACAAGACACACTACAGTCTTACAAGACATGCTACAGTCTTACAAGACACACTACAGTCTTACAAGACACACTACAGTCTTACAAGACACACTACAGTCTTACAAGACACACTACAGTCTTACAAGACACACTACAGTCTTACAAGACACACTACAGTCTTACAAGACACACTACAGTCTTGCAAGACTCACTACAGTCTTACAAGACACACTACAGTCTTACAAGACACACTACAGTCTTACAAGACACACTACAGTCTTACAAGACACACTACAGTCTTACAAGACACACTACAGTCTTACAAGACACACTACAGTCTTACAAGACACACTACAGTCTTACAAGACACACTACAGTCTTACAAGACACACTACAGTCTTACAAGACACACTACAGTCTTACAAGACACACTACAGTCTTACAAGACACACTACAGTCTTACAAGACACACTACAGTCTTACAAGACACACTACAGTCTTACAAGACACACTACAGTCTTACAAGACACACTACAGTCTTACAAGACACACTACAGTCTTACAAGACACACTACAGTCTTACAAGACACACTACAGTCTTACAAGACACACTACAGTCTTACAAGACACACTACAGTCTTACAAGACACACTACAGTCTTACAAGACACACTACAGTCTTACAAGACACACTACAGTCTTACAAGACACACTACAGTCTTACAAGACACACTACAGTCTTACAAGACACACTACAGTCATACAAGACACACTACAGTCTTACAAGACACACTACAGTCTTACAAGACACACTACAGTCTTACAAGACACACTACAGTCTTACAAGACACACTACAGTCTTACAAGACACACTACAGTCTTACAAGACACACTACAGTCTTACAAGACACTACAGTCTTACAAGACACACTACAGTCTTTCAAGACACACTACAGTCTTACAAGACACACTACAGTCTTACAAGACACACTACAGTCTTACAAGACACACTACAGTCTTACAAGACACACTACAGTCTTACAAGACACTCTACAGTCTTACAAGACACACTACAGTCTTACAAGACACACTACAGTCTTACAAGACACACTACAGTCTTACAAGACACACTACAGTCTTACAAGACACACTACAGTCTTACAAGACACACTACAGTCTTACAAGACACACTACAGTCTTACAAGACACACTACAGTCTTACAAGACACACTACAGTCTTACAAGACACACTACAGTCTTACAAGACACACTACAGTCTTACAAGACACACTACAGTCTTACAAGACACACTACAGTCTTACAAGACACACTACAGTCTTACAAGACACACTACAGTCTTACAAGACACACTACAGTCTTACAAGACACACTACAGTCTTACAAGACACACTACAGTCTTACAAGACACACTACAGTCTTACAAGACACACTACAGTCTTACAAGACACACTACAGTCTTACAAGACACACTACAGTCTTACAAGACACACTACACTCTTACAAGACACACTACAGTCTTACAAGACACACTACAGTCTTACAAGACACACTACAGTCTTACAAGACACACTACAGTCTTACAAGACACACTACAGTCTTACAAGACACACTGAAGTCTTACAAGACACTAGTCTTACAAGACACACTACAGTCTTACAAGACACACTACAGTCTTACAAGACACACTACAGTCTTACAAGACACACTACAGTCTTACAAGACACACTACAGTCTTACAAGACACACTACAGTCTTACAAGACACACTACAGTCTTACAAGACACACTACAGTCTTACAAGACACACTAGTCTTACAAGACACACTACAGTCTTACAAGACACACTACAGTCTTACAAGACACACTACAGTCTTACAAGACACACTACAGTCTTACAAGACACACTACAGTCTTACAAGACACACTACATTCTTACAAGACACACTACAGTCTTACAAGACACACTACAGTCTTACAAGACACACTACAGTCTTACAAGACACACTACAGTCTTACAAGACACACTACAGTCTTACAAGACACACTACAGTCTTACAAGACACACTACAGTCTTACAAGACACACTACAGTCTTACAAGACACACTACAGTCTTACAAGACACACTACAGTCTTACAAGACACACTACAGTCTTACAAGACACACTACAGTCTTACAAGACACACTACAGTCTTACAAGACACACTACAGTCTTACAAGACACACTACAGTCTTACAAGACACACTACAGTCTTACAAGACACACTACAGTCTTACAAGACACACTACAGTCTTACAAGACACACTACAGTCTTACAAGACACACTACAGTCTTACAAGACACACTACAGTCTTACAAGACACACTACAGTCTTACAAGACACACTACAGTCTTACAAGACACACTACAGTCTTACAAGACACACTACAGTCTTACAAGACACACTACAGTCTTACAAGACACACTACAGTCTTACAAGACACACTACAGTCTTACAAGACACACTACAGTCTTACAAGACACACTACAGTCTTACAAGACACACTACAGTCTTACAAGACACACTACAGTCTTACAAGACACACTACAGTCTTACAAGACACACTACAGTCTTACAAGACACACTACAGTCTTACAAGACACACTACAGTCTTACAAGACACACTACAGTCTTACAAGACACACTACAGTCTTACAAGACACACTACAGTCTTACAAGACACACTACAGTCTTACAAGACACACTACAGTCGTACAAGACACACTACAGTCTTACAAGACACACTACAGTCTTACAAGACACACTACAGTCTTACAAGACACACTACAGTCTTACAAGACACACTACAGTCTTACAAGACACACTACAGTCTTACAAGACACACTAAAGTCTTACAAGACACACTACAGTCTTACAAGACAAACTAGAGTCTTACAAGACACACTACAGTCTTACAAGACACACTACAGTCTTACAACACACACTCCAGTCTAACAAGACACACTACAGTCTTACAAGACACACTACAGTCTTACAAGACACACTACAGTCTTACAAGACACACTACAGTCTTACAAGACACACTACAGTCTTACAAGACACACTACAGTCTTACAAGACACACTACAGTCTTACAAGACACACTACAGTCTTACAAGACACACTACAGAATTACAAGACACACTACAGTCTTACAAGACACACTACAGTCTTACAAGACACACTACAGTCTTTCAAGACACACTACAGTCTTACAAGACACAATACAGTCTTACAAGACACACTACAGTCTTACAAGACACACTACAGTCTTACAAGACACACTATAGTCTTTCAAGACACACTACAGTCTTTCAAGACACACTACAGTCTTACAAGACACACTACAGTCTTACAAGACACACTACAGTCTTACAAGACACACTACAGTCTTACAAGACACACTACAGTCTTACAAGACACACTACAGTCTTACAAGACACACTACAGTCTTACAAGACTCACTACAGTCTTACTAGACACACTGAAGTCTTACAAGACACTAGTCTTACAAGACACACTACTGTCTTTCAAGACACACTACAGTCTTACAAGACACACTACAGTCTTACAAGACACAATACAGTCTTACCAGACACGCGACAGTCTTACAAGACACACTACAGTCTTACAAGACACACTACAGTCTTACAAGGCACACAACAGTCTTTCAAGACACACTACAGTCTTACAAGACACACTACAGTCTTTCAAGACACACTACAGTCTTACAAGACACACTACAGTCTTACAAGACTCACTACAATCTTTCCAGACACACTACAGTCTTACAAGACACACTACAGTCTTTCAAGACACACTACAGTCTTACAAGACACACTACAGTCTTACAAGACACACTACAGTCTTACAAGACACACTACAGTCTTACAAGACACACTACAGTCTTACAAGACACACTACAGTCTTACAAGACACACTAAAGTCTTACAAGACACACTACAGTCTTACAAGACACACTACAGTCTTACAAGACACACTACAGTCTTACAAGACACACTACAGTCTTACAAGACACACTACAGTCTTACAAGACACACTACAGTCTTACAAGACACGCTACAGTCTTACAAGACACACTACAGTCTTACAAGACACACTACAGTCTTACAAGACACACTACAGTCTTACAAGACACACTACAGTCTTACAAGACACACTACAGTCTTACAAGACACACTACAGTCTTACAAGACACACTACAGTCTTACAAGACACACTACAGTCTTACAAGACACACTACAGTCTTACAAGACACACTACAGTCTTACAAGACACACTACAGTCTTACAAGACACACTACAGTCTTACAAGACACACTACAGTCTTACAAGACACACTACAGTCTTACAAGACACACTACAGTCTTACAAGACACACTACAGTCTTACAAGACACACTACAGTCTTACAAGACACACTACAGTCTTACAAGACACACTACAGTCTTACAAGACACACTACAGTCTTACAAGACACACTACAGTCTTACAAGACACACTACAGTCTTACAAGACACACTACAGTCTTACAAGACACACTACAGTCTTACAAGACACACTACAGTCTTACAAGACACACTACAGTCTTACAAGACACACTACAGTCTTACAAGACACACTACAGTCTTACAAGACACACTACAGTCTTACAAGACACACTACAGTCTTACAAGACACACTACAGTCTTACAAGACACACTACAGTCTTAAAAAACACACTACAGTCTTACAAGACACACTACAGTCTTACAAGACACACTACAGTCTTACAAGACACACTACAGTCTTACAAGACACACTACAGTCTTACAAGACACACTACAGTCTTACAAGACACACTATGGTCTTACAAGACACACTGTAGTCTTACAAGACACACTACAGTCTTACAAGACACACTACAGTCTTACAAGACACACTATAGTCTTACAAGACACACTACAGTCTTACAAGACTCACTACAGTCTTACAAGACACACTACAGTCTTACAAGACACACTACAGTCTTACAAGACACACTACAGTCTTACAAGACACACTACAGTCTTACAAGACACACTACAGTCTTACAAGACACACTACAGTCTTACAAGACACACTACAGTCTTACAAGACACACTACAGTCTTACAAGACACACTACAGTCTTACAAGACACACTACAGTCTTACAAGACACACTACAGTCTTACAAGACACACTACAGTCTTACAAGACACACTACAGTCTTACAAGACACACTACAGTCTTACAAGACACACTACAGTCTTACAAGACACACTACAGTCTTACAAGACACACTACAGTCTTACAAGACACACTACAGTCTTACAAGACACACTACAGTCTTACAAGACACACTACAGTCTTACAAGACACACTACAGTCTTACAAGACACACTACAGTCTTACAAGACACACTACAGTCTTACAAGACACACTACAGTCTTACAAGACACACTACAGTCTTACAAGACACACTACAGTCTTACAAGACACACTACAGTCTTACAAGACACACTACAGTCTTACAAGACACACTACAGTCTTACAAGACACACTACAGTCTTACAAGACACACTACAGTCTTACAAGACACACTACAGTCTTACAAGACACACTACAGTCTTACAAGACACACTACAGTCTTACAAGACACACTACAGTCTTACAAGACACACTACAGTCTTACAAGACACACTACAGTCTTACAAGACACACTACAGTCTTACAAGACACACTACAGTCTTACAAGACACACTACAGTCTTACAAGACACACTACAGTCTTACAAGACACACTACAGTCTTACAAGACACACTACAGTCTTACAAGACACACTACAGTCTTACAAGACACACTACAGTCTTACAAGACACACTACAGTCTTACAAGACACACTACAGTCTTACAAGACACACTACAGTCTTACAAGACACACTACAGTCTTACAAGACACACTACAGTCTTACAAGACACACTACAGTCTTACAAGACACACTACAGTCTTACAAGACACACTACAGTCTTACAAGACACACTACAGTCTTACAAGACACACTACAGTCTTACAAGACACACTACAGTCTTACAAGACACACTACAGTCTTACAAGACACACTACAGTCTTACAAGACACACTACAGTCTTACAAGACACACTACAGTCTTACAAGACACACTACAGTCTTACAAGACACACTACAGTCTTACAAGACACACTACAGTCTTACAAGACACACTACAGTCTTACAAGACACACTACAGTCTTACAAGACACACTACAGTCTTACAAGACACACTACAGTCTTACAAGACACACTACAGTCTTACAAGACACACTACAGTCTTACAAGACACACTACAGTCTTACAAGACACACTACAGTCTTACAAGACACACTACAGTCTTACAAGACACACTACAGTCTTACAAGACACACTACAGTCTTACAAGACACACTACAGTCTTACAAGACACACTACAGTCTTACAAGACACACTACAGTCTTACAAGACACACTACAGTCTTACAAGACACACTACAGTCTTACAAGACACACTACAGTCTTACAAGACACACTACAGTCTTACAAGACACACTACAGTCTTACAAGACACACTACAGTCTTACAAGACACACTACAGTCTTACAAGACACACTACAGTCTTACAAGACACACTACAGTCTTACAAGACACACTACAGTCTTACAAGACACACTACAGTCTTACAAGACACACTACAGTCTTACAAGACACACTACAGTCTTACAAGACACACTACAGTCTTACAAGACACACTACAGTCTTACAAGACACACTACAGTCTTACAAGACACACTACAGTCTTACAAGACACACTACAGTCTTACAAGACACACTACAGTCTTACAAGACACACTACAGTCTTACAAGACACACTACAGTCTTACAAGACACACTACAGTCTTACAAGACACACTACAGTCTTACAAGACACACTACAGTCTTACAAGACACACTACAGTCTTACAAGACACACTACAGTCTTACAAGACACACTACAGTCTTACAAGACACACTACAGTCTTACAAGACACACTACAGTCTTACAAGACACACTACAGTCTTACAAGACACACTACAGTCTTACAAGACACACTACAGTCTTACAAGACACACTACAGTCTTACAAGACACACTACAGTCTTACAAGACACACTACAGTCTTACAAGACACACTACAGTCTTACAAGACACACTACAGTCTTACAAGACACACTACAGTCTTACAAGACACACTACAGTCTTACAAGACACACTACAGTCTTACAAGACACACTACAGTCTTACAAGACACACTACAGTCTTACAAGACACACTACAGTCTTACAAGACACACTACAGTCTTACAAGACACACTACAGTCTTACAAGACACACTACAGTCTTACAAGACACACTACAGTCTTACAAGACACACTACAGTCTTACAAGACACACTACAGTCTTACAAGACACACTACAGTCTTACAAGACACACTACAGTCTTACAAGACACACTACAGTCTTACAAGACACACTACAGTCTTACAAGACACACTACAGTCTTACAAGACACACTACAGTCTTACAAGACACACTACAGTCTTACAAGACACACTACAGTCTTACAAGACACACTACAGTCTTACAAGACACACTACAGTCTTACAAGACACACTACAGTCTTACAAGACACACTACAGTCTTACAAGACACACTACAGTCTTACAAGACACACTACAGTCTTACAAGACACACTACAGTCTTACAAGACACACTACAGTCTTACAAGACACACTACAGTCTTACAAGACACACTACAGTCTTACAAGACACACTACAGTCTTACAAGACACACTACAGTCTTACAAGACACACTACAGTCTTACAAGACACACTACAGTCTTACAAGACACACTACAGTCTTACAAGACACACTACAGTCTTACAAGACACACTACAGTCTTACAAGACACACTACAGTCTTACAAGACACACTACAGTCTTACAAGACTCACTACAGTCTTACAAGACACACTGAAGTCTTACAAGACACTAGTCTTACAAGACACACTACAGTCTTACAAGACACACTACAGTCTTACAAGACACACTACAGTCTTACAAGACACACTACAGTCTTACAAGACACACTACAGTCTTACAAGACACACTAAAGTCTTACAAGACACGCTACACTCTTACAAGACACACTACAGTCTTACAAGACACACTACAGTCTTACAAGACACACTACAGTCTTACAAGACACACTACAGTCTTACAAGACACACTACAGTCTTACAAGACACACTACAGTCTTACAAGACACACTACAGTCTTACAAGACACACTACAGTCTTACAAGACACACTACAGTCTTACAAGACACACTACAGTCTTACAAGACACACTACAGTCTTACAAGACACACTACAGTCTTACAAGACACACTACAGTCTTACAAGACACACTACAGTCTTACAAGACACACTGAAGTCTACAAGACACTAGTCTTACAAGACACACTACAGTCTTACAAGACACACTACAGTCTTACAAGACACACTACAGTCTTACAAGACACACTACAGTCTTACAAGACACACTACAGTCTTACAAGACACACTACAGTCTTACAAGACACACTACAGTCTTACAAGACACACTACAGTCTTACAAGACACACTACAGTCTTACAAGACACACTACAGTCTTACAAGACACACTACAGTCTTACAAGACACACTACAGTCTTACAAGACACACTACAGTCTTACAAGACACACTACAGTCTTACAAGACACACTACAGTCTTACAAGACACACTACAGTCTTACAAGACACACTACAGTCTTACAAGACACACTACAGTCTTACAAGACACACTACAGTCTTACAAGACACACTACAGTCTTACAAGACACACTACAGTCTTACAAGACACACTACAGTCTTACAAGACACACTACAGTCTTACAAGACACACTACAGTCTTACAAGACACACTACAGTCTTACAAGACACACTACAGTCTTACAAGACACACTACAGTCTTACAAGACACACTACAGTCTTACAAGACACACTACAGTCTTACAAGACACACTACAGTCTTACAAGACACACTACAGTCTTACAAGACACACTACAGTCTTACAAGACACACTACAGTCTTACAAGACACACTACAGTCTTACAAGACACACTACAGTCTTACAAGACACACTACAGTCTTACAAGACACACTACAGTCTTACAAGACACACTACAGTCTTACAAGACACACTACAGTCTTACAAGACACACTACAGTCTTACAAGACACACTACAGTCTTACAAGACACACTACAGTCTTACAAGACACACTACAGTCTTACAAGACACACTACAGTCTTACAAGACACACTACAGTCTTACAAGACACACTACAGTCTTACAAGACACACTACAGTCTTACAAGACACACTACAGTCTTACAAGACACACTACAGTCTTACAAGACACACTACAGTCTTACAAGACACACTACAGTCTTACAAGACACACTACAGTCTTACAAGACACACTACAGTCTTACAAGACACACTACAGTCTTACAAGACACACTACAGTCTTTCAAGACACACTACAGTCTTACAAGACACACTACAGTCTTACAAGACTCACTACAATCTTTCCAGACACACTACAGTCTTACAAGACACACTACAGTCTTTCAAGACACACTACAGTCTTACAAGACACACTACAGTCTTACAAGACACACTACAGTCTTACAAGACTTACTACAGTCTTACAAGACACTAGTCTTACAAGACACACTACAGTCTTACAAGACACACTACAGACTTACAAGACAAATTACAGTCTTTCAAGACACACTACAGTCTTACAACACACACTACAGTCTTACAAGACACACTACAGTTTTACAAGACACACTACAGTCTTACAAGACACACTACAGTCTTACAAGACACACTACAGTCTTACAAGACACACTACAGTCTTAGAAGGCACACTACAGTCTTACAAGACACACTACAGTCTTTCAAGACAAACTACAGTCTTACAAGACACACTGAAGTCTTACAAGACACTAGTCTTTCAAGACACACTACAGTCTTACAAGACACACTACAGTCTTACAAGACACACTACAGTCTTACAAGACACACTACAGTCTTACAAGACACACTACAGTCTTACAAGACACACTACAGTCTTACAAGACACACTACAGTCTTACAAGACACACTACAGTCTTACAAGACACACTACAGTCTTACAAGACACACTACAGTCTTACAAGACACACTACAGTCTTACAAGACACACTACAGTCTTACAAGACACACTACAGTCTTACAAGACACACTACAGTCTTACAAGACACACTACAGTCTTACAAGACACACTACAGTCTTACAAGACACACTACAGTCTTACAAGACACACTACAGTCTTACAAGACACACTACAGTCTTACAAGACACACTACAGTCTTACAAGACACACTACAGTCTTACAAGACACACTACAGTCTTACAAGACACACTACAGTCTTACAAGACACACTACAGTCTTACAAGACACACTACAGTCTTACAAGACACACTACAGTCTTACAAGACACACTACAGTCTTACAAGACACACTACAGTCTTACAAGACACACTACAGTCTTACAAGACACACTACAGTCTTACAAGACACACTACAGTCTTACAAGACACACTACAGTCTTACAAGACACACTACAGTCTTACAAGACACACTGAAGTCTTACAAGACACTAGTCTTACAAGACACACTACAGTCTTACAAGACACACTACAGTCTTACAAGACACACTACAGTCTTACAAGACACACTACAGTCTTACAAGACACACTACAGTCTTACAAGACACACTACAGTCTTACAAGACACACTACAGTCTTACAAGACACACTACAGTCTTACAAGACACACTACAGTCTTACAAGACACACTACAGTCTTACAAGACACTCTACAGTCTTACAAGACACACTACAGTCTTACAAGACACACTACAGTCTTACAAGACACACTACAGTCTTTCAAGACACACTACAGTCTTACAAGACACACTACAGTCTTACAAGACACACTACAGTCTTACAAGACTCACTACAGTCTTACAAGACACACTACAGTCTTACAAGACACACTACAGTCTTACAAGACACACTACAGTCTTACAAGACACACTACAGTCTTACAAGACACACTACAGTCTTACAAGACACACTACAGTCTTACAAGACACACTACAGTCTTACAAGACACACTACAGTCTTACAAGACACACTACAGTCTTACAAGACACACTACAGTCTTACAAGACACACTACAGTCTTACAAGACACACTACAGTCTTACAAGACACACTACAGTCTTACAAGACACACTACAGTCTTACAAGACACACTACAGTCTTACAAGACACACTACAGTCTTACAAGACACACTACAGTCTTACAAGACACACTACAGTCTTACAAGACACACTACAGTCTTACAAGACACACTACAGTCTTACAAGACACACTACAGTCTTACAAGACACACTACAGTCTTACAAGACACACTACAGTCTTACAAGACACACTACAGTCTTACAAGACACACTACAGTCTTACAAGACACACTACAGTCTTACAAGACACACTACAGTCTTACAAGACACACTACAGTCTTACAAGACACACTACAGTCTTACAAGACACACTACAGTCTTACAAGACACACTACAGTCTTACAAGACACACTACAGTCTTACAAGACACACTACAGTCTTACAAGACACACTACAGTCTTACAAGACACACTAGTCTTACAAGACACACTACAGTCTTACAAGACACACTACAGTCTTACAAGACACACTACAGTCTTACAAGACACACTACAGTCTTACAAGACACACTACAGTCTTACAAGACACACTACAGTCTTACAAGACACACTACAGTCTTACAAGACACACTACAGTCTTACAAGACACACTACAGTCTTACAAGACACACTACAGTCTTACAAGACACACTACAGTCTTACAAGACACACTACAGTCTTACAAGACACACTACAGTCTTACAAGACACACTACAGTCTTACAAGACACACTACAGTCTTACAAGACACACTACAGTCTTACAAGACACACTACAGTCTTACAAGACACACTACAGTCTTACAAGACACACTACAGTCTTACAAGACACACTACAGTCTTACAAGACACACTACAGTCTTACAAGACACACTACAGTCTTACAAGACACACTACAGTCTTACAAGACACACTACAGTCTTACAAGACACACTACAGTCTTACAAGACACACTACAGTCTTACAAGACACACTACAGTCTTACAAGACACACTACAGTCTTACAAGACACACTACAGTCTTACAAGACACACTACAAGACACACTACAGTCTTACAAGACACACTACAGTCTTACAAGACACACTACAGTCTTACAAGACACACTACAGTCTTACAAGACACACTACAGTCTTACAAGACACACTACAGTCTTACAAGACACACTACAGTCTTACAAGACACACTACAGTCTTACAAGACACACTAC
Organism: Cherax quadricarinatus; assembly: GCF_038502225.1. Taxonomy (NCBI): domain Eukaryota; kingdom Metazoa; phylum Arthropoda; class Malacostraca; order Decapoda; family Parastacidae; genus Cherax; species Cherax quadricarinatus. The sequence continues at coordinate 1,258,750 of NC_091389.1, read as the reverse complement.
AGTCTTACAAGACACACTACAGTCTTACAAGACACACTACAGTCTTACAAGACACACTACAGTCTTACAAGACACACTACAGTCTTACAAGACACACTACAGTCTTACAAGACACACTACAGTCTTACAAGACACACTACAGTCTTACAAGACACACTACAGTCTTACAAGACACACTACAGTCTTACAAGACACACTACAGTCTTACAAGACACACTACAGTCTTACAAGACACACTACAGTCTTACAAGACACACTACAGTCTTACAAGACACACTACAGTCTTACAAGACACACTACAGTCTTACAAGACACACTACAGTCTTACAAGACACACTACAGTCTTACAAGACACACTACAGTCTTACAAGACACACTACAGTCTTACAAGACACACTACAGTCTTACAAGACACACTACAGTCTTACAAGACACACTACAGTCTTACAAGACACACTACAGTCTTACAAGACACACTACAGTCTTACAAGACACACTACAGTCTTACAAGACACACTACAGTCTTACAAGACACACTACAGTCTTACAAGACACACTACAGTCTTACAAGACACACTACAGTCTTACAAGACACACTACAGTCTTACAAGACACACTACAGTCTTACAAGACACACTACAGTCTTACAAGACACACTACAGTCTTACAAGACACACTACAGTCTTACAAGACACACTACAGTCTTACAAGACACACTACTTACAAGACACACTACAGTCTTACAAGACACACTACAGTCTTACAAGACACACTACAGTCTTACAAGACACACTACAGTCTTACAAGACACACTACAGTCTTACAAGACACACTACAGTCTTACAAGACACACTACAGTCTTACAAGACACACTACAGTCTTACAAGACACACTACAGTCTTACAAGACACACTACAGTCTTACAAGACACACTACAGTCTTACAAGACACACTACAGTCTTACAAGACACACTACAGTCTTACAAGACACACTACAGTCTTACAAGACACTACTACAGTCTTACAAGACACACTACAGTCTTACAAGACACACTACAGTCTTACAAGACACACTACAGTCTTACAAGACACACTACAGTCTTACAAGACACACTACAGTCTTACAAGACACACTACAGTCTTACAAGACACTCTACAGTCTTACAATACACACTACAGTCTAACAAGACACACTACTGTCTTACAAGACACACTTCAGTTCTACAAGACACACTACAGTCTTACAAGACACACTACAGTCTTACAAGACACACTACAGTCTTACAAGACACACTACAGTCTTACAAGACACACTACGGTCTTACAAGACACACTACAGTCTAACAAGACACACTACAGTCTTACAAGACACACTACAGTCTTACAAGACACACTACAGTCTTACAAGACACACTACAGTCTTACAAGACACACTACAGTCTTACAAGACACACTACAGTCTTACAAGACACACTACAGTCTTACAAGACACACTAAGTCTTACAAGACACTACAGTCTTACAAGACACACTACAGTCTTACAACACACACTACTGTCTTACAAGACACACTACAGTCTTACAAGACACACAACAGTCTTACAAGACACACTACAGTCTTACAAGACACACTACAGTCTTACAAGACACACTACAGTCTTACAAGACACACTACAGTCTTACAAGACACACTACAGTCTTACAAGACACACTACAGTCTTACAAGACACACTACAGTCTTACAAGACACACTACAGTCTTACAAGACACACTATAGTCTTACAAGACACACTACAGTCTTTCAAGACACACTACAGTCTTACAAGACACACTACAGTCTTACAAGACACACTACAGTCTTACAAGACACACTACAGTCTTACAAGACACACTACAGTCTTACAAGACACACTACAGTCTTACAAGACACACTACAGTCTTACAAGACACACTACAGTGTTTCAAGACACACTACAGTCTTACAAGACACACTACAGTCTTACAAGACACACTACAGTCTTACAAGACACACTGCAGTCTTACAAGACACACTACAGTCTTACGAATCACACTGTAGTCTTACGAGACACACTACAGTCTTACAAGACTCTCTACAGTCATACAAGACACACTACAGTCTTACAAGACACACACTGCAGTCTTTCAAGACACACTACAGTCTTACAAGACACACTACAGTCTTACAAGACACACTACAGTCTTACAAGACACACTACAGTCTTACAAGACACACTACAGTCTTACAAGACACACTACAGTCTTACAAGACACACTACAGTCTTACAATACACACTACTGTCTTACTAGACACACTACAGTCTTACAAGACACACTACAGTCTTACAAGACACACTACAGTCTTACAAGACACACTACAGTCTTACAAGACACACTACAGTCTTACAAGACACACTACAGTCTTACAAGACACACTACAGTCTTACAAGACACACTACAGTCTTACAAGACACACTACAGTCTTACAAGACTCACTACAGTCTTACAAGACACACTGAAGTCTTACAAGACACTAGTCTTACAAGACACACTACAGTCTTACAAGACACACTACAGTCTTACAAGACACACTACAGTCATACAAGACACACTACAGTCTTACAAGACACACTGTAGTCTTACAAGACACACTACAGTCTTACAAGACACACTACAGTCTTACAAGACACACTACAGTCTTACAAGACACACTACAGTCTTACAAGACACACTACAGTCTTACAAGACACACTACAGTCTTACAAGACACACTACAGTCTTACAAGACACACTACCGTCTTACAAGACACACTACAGTCTTACAAGACACACTACAGTCTAACAAGACACACTACAGTCTTACAAGACACACTACAGTCTTACAAGACACACTACAGTCTTACAAGACACACTACAGTCTTACAAGACACACTACAGTCTTACAAGACACACTACAGTCTTACAAGACACACTACAGTCTTACAAGACACACTAGTCTTACAAGACACACTACAGTCTTACAAGACACACTACAGTCTTACAAGACACACTACAGTCTTACAAGACACACTACAGTCTTACAAGACACACTACAGTCTTACAAGACACACTACAGTCTTACAAGACACACTACAGTCTTACAAGACACACTATAGTCTTACAAGACACACTACAGTCTTACAAGACACACTACAGTCTTACAAGGCACACTACAGTCTTACAATACACACTACAGTCTTACAAGACACACTACAGTCTTACAAGACACACTACAGTCTTACAAGACACACTACAGTCTTACAAGACACACTAGTCTCTTACAAGACACACTACAGTCTTACAAGACACACTACAGTCTTACAAGACACACTACAGTCTTACAAGACACACTACAGTCTTACAAGACACACTACAGTCTTACAAGACACACTACAGTCTTACAAGACACACTACAGTCTTACAAGACACACTGAAGTCTTACAAGACACACTACAGTCTTACAAGACACACTACAGTCTTACAAGACACACTACAGTCTTACAAGACACACTACAGTCTTACAAGACACACTACAGTCTTACAAGACACACTACAGTCTTACAAGACACACTACAGTCTTACAAGACACACTACAGTCTTACAAGACACACTACAGTCTTACAAGACACACTACAGTCTTACAAGACACACTACAGTCTTACAAGACACACTACAGTCTTACAAGACACACTACAGTCTTACAAGACACACTACAGTCTTACAAGACACACTACAGTCTTACAAGACACACTACAGTCTTACAAGACACACTACAGTCTTACAAGACACACTACAGTCTTACAAGACACACTACAGTCTTACAAGACACACTACAGTCTTACAAGACACACTACAGTCTTACAAGACACACTACAGTCTTACAAGACACACTACAGTCTTACAAGACACACTACAGTCTTACAAGACACACTACAGTCTTACAAGACACACTACAGTCTTACAAGACACACTACAGTCTTACAAGACACACTACAGTCTTACAAGACACACTACACACACTACAGTCTTACAAGACACACTACAGTCTTACAAGACACACTACAGTCTTACAAGACACACTGCAGTCTTACAAGACAAACTACAGTCTTACAAGACACACTACAGTCTTACAAGACACACTGTAGTCTTACAAGACACACTACAGTCTTACAAGACACACTACAGTCTTACAAGACACACTACAGTCTTACAAGACACACTACAGTCTTACAAGACACACTACAGTCTTACAAGACACACTACAGTCTTACAAGACACACTACAGTCTTACAAGACACACTACAGTCTTACAAGACACACTACAGTCTTACAAGACACACTGAAGTCTTACAAGACACTAGTCTTACAAGACACACTACAGTCTTACAAGACACACTACAGTCTTACAAGACACACTACAGTCTTACAAGACACACTACAGTCTTACAAGACACACTACAGTCTTACAAGACACACTACAGTCTTACAAGACACACTGCAGTCTTACAAGACACACTACAGTCTTACAAGACACACTACAGTCTTACAAGACACACTACAGTCTTACAAGACACACTACAGTCTTACAAGACACACTACAGTCTTACAAGACACACTACAGTCTTACAAGACACACTGAAGTCTTACAAGACACTAGTCTTACAAGACACACTACAGTCTTACAAGACACACTACAGTCTTACAAGACACACTACAGTCTTACAAGACACACTACAGTCTTACAAGACACACTACAGTCTTACAAGACACACTACAGTCTAACAAGACACACTACAGTCTTACAAGACACACTACAGTCTTACAAGACACACTACAGTCTTACAAGACACACTACAGTCTTACAAGACACACTACAGTCTTACAAGACACACTACAGTCTTACAAGACACACTACAGTCTTACAAGACACACTACAGTCTTACAAGACACACTACAGTCTTACAAGACACACTACAGTCTTACAAGACACACTACAGTCTTACAAGACACACTACAGTCTTACAAGACACACTACAGTCTTACAAGACACACTACAGTCTTACAAGACACACTACAGTCTTACAAGACACACTACAGTCTTACAAGACACACTACAGTCTTACAAGACACACTACAGTCTTACAAGACACACTACAGTCTTACAAGACACACTACAGTCTTACAAGGCACACTACAGTCTTACAAGACACACTACAGTCTTACAAGACACACTACAGTCTTACAAGACACACTACAGTCTTACAAGACACACTACAGTCTTACAAGACACACTACAGTCTTACAAGACACACTACAGTCTTACAAGACACACTGAAGTCTTACAAGACACTAGTCTTACAAGACACACTACAGTCTTACAAGACACACTACAGTCTTACAAGACACACTACAGTCTTACAAGACACACTACAGTCTTACAAGACACACTACAGTCTTACAAGACACACTACAGTCTTACAAGACACACTACAGTCTTACAATACACACTACAGTCTTACAAGACACACTACAGTCTTACAAGACATGCTACAGTCTTACAAGACACTCTACAGTCTTACAAGACACACTACAGTCTTACAAAACACACTACAGTCTTACAAGACACACTACAGTCTTTCAAGACACACTACAGTCTTACAAGACACACTACAGTCTTACAAGACACACTACAGTCTTACAAGACTCACTACAGTCTTACAAGACACACTGAAGTCTTACAAGACACACTACAGTCTTACAAGACACACTACAGTCTTACAAGACACACTACAGTCTTACAAGACACACTACAGTCTTACAAGACACACTACAGTCTTACAAGACACACTACAGTCTTACAAGACACACTACAGTCTTTCAAGACACACTACAGTCTTACAAGACACACTACAGTCTTACAAGACACACTACAGTCTTACAAGACACACTACAGTCTTACAAGACACACTACAGTCTTACAAGACACACTACAGTCTTAGAAGACACTACAGTCTTACAAGACACACTACAGTCTTACAAGACACACTACAGTCTTACAAGACACACTACAGTCTTACAAGACACACTACAGTCTTACAAGACACACTACAGTCTTACAAGACACACTACAGTCTTACAAGACACACTACAGTCTTACAAGACACACTACAGTCTTACAAGACACACTACAGTCTTACAAGACACACTACAGTCTTACAAGACACACTACAGTCTTACAAGACACACTACAGTCTTACAAGACACACTACAGTCTTACAAGACACACTACAGTCTTACAAGACACACTACAGTCTTACAAGACACACTACAGTCTTACAAGACACACTACAGTCTTACAAGACACACTACAGTCTTACAAGACACACTACAGTCTTACAAGACACACTACAGTCTTACAAGACACACTACAGTCTTACAAGACACACTACAGTCTTACAAGACACACTACAGTCTTACAAGACACACTACAGTCTTACAAGACACACTACAGTCTTACAAGACACACTACAGTCTTACAAGACACACTACAGTCTTACAAGACACACTACAGTCTTACAAGACACACTACAGTCTTACAAGACACACTACAGTCTTACAAGACACACTACTTAGTCTTACAAGACACACTACAGTCTTACAAGACACACTACAGTCTTACAAGACACACTACAGTCTTACAAGACACACTACAGTCTTACAAGACACACTACAGTCTTACAAGACACACTACAGTCTTACAAGACACACTACAGTCTTACAAGACACACTACAGTCTTACAAGACACACTACAGTCTTACAAGACTCACTACAGTCTTTCAAGACACACTACAGTCTTACAAGACACACTAGTCTTACAAGACACACTACAGTCTTACAAAACACACTACAGTCTTCCAAGACACACTACAGTCTTACAAGACACACTACAGTCTTACAAGACACACTACAGTAGTATAAGACACACTACAATCTTACCAGACACACTGCAGTCTTACAAAACACACTACAGTCTTACAAGACACACTACAGTCTTACAAGACACACTACAGTCTTACAAGACACACTACAGTCTTACAAGACACACTACAGTCTTACAAGACACACTACAGTCTTACAAGACACACTACAGTCTTACAAGACACACTACAGTCTTACAAGACACACTACAGTCTTACAAGACACACTACAGTCTTACAAGACACACTACAGTCTTACAAGACACACTACAGTCTTACAAGACACACTACAGTCTTACAAGACACACTACAGTCTTACAAGACACACTACAGTCTTACAAGACACACTACAGTCTTACAAGACACACTACAGTCTTACAAGACACACTACAGTCTTACAAGACACACTACAGTCTTACAAGACACACTACAGTCTTACAAGACACACTACAGTCTTACAAGACACACTACAGTCTTACAAGACACACTACAGTCTTACAAGACACACTACAGTCTTACAAGACACACTACAGTCTTACAAGACACACTACAGTCTTACAAGACACACTACAGTCTTACAAGACACACTACAGTCTTACAAGACACACTACAGTCTTACAAGACACACTACAGTCTTACAAGACACACTACAGTCTTACAAGACACACTACAGTCTTACAAGACACACTACAGTCTTACAAGACACACTACAGTCTTACAAGACACACTACAGTCTTACAAGACACACTACAGTCTTACAAGACACACTACAGTCTTACAAGACACACTACAGTCTTACAAGACACACTACAGTCTTACAAGACACACTACAGTCTTACAAGACACACTACAGTCTTACAAGACACACTACAGTCTTACAAGACACACTACAGTCTTACAAGACACACTACAGTCTTACAAGACACACTACAGTCTTACAAGACACACTACAGTCTTACAAGACACACTACAGTCTTACAAGACACACTACAGTCTTACAAGACACACTACAGTCTTACAAGACACACTACAGTCTTACAAGACACACTACAGTCTTACAAGACACACTACAGTCTTACAAGACACACTACAGTCTTACAAGACACACTACAGTCTTACAAGACACACTACAGTCTTACAAGACACACTACAGTCTTACAAGACACACTACAGTCTTACAAGACACACTACAGTCTTACAAGACACACTACAGTCTTACAAGACACACTACAGTCTTACAAGACACACTACAGTCTTACAAGACACACTACAGTCTTACAAGACACACTACAGTCTTACAAGACACACTACAGTCTTACAAGACACACTACAGTCTTACAAGACACACTACAGTCTTACAAGACACACTACAGTCTTACAAGACACTGACTACACACTAGTCTTACAAGACACACTACAGTCTTACAAGACACACTACAGTCTTACAAGACACACTACAGTCTTACAAGACACACTACAGTCTTACAAGACACACTACAGTCTTACAAGACACACTACAGTCTTACAAGACACACTACAGTCTTACAAGACACACTACAGTCTTACAAGACACACTACAGTCTTACAAGACACACTACAGTCTTACAAGACACACTACAGTCTTACAAGACACACTACAGTCTTACAAGACACACTACAGTCTTACAAGACACACTACAGTCTTACAAGACACACTACAGTCTTACAAGACACACTACAGTCTTACAAGACACACTACAGTCTTACAAGACACACTACAGTCTTACAAGACACACTACAGTCTTACAAGACACACTACAGTCTTACAAGACACACTACAGTCTTACAAGACACACTACAGTCTTACAAGACACACTACAGTCTTACAAGACACACTACAGTCTTACAAGACACACTACAGTCTTACAAGACACACTACAGTCTTACAAGACACACTACAGTCTTACAAGACACACTACAGTCTTACAAGACACACTACAGTCTTACAAGACACACTACAGTCTTACAAGACACACTACAGTCTTACAAGACACACTACAGTCTTACAAGACACACTACAGTCTTACAAGACACACTACAGTCTTACAAGACACACTACAGTCTTACAAGACACACTACAGTCTTACAAGACACACTACAGTCTTACAAGACACACTACAGTCTTACAAGACACACTACAGTCTTACAAGACACACTACAGTCTTACAAGACACACTACAGTCTTACAAGACACACTACAGTCTTACAAGACACACTACAGTCTTACAAGACACACTACAGTCTTACAAGACACACTACAGTCTTACAAGACACACTACAGTCTTACAAGACACACTACAGTCTTACAAGACACACTACAGTCTTACAAGACACACTACAGTCTTACAAGACACACTACAGTCTTACAAGACACACTACAGTCTTACAAGACACACTACAGTCTTACAAGACACACTACAGTCTTACAAGACACACTACAGTCTTACAAGACACACTACAGTCTTACAAGACACACTACAGTCTTACAAGACACACTACAGTCTTACAAGACACACTACAGTCTTACAAGACACACTACAGTCTTACAAGACACACTACAGTCTTACAAGACACACTACAGTCTTACAAGACACACTACAGTCTTACAAGACACACTACAGTCTTACAAGACACACTACAGTCTTACAAGACACACTACAGTCTTACAAGACACACTACAGTCTTACAAGACACACTACAGTCTTACAAGACACACTACAGTCTTACAAGACACACTACAGTCTTACAAGACACACTACAGTCTTACAAGACACACTACAGTCTTACAAGACACACTACAGTCTTACAAGACACACTACAGTCTTACAAGACACACTACAGTCTTACAAGACACACTACAGTCTTACAAGACACACTACAGTCTTACAAGACACACTACAGTCTTACAAGACACACTACAGTCTTACAAGACACACTACAGTCTTACAAGACACACTACAGTCTTACAAGACACACTACAGTCTTACAAGACACACTACAGTCTTACAAGACACACTACAGTCTTACAAGACACACTACAGTCTTACAAGACACACTACAGTCTTACAAGACACACTACAGTCTTACAAGACACACTACAGTCTTACAAGACACACTACAGTCTTACAAGACACACTACAGTCTTACAAGACACACTACAGTCTTACAAGACACACTATAGTCTAACAAGACACACTACAGTCTTTCAAGACACACTACAGTCTTACAAGACACACTACAGTCTTACAAGACACACTACAGTCTTACAAGACACACTACAGTCTTACAAGACACACTACAGTCTTACAAGACACACTACAGTCTTACAAGACACACTACAGTCTTACAAGACACACTACAGTTTTACAAGACACACTACAGTCTTACAAGACACACTACAGTCTTTCAAGACACATTACAGTCTTACAAGAAAAACTACCGTCTTACAAGACACACTACAGTCTTACAAGACTCACTACAGTCTTACAAGACTCACTGAAGTCTTACAAGGCACTAGTCTTACAAGACACACTACAGTCTCACAAGACACACTACAGTCTTACAAGACACACTACAGTCTTACAAGACACACTACAGTCTTACAAAACACACTACAGTCTTACAAGACACACTACAGTCTTACAAGACACACTACAGTCTTACAATACACACTGTAGTCTTACAAGACACACTACAGTCTTACAAGACATGCTACAGTCTTACAAGACACTCTACTGTCTTGCAAGACACACTACAGTCTTACAAAAACACACTATAGTCTTAAAAGACACACTACAGTCTTTCAAGACACACTACAGTCTTACAAGACACACTACAGTCTTACAAGACAAACTACAGTCTTGCAAGACTCACTACAGTCTTACAAGACACACTGAAGTCTTACAAGACACACTCCAGTCTAACAAGACACACTGCAGTCTTACAAGACACACTACAGTCTTACAAGACACACTCCAGTCTTACAAGACACACTATAGTCTTACAAGACACACTATAGTCTTACAAGACACACTACAGTCTTTCAAGACACACTACAGTCTTTCAAGACACACTACGGTCTTACAAGACACACTGTAGTCTTACAAGACACACTACAGTCTTACAAGACATGCTACAGTCTTACAAGACACTCTACAGTCTTACAAGACACACTACAGTCTTACAAGACACACTACAGTCTTACAAGACACACTACAGTCTTTCAAGACACATTACAGTCTTACAAGACAAACTACAGTCTTACAAGACACACTACAGTTTTTCAAGACACACTACATTCTTACAAGACACACTACAGTCTTACAAGACACACTACAGTCTTACAAGACATGCTACAGTCTTACAAGACACACTACAGTCTTACAAGACACACTACAGTCTTACAAGACACACTACAGTCTTACAAGACACACTACAGTCTTTCAAGACACACTACAGTCTTAGAAGACACACTATAGTCTTACAAGACATACTACAGTCTTACAAGACCCACTACAGTCTTACAAGACTCACTACAGTCTTACAAGACACACTGAAGTCTTACAAGACACTAGTCTTACAAGACACACTACAGTCTTTCAAGACACACTACAGTCTTACAAGACACACTACAGTCATACAAGACACACTACAGTCTTACAAGACACAATGTAGTCTTACAAGACACACTAAAGTCTTACAAGACACGCTACACTCTTACAAGACACTCTACAGTCTTACAAGACACACTATAGTCTCACAAGACACACTACAGTCTTACAAGTCATGCTACAGTCTTACAAATCACACTACAGTCTTACAAATCACACTTCAGTCTTAAAAGACACACTACAGTCTTACAAGACACTCTACAGTCTTACAAGACACACTACAGTTTTAAAAGACACACTATAGTCTTACAAGACACACTACAGTCTTTCAAGACACATTACAGTCTTACAAGACAAACTACAGTCTTACAAGACTCACTACAGTCTTACAAGACTCACTGAAGTCTAACAAGACACTAGTCATACAAGACACACTACAGTCTCAGAAGACACACAACAGTCTTACAAGACACACTACAGTCTTACAAGACACACTACAGACTTTCAAGACACACTACAGTCTTACAAGACACACTACAGTCTTACAAGACACACTACAGAATTACAAGACACGCTACAGTCTTACAATACACTCTACAGTCTTACAAGACACACTACAGTCTTTCAAAACACACTACAGTCTTACAAGACATAATACAGTCTTACAAGACACACTACAGTCTTACAAGACTCACTACAGTCTTACAAGACACACTGAAGTCTTACAAGACACTAGTCTCTCAAGACACACTACAGTCTCACAAGACACACTGCAGTCTTACAAGATACACTACAGTCTTACAAGACACACTACAGTCTTACAAGACACACTACAGTCTTACAAGACACACTACAGTCTTACAAGACTCATTACAGTCTTAAAAGACACACTGAAGTCTCACAAGAAACTAGTCTTTCAAGACAAACTACAGTCTTACAAGACACACTGCAGTCTTACAAGACACACTAAAGCCTTATAGGACACACTACAGACTTACAAGACACACTACAGTCTTACAAGACACACTACAGTCTTACAAGACACACTGTAGTCTTTCAAGACACACTACAGTCTTACAAGACATGCTACAGTTTTACAAGACACTCTGCAGTCTCACAAGACACACTACAGTCTTACAAGACACACTACAGCCTTACAAGACACACTGTAGTCTTACAAGACACACTACAGTCTTACAAGACTTGCTACAGTCTTACAAGACACTCTACAGTCTTACAAGACACACTACAGTCTTACAAGACACACTACAGTCTTACAAAACACACTACAGTCTTACAAGTCACACTACAGTTTTACAAGACACACTACAGTCTTACAAGACACACTACAGTCTTTCAAGACACATTATAGTCTTACAAGACAAACTACAGTCTTACAAGTCTCAATACAGTCTTACAAGACTCACTGAAGTCTTACAAGACTCACTGAAGTCTTACAAGACACTAGTCTTACAAGACACACTATAGTCTCAAAAGACACACTACTGTCTTAAAAGACACACTGCAGTCTTACAAGATACACTACAGTCTTACAAGACACACTACAGTCTTACAAGACACACTACAGTCTTACAAGACACACTACAGTCTTACAAGACACACTACAGTCTTACAAGACACACTACAGTCTTACAAGACACACTACAGTCTTTCAAGACACACTACAGTCTTACAAGACACACTACAGTCTTACAAGACACACTACAGTCTTACAAGACACACTACAGTCTTACAAGACACACTACAGTCTTACAAGACACACTACAGTCTTACAAGACAAACTACAATCTTACAAGACACACTACAGTCTTACAAGACACACTACAGTCTTACAAGACACACTACAGTCTTACAAGACACACTACAGTCTTACAAGACACACTACAGTCTTACAAGACACACTACAGTCTTACAAGACACACTACAGTCTTACAAGACACACTACAGTCTTACAAGACACACTACAGTCTTACAAGACACACTACAGTCTTACAAGACACACTACAGTCTTACAAGACACACTACAGTCTTACAAGACACACTACAGTCTTACAAGACACACTACAGTCTTACAAGACACACTACAGTCTTACAAGACACACTACAGTCTTACAAGACACACTACAGTCTTACAAGACACACTACAGTCTTACAAGACACACTACAGTCTTACAAGACACACTACAGTCTTACAAGACACACTACAGTCTTACAAGACACACTACAGTCTTACAAGACACACTGAAGTCTTACAAGACACACTACAGTCTTACAAGACACACTACAGTCTTACAAGACACACTACAGTCTTACAAGACACACTACAGTCTTAAAAGACACACTACAGTCTTACAAGACACACTACAGTCTTACAAGACACACTACAGTCTTACAAGACACACTACAGTCTTACAAGACACACTACAGTCTTACAAGACACACTACAGTCTTACAAGACACACTACAGTCTTACAAGACACACTACAGTCTTACAAGACACACTACAGTCTTACAAGACACACTACAGTCTTACAAGACACACTACAGTCTTACAAGACACACTACAGTCTTACAAGACACACTACAGTCTTACAAGACACACTACAGTCTTACAAGACACACTACAGTCTTACAAGACACACTACAGTCTTACAAGACACACTACAGTCTAACAAGACACACTACAGTCTTACAAGACACACTACAGTCTTACAAGACACACTACAGTCTTACAAGACACACTACAGTCTTACAAGACACACTACAGTCTTACAAGACACACTACAGTCTTACAAGACACACTACAGTCTTACAAGACACACTGTAGTCTTACAAGACACACTACAGTCTTACAAGACACACTACAGTCTTACAAGACACACTACAGTCTTACAAGACACACTACAGTCTTACAAGACACACTACAGTCTTACAAGACACACTACAGTCTTACAAGACACACTACAGTCTTACAAGACACACTACAGTCTTACAAGACACACTACAGTCTTACAAGACACACTACAGTCTTACAAGACACACTACAGTCTTACAAGACACAGTACAGTCTTACAAGACACACTACAGTCTTACAAGACACACTACAGTCTTACAAGACACACTACAGTCTTACAAGACACACTACAGTCTTACAAGACACACTACAGTCTTACAAGACACACTGAAGTCTTACAAGACACACTACAGTCTTACAAGACACACTACAGTCTTACAAGACACACTACAGTCTTACAAGACACACTACAGTCTTACAAGACACACTACAGTCTTACAAGACACACTACAGTCTTACAAGACACACTACAGTCTTACAAGACACACTACAGTCTTACAAGACACACTACAGTCTTACAAGACACACTACAGTCTTACAAGACACACTACAGTCTTACAAGACACACTACAGTCTTACAAGACACACTACAGTCTTACAAGACACACTACAGTCTTACAAGACACACTACAGTCTTACAAGACACACTACAGTCTTACAAGACACACTACAGTCTTACAAGACACACTACAGTCTTACAAGACACACTACAGTCTTACAAGACACACTACAGTCTTACAAGACACACTACAGTCTTACAAGACACACTACAGTCTTACAAGACACACTACAGTCTTACAAGACACACTACAGTCTTACAAGACACACTACAGTCTTACAAGACACACTACAGTCTTACAAGACACACTACAGTCTTACAAGACACACTACAGTCTTACAAGACACACTACAGTCTTACAAGACACACTACAGTCTTACAAGACACACTACAGTCTTACAAGACACACTACAGTCTTACAAGACATACTACAGTCTTACAAGACACACTACAGTCTTACAAGACACACTACAGTCTTACAAGACACACTACAGTCTTACAAGACACACTACAGTCTTACAAGACACACTACAGTCTTACAAGACACACTACAGTCTTACAAGACACACTACAGTCTTACAAGACACACTACAGTCTTACAAGACACACTACAGTCTTACAAGACACACTACAGTCTTACAAGACACACTACAGTCTTACAAGACACACTACAGTCTTACAAGACACACTCCAGTCTTACAAGACACACTACAGTCTTACAAGACACACTACAGTCTTACAAGACACACTACAGTCTTACAAGACACACTACAGTCTTACAAGACACACTACAGTCTTACAAGACACACTGCAGTCTTACAAGACACACTACAGTCTTACAAGACACACTACAGTCTTACAAGACACACTACAGTCTTACAAGACACACTACAGTCTTACAAGACACACTACAGTCTTACAAGACACACTACAGTCTTACAAGACACACTACAGTCTTACAAGACACGCTACAGTCTTACAAGACACACTACAGTCTTTCAAGACACACTACAGTCTTACAAGACACACTACAGTCTTACAAGACACACTACAGTCTTACAAGACACTACAGTCTTACAAGACACACTACAGTCTTTCACAAGACACACTACAGTCTTACAAGACACACTACAGTCTTACAAGACACACTACACACTTACAAGACACACTACAGTCTTACAAGACACACTACAGTCTTACAAGACACACTACAGTCTTACAAGACACACTACAGTCTTACAAGACACACTACAGTCTTACAAGACACTACAGTCTTACAAGACACACTACAGTCTTACAAGACACACTACAGTCTTACAAGACACACTACAGTCTTACAAGACACACTACAGTCTTACAAGACACACTACAGTCTTACAAGACACACTACAGTCTTACAAGACACACTACAGTCTTACAAGACACACTACAGTCTTACAAGGCACACTACAGTCTTACAAGATACACTACAGTCTTACAAGACACACTACAGTCTTACAAAACACACTTCAGTCTTACAAAACACACTGAAGTCTTACAAGGCACACTACTGTCTTACAAGACACACTACAGTCTTACAAGACACACTACAGTCTTACAAGACACATTTTAGTCCTACAAGACACACTACAGTCTTACAAGACACACTACAGTCTTACAAGACACACTACAGTCTTACAAGACACACTACAGTCTTACAAGACACACTGTAGTCTTACAAGACACACTACAGTCTTACAAGACACACTACAGTCTTACAAGACACACTACAGTCTTACAAGACACACTACAGTCTTACAAGACACACTACAGTCTTACAAGACACACTACAGTCTTACAAGACACACTACAGTCTTACAAGACACACTACAGTCTTACAAGACACTCTACAGTCTTACAAGACACACTACAGTCTTACAAGACACACTACAGTCTTACAAGACACACTACAGTCTTACAAGACATATATACAGTCTTGCAAGACACGCTACAGTCTTACAAGACACACTACAGTCTTACAAGACACACTACAATCTTACAAGACACACTACAGTCTTGCAAGACACACTACAGTCTTACAAGACATGCTACAGTCTTACAAGACACACTACAGTCTTACAAGACACACTGTAGTCTTACAAGACACACTACAGTCTTACAAGACAAGCTACAGTCTTACAAGACAATCTACAGTCTTACAAGACACACTACAATCTTACAAGACACACTACACTCTTTCAAGACACACTACAGTCTTAGAAGACACACTATAGTCTTATAAGACTCACTACAGTCTTACAAGACACACTGAAGTCTTACAAGACACTAGTCTTACAAGACACACTACAGTCTTTCAAGACACACTACAGTCTTACAAGACACAGTGTAGTCTTACAAGACACACTAAAGTCTCACAAGACATGCTACACTCTTACAAGACATTCTACAGTCTTACAAGACACACTGTAGTCTCACAAGACACACTACAGTCTTACAAGTCACGCTACAGTCTTACAAATCACACTACAGTCTTACAAATCACACTTCAGTCTTACAAGAGACACTACAGTCTTACAAGACACATTACAGTCTTTCCAGACACACTGTAGTCTTACAAGACTCACTACAGTCTTACAAGACATACTACAGTCTTACAAGACACTCTACAGTCTTACAAGACTCTCTACAGTCTTAGAAGGCACACTACAGTCTTACAAGACACACTACAGTCTTTCAAGACAAACTACAGTCTTACAAGACACACTACAGTCTTACAAAACATACTACAGTCTTACAAGACACACTACAGTCTTACAAGACACTCTGAAGTCTTACGAGACACTAGTCCCACAAGACACACTACAGTCTTACAAGACACACTACAGTCTTACAAGACACACTACAGTCTTACAAGACACACTACAGTCTTACAAGACACACTCTAGTCTTACAAGACACACTACAGTCTTACAAGACACACTACAGTCTTACAAGACACACTACAGTCTTACAAGACACACTGTAGTCTTACAAGACACACTACAGTCTTACAAGACACGCTACAGTCTTACAAGAAACTCTACAGTCTTACAAGACACACTACTGTCTTACAAGACACACTACAGTCTTACAAGACACACTGTAGTCTTACAAGACACACTACAGACTTACAAGACACGCTGCAGTCTTACAAGACACTCTACAGTCTTACAAGACACACTAAAGTCTTACAAGACACACTACAGTCTTGCAAGACACACTACAGTCTTAGAAGACTCACTGCAGCCTTACAAGACACACTACAGTCTTACAAGACACACTGCAGTCTTTCAAAACACAATACAGTCTTACAAGACACACTACAGTCTTACAAGACACACTAGAGTCGTACAAGACACACTAGAGTCTTTCAAGACAAACTATAGTCTTACAAGACACACTACAGTCTTACAAGACACACTAAAGTCTTACAAGACATACTGTAGTCTTACAAGACACACTACAGTCTTACAAGACACACTACAGTCTTACAAGACACACTACAGTCTTAAAAGACACACTACAGTCTTACAAGACACACTACAGTCTTACAAGATACGCTGTAGTCTTACAAGACACACTACAGTCTTACAAGACATGCTACAGTCTTACAAGACATTCTACAGTCTTACAAGACAAACTACAGTCTTGCAAGACTCACTACAGTCTTACAAGACAGGCTGAAGTCTTACAAGACACACTCCAGTCTTACAAGACACACTACAGTCTTACAAGACACACTCCAGTCTTACAAGACACACTACAGTCTTACAAAACACACCACAGTCTTCGAAGACACGCTACAGTCTTAAAAGAGATACTGCAGACTTAAAAGACACACTACAATCTTACAAGACACACTATATTTTTGCAAGACACACTACAGTCTTACAAGACACACTATATTTTTGCAAGACACACTACAGTCTTACAAGACACGCTACAGTCTTACAAGACAAAGTACAGTCTTACAAGACACACTGTAGTCTTACAAGACACACTACAGTCTTACAAGACACGCTACAGTCTTACAAGACACACTACAATCTTTCAAGACACACTACAGTTTTTCAAGACACACTACAGTATTAGAAGGCACACTATAGTCTTACAAGACATACTACAGTCTTACAAGACCCACTACAGTCTTATAAGACTCACTACAGTCTTACAAGACACACTGAAGTCTTTCAAGACACTAGTCTTACAAGACACACTACAGTCTTTCAAGACACACTACAGTCTTACAAGACACACTATAGTCATACAAGACACACTACAGTCTTACAAGACACACTGTAGTCTTACAAGACACACTAAAGTCTTACAAGACACGCTACACTCTTACAAGACACTCTACAGTCTTACAAGACACACTGTAGTCTCACAAGACACACTACAGTCTTACAAGACAACTAGTCTTAAAGACACACTGTAGTCTTACAAGACACACTACAGTCTTACAAGACAGCATACAGTCTTATAAGACAAACTACAGTCTTGCAAGACTCACACAGTCTTACAAGACAAGACACCTTACAAACAGCTTAGCTACAGACACACTCAGTCTTACAAGACACATACAGTCTTACAAGACAACTACAGTCTTACAAGACACACTAAGTCTTTCAAGACACACTATATCTTTCAAGACACACTACAGTCTTCAAGACAACTACAGTCTTAAGACCACTACAGTCTTACAAGACACTTCAGTCTACCAGCCAAGATCAAACACATCTACAGTCTTACAACACACTCTACAAGTCTTACAAGACACACTCAGTTTTACAAGACACCTACAGTCTTAGAAGACACACTATAGTCTTTCAAGACACATACAGTCTTACAAGACAATCTACAGATCTTACAAGACACCTACAGTTACAGTCTTATAAACATCTTAAGTCACTAAAGACACTAGTCTTACAGACACACTACAGTCTTTCAAGACACACTACATCTTAAAGACACCTCAGTCTCACAAGACAACACAGTCTTACAAGACACACAAGTCTTACAAGACACACTAACAGTATCTACAAGACACGCCATCTTAAAGACACCTATAGTCTTACAAGACATACTAAGTCTTACAAGACCTACAGTCTTACAAGCTCTAACAGTCTTATAAACAACAATCTTCAAACACAGTCTTACAAGCACATATCAGTCTTACAAGAACACTACAGTCTTACAAGACACCTACAGTCATACAAGACACACTACAGTCTTACAAGACACACTTAGTCTTACAAGACACACTAAA
The DNA here is from genome assembly GCF_038502225.1 of Cherax quadricarinatus. Lineage (NCBI taxonomy): Eukaryota > Metazoa > Arthropoda > Malacostraca > Decapoda > Parastacidae > Cherax > Cherax quadricarinatus. Next base: position 1,238,325 of record NC_091389.1, on the reverse strand, counting down.
GTCTTCAAGACACTACATCTTACAAGACAAACTCACAGTCTTACAAGACACTTACTTACAAGACCACTAGTCTTACAAGTAGCACAGTCTACAAGATCACACTACAGTCTAAAATCACAACTTCAGTCTTAAAGACACTACAGTCTTACAAGACACTCTACAGTCTTTAAGACACACTACAGTCTTAAAGACACACTACAGTCTTACAAGACACATCTTCAGAATTACAAACTCGACAACTACAGTCTTACAAGACTCTCAAGACTCTACAAGACTCTTTAAGTCAAAAGACACTCAGTCATACAAAACACTACAGTCTCAGAAGACACACAACAGTCTTACAAGACCTACTTCAGCACACTCGACTTCAAGACACACTACAGTCTTACAAGACACAGTCTCAAGCTTACACACACTCACAAGATACAGCAGCTTACAAGTACACATACAGCTCTACAGTACACAACACTACAGTCTTCTCAAACACACTACAGTCTTACAAGACATAATAGCAGTCTTACAAGACCATTACAGTCTTACAAAGACCACTAGTCTTACAAGACACATAAGTCTTTAAGAACTAGTCTCTCAAGACACTACAGTCTCACAAGACACAGCCACAAAGCCTTATAGGACACACTACATACACTACATCTTCAAGACACACACAGTCTTACAAGACACACTACAGTCTTACAAGACTCATTCAGTCTTAAAACACACTGAACTTACAAGAACTAGTCTTTAAAGACACTCACGTCTCACAAGACACACTACAGTCTTACAAGACACACTAAGCCTTATAGGCCTACAAGACCACACTGTAGTCTTACAAGACACCTACAGTCTTAAAGACTTGAGTCTTCAAGACACCTACAGTCTTACAAACACTACAGTTTTACAAGACACTCTGCAGTCTCAAAACACTACAGTCTTACAAGTCACACTACAGCCTTACAAGACTACTGTAAAAGTTCAAGTACACTACAGTCTTTAAGACACAGAATCTTACAGCTTACAAAACATCAGTCTTACAAGCCACTACAGTCTTACAAACACATCAGTCTTACATACATACAGTTTAAGCTCACTAGACACTTACTAGACAAACACACAGTCTTCAAAAAGTAATCTTACAGTAAAACACACTGACAGTCTAAACAGCTTACAGCTACTGAAGTCTTACAAGACTCACGAGTCTTACAAAACCACTATCTTAAAGCACACTAAGTCTCAAGACACACTACGTCTTAAAGACACACTGCAGTCTTAGAAGGACACACTACAGTCTTCAGAGCTTCATCTTACAAGAACTACTAGCTTAGAAGGCACACTACAGTCTTACAAGAACACTACACTGTCTTACAAGACACACTAAAGTCTTAGTAGATAGTTTTCAAGACACACTAGTCTTACAAGACACACTACAGTCTTACAAGACACCTTAATGTCTTACAGAACACTACAGTTTACAAGACACACTACAGTCTTCAAGACCACTACAGTCTTTCAAACCACTAAGTCTTACAGAAACTAGCCGTCTTACAAGACACACTACAGACTCAAGACCACTACAGTCTTAAAATCATGAAGCTTACAAGGCATAGTCTTACAAGACACACTACAGTCTTTCAAGACACACTACAGTCTTACAAGACACACTACAGTCATACAAGACACACTACAGTCTAACAAGACACATTGTAGTCTTACAAGACACACTAAGGTCTTACAAGACACGCTACACTCTTACAAGACACTCTACAGTCTTACAAGACACACTGCAGTCTCACAAGACACACTACAGTCTTACAAGACACACTACAGTCTTACAAGACTCACTACAGTCTTACAAGACATACTACAGTCTTACAAGACACACTACAGTCTTACAAGACACACTAAAGTCTTACAAGACTTACAAGACTACAGTCTTACAAGACACAGCTACAGTCTTACAAGACACTCTACAGTCTAACAAGACTCTCTACAGTCTTAGAAGGCACACTACAGTCTTACAAGACACACTACAGTCTTTCAAGACAAACTACAGTCTAACAAGACACACTACAGTCTTACAAAACATACTACAGTCTTACAAGACTCACTACAGTCTTACAAGACACTCTGAAGTCTTACGAGACACTAGTCCCACAAGACATACTAAAGCCTTACAAGACACACTACAGTCTTACAAGACACACTACAGTCTTACAAGACACACTACAGTCTTACAAGACACACTGTAGTCTTACAAGACACACTACAGTCTTACAAAACATACTACAGTCTTACAAGACTCACTACAGTCTTACAAGACACTCTGAAGTCTTACGAGACACTAGTCCCACAAGACATACTAAAGCCTTACAAGACACGCTACAGTCTTACAAGACACACTACAGTCTTACAAGACACACTGCAGTCTTACAAGACACACTACAGTCTTACAAGACACACTGTAGTCTTACCAGACACACTACAGACTTACAAGACACGCGACAGTCTTACAAGACACTCTACAGTCTTACAAGACACACTACAGTCTTACAAGACACACTACAGTCTTGCAAGACACACTACAGTCATTCAAGACACACAACAGTCTTACAAGACACACTACAGTCTTACAAGACACACTACAGTCTTAGAAGACTCACTGCAGCCTTACAAGACACACTACAGTCTTACAAGACACACTGCAGTCTTTCAAAACACACTATAGTCTTACAAGACACACTACAGTATTACAAGACACACTACAGTCTTACAAGACACACTACAGTCTTTCAAGACAAACTACAGTCTTACAAGACACACTACAGTCTTACAAGACACACTACAGTCTTACAAGACAGGCTACAGTCTTACAATTCATACTGCAGTCTTACAAGACACACTACAGTCTTACAAGACACTAGTCTTTCAAGACACACTACAGTCTTACAAGACACACTGCAGTCTTACAAGACAAACTACAGTCTTAGAAGACACACTACAGTCTTACAAGACACACTACAGTCTTGCAAGACACTACAGGCTTACAAGACACACTACAGTCTTACAAGACACATTATAGTCTTACAAGACACACTACAGTCTTACAAGACATGCTACAGTCTTACAAGACACTCTGCAGTCTCACAAGACAAACTACAGTCTTACAAGACACACTACAGTCTTACAAGACACACTGTAGTCTTACAAGACACACTAGAGTCTTACAAGACACACTACAGTCTTACAAGACACTCTTCAGTCTTACAAGACACACTACAGTTTTACAAGACACACTACAGTCTTACAAGACACACTACAGTCTTTCAAGACACATTACAGTCTTACAAGACAAACTACAGTCTTACAAGTCTCACTACAGTCTTACAAGACTCACTGAAGTCTTACAAGACACTAGTCTTACAAGACACACTACAGTCTCAAAAGACACACTACAGTCTTACAAGACACACTACAGTCTTACAAGACACACTACAGTCTTACAAGACACACTACAGTCTTACAAGACACACTACAGTCTTACAAGACACACTTCAGTCTTACAAGACACACTGCAGTCTTAGAAGGCACACTACAGTCTTACAAGACACTCTACAGTCTTACAAGACACACTACAGCCTTAGAAGGCACACTACAGTCTTACAAGACACACTACAGTCTTACAAGACACACTACAGTCTTTCAAGACAAACTACAGTCTTACAAGACACACTACATTCTTAAAAAACACACTACAGTCTTGCAAGACTCACTACAGTCTTACAAGACACTCTGAAGTCATACAAAACACTAGTCTCACAAGACACACTACAGTCTTACAAGACACACTACAGTCTTACAAGACACACTACAGTCTTACAAGACACACTACAGTCTTACAAGACACACTGTAGTCTTACAAGACACACTACAGTCTTACAAGACACGCTACAATCGTACAAGACACTCTACTGTCTTACAAGACACACTACAGTCTTACAAGACACGCAATTGTCTTACAAGACACTATACTGTCTTACAAGACACACTACAGTCTTACAAGACACACTGTAGTCTTACAAGACAAACTACAGACTTACAAGACACGCTACAGTCTTACAAGACACTCTACAGTCTTACAAGACACACTGTAGTCTTACACGACAAACTACAGACTTACAAGACACGCTACAGTCTTACAAGACACTCTACAGTCTTACAAGACACGCTACAGTCTTATAAGACACACTACAGTCTTACAAGATACACTATAGTCTTATAAGACACACTACAGTCTTACAAGACACACTACAGTCTTACAAGACACACTAGAGTCTTACAAGACACACTGTAGTCTTACAAGACACACTACAGTCTTACAAGACATGCTACAGTCTTACAAGACACTCTGCAGTCTCACAAGACACACTACAGTCTTACAAGACATACAATAGTCTTACAAGACACACTGTAGTCTTACAAGACATGCTACAGTCTTACAAGACACTCTGCAGTCTCACAAGACAAACTACAGTCTTACAAGACACACTACAGTCTTACAAAACACACCGTAGTCTTACAAGACACACTACAGTCTTACAAGACACGCTACAGTCTTACAAGACACTCTACAGTCTTACAAGACACACTACAGTTTTACAAGACACACTACAGTCTTACAAAACACACCGTAGTCTTACAAGACACACTACAGTCTTACAACACACGCTACAGTCTTACAAGACACTCTACAGTCTTACAAGACACACTACAGTTTTACAAGACACACTACAGTCTTACAGGACACACTACAGTCTTTCAAGGCACATTACAGACGTACAAGACAAACTACAGTCTTATAAGTCTCACTACAGTCTTACAAGACTCACTGAAGTCTTACTAGACAGTAGTCTCACAAGACACACTACAGCCTCAAAAGACACAGAACAGTCTTACAAGACACACTACAATCTTACAAGACACACTGCAGTCTTACAAGGCATACTACAGTCTTACAAGACACACTACAGTCTTACAAGACACACTGCAGTCTTAGAAGGCACACTACAGTCTTACAAGACACACTACAGTCTTACAAGACACACTACAGTCTTACAAGACACACTACAGTCTTACAAGACACACTGCACTCTTAGAAGGCATACTTCAGTCTTACAAGACACTCTTCAGTCTTACAAGACACACTACAGTCTTAGAAGGCACACTATAGTCTTACAAGACACACTACAGTCTTTCAAGACAAACTACAGTCTTACAAGACACACTACAGTCTTACAAGACACTCTACAGTCTTACAAGACACACTACAGTCTTTCAAGACACACTACAGTCTTACAAGATACACTATAGTCTTATAAGACACACTACAGTCTTACAAGACACACTACAGTCTTACAAGACACACTACAGTCTTACAAGACACACTGTAGTCTTACAAGACACACTACAGTCTTAGAAGACATGCTGCAGTCTTACAAGACACACTACAGTCTTAGAAGACATGCTGCAGTCTTTCAAGACACATTACAGTCTTACAAGACAAACTACAGTCTCAAAAGACACACTACAGTCTTACAAGACACACTACAGTCTTACAAGACACACTACAGTCTTACAAGACACACTACAGTCTTACAAGACACACTTCAGTCTTACAAGACACACTGCAGTCTTAGAAGGCACACTACAGTCTTACAAGACACTCTACAGTCTTACAAGACACACTACAGCCTTAGAAGGCACACTACAGTCTTACAAGACACACTACAGTCTTACAAGACACACTACAGTCTTTCAAGACAAACTACAGTCTTACAAGACAAACTACATTCTTAAAAAACACACTACAGTCTTGCAAGACACTCTGCAGTCTCACAAGACAAACTACAGTCTTACAAGACACACTACAGTCTTACAAAACACATTGTAGTCTTACAAGACACACTACAGTCTTACAAGACATGCTACAGTCTTACAAGACACTCTACAGTCTTACAAGACACACTACAGTTTTACAAGACACACTACAGTCTTACAGGACACACTACAGTCTTTCAAGGCATATTACAGACGTACAAGACAAACTACAGTCTTATAAGTCTCACTACAGTCTTACAAGACTCACTGAAGTCTTACTAGACACTAGTCTCACAAGACACACTACAGCCTCAAAAGACACACTACAGTCTTACAAGACACACTACAGTCTTACAAGACACACTGCAGTCTTCCAAGACATACTACAGTCTTACAAGACACACTACAGTCTTACAAGACACACTGCAGTCTTAGAAGGCACACTACAGTCTTACAAGACACACTACAGTCTTACAAGACACACTACAGTCTTACAAGACACACTACAGTCTTACAAGACACACTGCACTCTTAGAAGGCACACTTCAGTCTTACAAGACACTCTACAGTCTTACAAGGCACACTGCAGTCTTAGAAGGCACACTATAGTCTTACAAGACACACTACAGTCTTTAAAGAAAAACTACAGTCTTACAAGACACACTACAGTCTTACAAGACACTCTACAGTCTTACAAGACACACAACAGTCTTACAAGACATACTGTAGTCTTACAAGACACACTACAGTCTTACAAGACACACTACGGTCTTACAAGACACACTACAGTCTTACAAGACACACTGTAGTCTTACAAGACACACTACAGTCTTACAAGACACACTGTAGTCTTACAAGACACACTACAGTCTTACAAGACACACTGTAGTCTTACAAGACACACTACAGTCTTACAAGACACACTACAGACTTACAAGACATGCTGCAGTCTTACAAGACACTCTACAGTCTTACAAGACACACTAAAGTCTTACAAGACACACTACAGTCTTGCAAGACACACTACAGTCTTACAAGACTCACTGCAGCCTTACAAGACACACTACAGTCTTACAAGACACACTGCAGTCTTTCAAAACACTCTACAGTCTTACAAGACACACTACAGTCTTACAAGACACACTAGAGTCGTACAAGACAAACTACAGTCTTTCAAGACAAACTATAGTCTTACAAGACACACTACAGTCTTACAAGACACACTACAGTCTTACAAGACATACTGCAGTCTTACAAGACACACTACAGTCTTACAAGACACACTACAGTCTTACAAGACACACTGCCGTCTTACAAGACACACTACAGTCTTACAAGACACACTACAGTCTTACAAGACACACTGTAGACTTACAAGACACACTACAGTCTTACAAGACATGCTACAGTCTTACAAGACATTCTACAGTCTTACAAGACAAACTACAGTCTTGCAAGACTCACTACAGTCTTGCAAGACAGGCTGAAGTCTTACAAGACACACTCCAGTCTTACAAGACACACTACAGTCTTACAAGAGACACTCCAGTCTTACAAGACACACTACAGTCTTACAAGACACACTACAGTCTTAGAAGACACGCTACAGTCTTACAAGAGATACTGCAGACTTAAAAGACACACTACAATCTTACAAGACACACTATATTTTTGCAAGACACACTACAGTCTTACAAGACACGCTACAGTCTTACAAGACAAAGTACAGTCTTACAAGACACACTGTAGTCTTACAAGACACACTACAGTCTTACAAGACACGCTACAGTCTTATAAGACACACTACAATCTTTCAAGACACACTACAGTTTTTCAAGACACACTACAGTATTAGAAGGCACACTATAGTCTTACAAGACATACTACAGTCTTACAAGACCCACTACAGTCTTTTAAGACTCACTACAGACTTACAAGACACACTGAAGTCTTACAAGACACTAGTCTTACAAGACACAGTACAGTCTTTCAAGACACACTACAGTCTTACAAGACACACTATAGTCATACAAGACACACTACAGTCTTACAAGACACACTGTAGTCTTACAAGACACACTAAAGTCTTACAAGACACGCTACACTCTTACAAGACACTCTACAGTCTTACAAGACACACTGTAGTCTCACAAGACACACTACAGTCTTACAAGACATGCTACAGTCTTACAAATCACACTAAAGTCTTACAAATCACACTTCAGTCTTACAAGAGATACTACAGTCTTACAAGACACATTACAGTCTTTCCAGACACACTGTAGTCTTACAAGACTCTCTACAGTCTTACAAGACAAGCTACAGTCTTACAAGACACTCTACAGTCTAACAAGACTCTCTACAGTCTTAGAAGGCACACTACAGTCTTACAAGACACACTACAGTCTTTCAAGACAAACTACAGTCTAACAAGACACACTACAGTCTTACAAAACATACTACAGTCTTACAAGACTCACTACAGTCTTACAAGACACTCTGAAGTCTTACGAGACACTAGTCCCACAAGACATACTAAAGCCTTACAAGACACACTACAGTCTTACAAGACACACTACAGTCTTACAAGACACACTACAGTCTTACAAGACACACTGTAGTCTTACAAGACACACTACAGTCTTACAAAACATACTACAGTCTTACAAGACTCACTACAGTCTTACAAGACACTCTGAAGTCTTACGAGACACTAGTCCCACAAGACATACTAAAGCCTTACAAGACACGCTACAGTCTTACAAGACACACTACAGTCTTACAAGACACACTTCAGTCTTACAACACAGTCTTACAAGCAATACTAGTCTTACAAACACTACAGTCTTACAGACAACAGTCTTACAAGACTCTCAGCTAAACACAACTTCAAGACACTCACTTTACAAGACACACTAGTCTACAAGACACACTAAGTCTTAAAGACACACTACAGTCTTACAAGACAACTTCAGTCTTACAAACACACTACAGTTTCAAGACCACACAGTCTTACAACACTACAGTCTTTCAAGACATTACAGTTACAAAATTACAAGACCATTCAGTCTTACAAACATCTTTAAAGACCACGCTTACAAACACTACAGTCTTACAAGACACTACAGTCTTAAAAACACTACAGTCTTACAAGACACACTAACACATACAGCTCACAGCTACATCTTACAAGACAATCACTTACAGACAACTCAGTCTTACAAGACACACTCAGTCTTAAAGACACTAGTCTTACAGACCACTCTTACAAGACCACTATTCTTACAAGACACTACAGCTTAAAGAAGCTAACAGTCTTAAAACACTCTAGTTCAAAGACACACACAGTCTTACAAGACAACTACAGTCTTACAAGACACTCAGTCTTAAAAACACTACAGTCTTCAAGCTCACACAGTCTTACAAGACCTCAGAAACAACATTTACAGACACACTACAGTCAATACATCTACTTAAGACACACTACAGTCTTACAGACACACTACAGTCAAGACACACTCTCACTAAGACAACTGCTTAGTTTACAAGTACAACAACACAGTCTTTAAAACACACAGTCTTCAAAACACTTACAGTCTTACAAGACACACTACAGTCTTCAAGACACACAGTCTTACAAGACACACTGCTCAAGACACTACAGTCTTACAAGACACACTAGTCTTACAAGACACACTCAAAACACTACAGCTTAAAGACACTTACAGTCTTAAAACACACCTTACAAGACACACTACATGCTTATCTAAGAACACTAGTCTTAAAACACACTACAGTCTTACAAGACACACACAGTCTTACAAGACACTGAGTCTTACAAGAACAATTTTCTAAAACTACACTTACACATTTACAAGAACTACAGTCTTACAAGACACTCAGTCTTACAAGACACACTACAGTCTTACAAGACACATACAGTCTTAAAGACACACTAGTCTTACAAGACACACAGTCTTACAAAGCACTACAGTCTTACAAGACACTCTAGTCTTACAAGACACACTACATTTACAAGACTCACCAGTCTTAAAACACTGCTTACTAGAACACTACACTTCAGAACTTACAAGACACAAGTCTTAGACATACAGTCTTACAAGACACTAAGTCTTACAAGACACACAGTCTTACAAGACACCTATACAAGAACACTACAGTCTTACAAGAACCACAGTCTTCAAGACAAACAGTCTTAAGACACTCAGTCTTAAAACACTACAGTCTTAAAGACACTTAGTCTTACAAGACACACAAGTCTTACAAGACACCTCAGTTTACAAAACACTTACAGTTAAAGACACACATTACAAGACACTCAGCTTCACAAACACACTCTACAAGACACACTACAGTCTTACAAACCACAGTCTTACAAGACACTAGTCTTACAAGACACACTACAGTCTTACAAGACAGCTAAGTCTACAATACTAGTCTTACAAGACAACTACAGTCTTACAAGAACACTACAATCTTACAAGACACATCATCTTACAAGACACTAAGTCTTACAAGTACAATCTTAAGACAGACTACAGTCTTACAAGACACTTAAGTTTACAAACAGATCTCAGACTAGTCTTACAGACACACACAGTTTTACAAACACACTACAGTTTACAAGCAACACAGTCTTCAAGACACCTACAGTTAAACACACTGAGTCTTACATAGACACACTACACTTCAAAGACAACTTACTTCTTACAAGACACACAGTCTTACAAGACACACAGTCTTCAAGACACCACTCAGTCTTAAAAACTACAGTTCTTACAAGACACATACAGTCTTAAAACCTACATCTTACAAGACACACAGTCTAAATCACACAGTCTACAACCAGTCTTAAAACACTAGTCTTACAAGACACAGTCTTACAAGACACACTAGGTCTTACGACACACTAGTCTTACAGAACACATCTACAAATCTTACACACTACAGTCTTAGAACACTACAGTCTTACAAGCTACAAGCTTACAAACACACTTACAGTCTTTCAAAACACTACATTCTTAAAACACTACAGTCTTACAAGACACACAGTCTTACAAGACACTCTTTCAGTCAAGACAAACTACAGACTACAGCACAAGCTTACAAGACAACTGTCTTACAAGACATAGTATCTTCACAGACACACAGTCTTACAAACAGACCTTCATTTACAAGACAACTACACTAGTCTTACAGACTACTCAGTCTTACAAGACACTAAGTCTTCAAACATTACAGTCTTACAGACAACTACATTCAGCAACTCAGTCTTAAAGACACTAGTCTTACAAGACACTACAGTCTTCAAACACACTACAGTCTTCAAACACTACAGTCTTACAAAACCTACAGTTTAAAACTACACTACAAGTCTTACAAGACACTACAGTCTTACAAGAACACTTCACTTACAAGACAACTCGTCTTACAAGCACACTAAGTCTTACAAGACACACTAGTCTTAAGAACACTACACTTACAAGTCACACTACAGTCTTACAAGACACACTACAGTCTTACAAGACACACTACAGTCTTTCAAGACAAACTACAGTCTTACAAGACACACTACATTCTTAAAAAACACACTACAGTCTTGCAAGACTCACTACAGTCTTACAAGACACTCTGAAGTCATACAAAACACTAGTCTCACAAGACACACTACAGTCTTACAAGACACACTACAGTCTTACAAGACACACTACAGTCTTACAAGACACACTACAGTCTTACAAGACACACTGTAGTCTTACAAGACACACTACAGTCTTACAAGACACGCTACAGTCGTACAAGACACTCTACTGTCTTACAAGACACACTACAGTCTTACAAGACACGCAATTGTCTTACAAGACACTATACTGTCTTACAAGACACACTACAGTCTTACAAGACACACTGTAGTCTTACAAGAGTCTTACAAGACACACTACAGTCTTACAAGACACACTACAGTCTTACAAGACACACTACAGTCTAACAAGACACACTACAGTCTTACAAGACACACTACAGTCTTACAAGACACACTACAAGACACACTACAGTCTTACAAGAAACACTCCCCTCTTACAAGACACACTACAGTCTTACAAGACACACTACAGTCTTACAAGACATACTACGGTCTTACAAGACACACTACAGTCTTACAAGACACTCTACAGTCTTACAAGACACACTACAGTCTTACAAGACACACTACAGTCTTACAAGACACACTACAGTCTTACAAGACACACTACAGTCTTACAAGACACACTACAGTCTTACAAGACACACTACAGTCTTACAAGACACACTACAGTCTTACAAGACACACTACAGTCTTACAAGACACACTACAGTCTTACAAGACACACTACAGTCTTACAAGACACACTACAGTCTTACAAGACACACTACAGTCTTACAAGACACACTACAGTCTTACAAGACACACTACAGTCTTACAAGACACACTACAGTCTTACAAGACACACTACAGTCTTACAAGACACACTACAGTCTTACAAGACACACTACAGTCTTACAAGACACACTACAGTCTTACAAGACACACTACAGTCTTACAAGACACACTACAGTCTTACAAGACACACTACAGTCTTACAAGACACACTACAGTCTTACAAGACACACTACAGTCTTACAAGACACACTACAGTCTTACAAGACACACTACAGTCTTACAAGACACACTACAGTCTTACAAGACACACTACAGTCTTACAAGACACACTACAGTCTTACAAGACACACTACAGTCTTACAAGACACACTACAGTCTTACAAGACACACTACAGTCTTACAAGACACACTACAGTCTTACAAGACACACTACAGTCTTACAAGACACACTACAGTCTTACAAGACACACTACAGTCTTACAAGACACACTACAGTCTTACAAGACACACTACAGTCTTACAAGACACACTACAGTCTTACAAGACACACTACAGTCTTACAAGACACACTACAGTCTTACAAGACACACTACAGTCTTACAAGACACACTACAGTCTTACAAGACACAAGACACTACAGTCTTACAAGACACACTACAGTCTTACAAGACACACTACAGTCTTACAAGACACACTACAGTCTTACAAGACACACTACAGTCTTACAAGACACACTACAGTCTTACAAGACACACTACAGTCTTACAAGACACACTACAGTCTTACAAGACACACTACAGTCTTACAAGACACACTACAGTCTTACAAGACACACTACAGTCTTACAAGACACACTACAGTCTTACAAGACACACTACAGTCTTACAAGACACACTACAGTCTTACAAGACACACTACAGTCTTACAAGACACACTACAGTCTTACAAGACACACTACAGTCTTACAAGACACACTACAGTCTTACAAGACACACTACAGTCTTACAAGACACACTACAGTCTTACAAGACACACTACAGTCTTACAAGACACACTACAGTCTTACAAGACACACTACAGTCTTACAAGACACACTACTACAGTCTTACAAGACACACTACAGTCTTACAAGACACACTACAGTCTTACAAGACACACTACAGTCTTACAAGACACACTACAGTCTTACAAGACACACTACAGTCTTACAAGACACACTACAGTCTTACAAGACACACTACAGTCTTACAAGACACACTACAGTCTTACAAGACACACTACAGTCTTACAAGACACACTACAGTCTTACAAGACACACTACAGTCTTACAAGACACACTACAGTCTTACAAGACACACTACAGTCTTACAAGACACACTACAGTCTTACAAGACACACTACAGTCTTACAAGACACACTACAGTCTTACAAGACACACTACAGTCTTACAAGACACACTACAGTCTTACAAGACACACTACAGTCTTACAAGACACACTACAGTCTTACAAGACACACTACAGTCTTACAAGACACACTACAGTCTTACAAGACACACTACAGTCTTACAAGACACACTACAGTCTTACAAGACACACTACAGTCTTACAAGACACACTACAGTCTTACAAGACACACTACAGTCTTACAAGACACACTACAGTCTTACAAGACACACTACAGTCTTACAAGACACACTACAGTCTTACAAGACACACTACAGTCTTACAAGACACACTACAGTCTTACAAGACACACTACAGTCTTACAAGACACACTACAGTCTTACAAGACACACTACAGTCTTACAAGACACACTACAGTCTTACAAGACACACTACAGTCTTACAAGACACACTACAGTCTTACAAGACACACTACAGTCTTACAAGACACACTACAGTCTTACAAGACACACTACAGTCTTACAAGACACACTACAGTCTTACAAGACACACTACAGTCTTACAAGACACACTACAGTCTTACAAGACACACTACAGTCTTACAAGACACACTACAGTCTTACAAGACACACTACAGTCTTACAAGACACACTACAGTCTTACAAGACACACTACAGTCTTACAAGACACACTACAGTCTTACAAGACACACTACAGTCTTACAAGACACACTACAGTCTTACAAGACACACTACAGTCTTACAAGACACACTACAGTCTTACAAGACACACTACAGTCTTACAAGACACACTACAGTCTTACAAGACACACTACAGTCTTACAAGACACACTACAGTCTTACAAGACACACTACAGTCTTACAAGACACACTACAGTCTTACAAGACACACTACAGTCTTACAAGACACACTACAGTCTTACAAGACACACTACAGTCTTACAAGACACACTGTAGTCTTACAAGACACACTACAGTCTTACAAGACACACTACAGACTTACAAGACATGCTGCAGTCTTACAAGACACTCTACAGTCTTACAAGACACACTAAAGTCTTACAAGACACACTACAGTCTTGCAAGACACACTACAGTCTTACAAGACACACTGCAGCGTTACAAGACACACTACAGTCTTACAAGACACACTGCAGTCTTTCAAAACACTCTACAGTCTTACAAGACACACTACAGTCTTACAAGACACACTAGAGTCGTACAAGACAAACTACAGTCTTTCAAGACAAACTATAGTCTTACAAGACACACTACAGTCTTACAAGACACACTACAGCCTTACAAGACATACAACAGTCTTACAAGACACACTATAGTCTTTTAAGACACACTACAGTCTTACAAGACACACTGCCGTCTTACAAGACACACTACAGTCTTACAAGACACACTACAGTCTTACAAGACACACTACAGTCTTACAAGACACACTACAGTCTTACAAGACACACTACAGTCTTACAAGACACACTACAGTCTTACAAGACAAACTACAGTCTTACAAGACACACTACAGTCTTACAAGACACACTGCAGTCTTGCAAGACTCACTACAGTCTTACAAGACACACTGAAGCCTTACAAGACACACTCCAGTCTTACAAGACATACTACAGTCTTACAAGACACGCTACAGTCTTTCAAGAGATACTGCAGACTTAAAAGACACACTACAATCTTACAAGACACACTACAGTCTTGCAAGACACACTACAGTCTTACAAGACATGCTACAGTCTTACAAGACACACTACAGTCTTACAAGACACACTGTAGTCTTACAAGACACACTACAGTCTTACAAGACACACTACAGTCTTACAAGACACACTACAGTCTTACAAGACACACTACAGTCTTACAAGACACACTACAGTCTTACAAGACACACTACAGTCTTACAAGACACACTACAGTCTTACAAGACTCACTACAGTCTTACAAGACACACTACAGTCTTACAAGACACACTGACAGTCTTACAAGACACACTACAGTCTTACAAGACACACTACAGTCTTACAAGACACACTACAGTCTTACAAGACACACTACAGTCTTACAAGACACACTACAGTCTTACAAGACACACTATAGTCTTACAAGACACACTACAGTCTTACAAGACACGCTACAGTCTTACAAGACACTCTACAGTCTTACAAGACACACTGTAGTCTTACAAGACACACTACAGTCTTACAAGACACACTACAGTCTTACAAGACACACTACAGTCTTACAAGACACACTACAGTCTTACAAGACACACTACAGTCTTACAAGACACACTACAGTCTTACAAGACACACTACAGTTTTACAAGACACACTACAGTCTTACAAGACACACTACAGTCTTACAAGACACACTACAGTCTTACAAGACACACTACAGTCTTACAAGACACACTACAGTCTTACAAGACACACTACAGTCTTACAAGACACACTACAGTCTTACAAGACACACTACAGTCTTACAAGACACACTACAGTCTTACAAGACACACTACAGTCTTACAAGACACACTACAGTCTTACAAGACACACTACAGTCTTACAAGACACACTAAAGTCTTACAAGACACACTACAGTCTTACAAGACACACTACAGTCTTACAAGACACACTACAGTCTTACAAGACACACTGTAGTCTTACAAGACACACTACAGTCTTACAAGACACACTACAGTCTTACAAGACACACTACAGTCTTACTAGACACACTACAGTCTTACAAGACACACTAGTCTTACAAGACATACTAAAGTCTTACAAGACACACTACAGTCTTACAAGACACACTACAGTCTTACAAGACATACTACAGTCTTACAAGACATACTACAGTCTTACAAGACACACTACAGTCTTACAAGACACACTACAGTCTTACAAGACACACTACAGTCTTACAAGACACACTACAGTCTTACAAGACACACTACAGTCTTACAAGACACACTACAGTCTTACAAGACACACTACAGTCTTACAAGACACAATACAGTCTTACAAGACACACTACAGTCTTACAAGACACACTACAGTCTTACAAGACACACTACAGTCTTACAAGACACACTACAGTCTTACAAGACACACTACAGTCTTACAAGACACACTATAGTCTTACAAGACACACTACAGTCTTACAAGACACACTACAGTCTTACAAGACACACTACAGTCTTACAAGACACACTACAGTCTTACAAGACACACTACAGTCTTACAAGACACACTACAGTCTTACAAGACACACTACAGTCTTACAAGACACACTACAGTCTTACAAGACACACTACAGTCTTACAAGACACACTACAGTCTTACAAGACACACTACAGTCTTACAAGACACACTGCAGTCTTACAAGACAAACTACAGTCTTACAAGACACACTACAGTCTTACAAGACACACTACAGTCTTACAAGACACACTACAGTCTTACAAGACACACTACAGTCTTACAAGACACACTATAGTCTTACAAGACACACTACAGTCTTACAAGACACACTACAGTCTTACAAGACACACTACAGTCTTACAAGACACACTACAGTCTTACAAGACACACTACAGTCTTACAAGACACACTACAGTCTTACAAGACACACTACAGTCTTACAAGACACACTACAGTCTTACAAGACACACTACAGTCTTACAAGACACACTACAGTCTTACAAGACACACTACAGACTTACAAGACACACTACAGTCTTACAAGACACACTACAGTCTTACAAGACACACTACAGTCTTACAAGACACACTACAGTCTTACAAGACACACTACAGTCTTACAAGACACTACAGTCTTACAAGACACACTACAGTCTTACAAGACACACTACAGTCTTACAAGACACACTACAGTCTTACAAGACACACTACAGTCTTACAAAACACACTACAGTCTTACAAGACACACTACAGTCTTACAAGACACACTACAGTCTTACAAGACACACTACAGTCTTACAAGACACACTACAGTCTTACAAGACACACTACAGTCTTACAAGACACACTACAGTCTTACAAGACACACTACAGTCTTACAAGACACACTACAGTCTTACAAGACACACTACAGTCTTACAAGACACACTACAGTCTTACAAGACACACTACAGTCTTACAAGACACACTACAGTCTTACAAGACACACTACAGTCTTACAAGACACACTACAGTCTTACAAGACACACTACAGTCTTACAAGACACACTACAGTCTTACAAGACACACTACAGTCTTACAAGACACACTATAGTCTTACAAGACACACTACAGTCTTACAAGACACACTACAGTCTTACAAGACACACTACAGTCTTACAAGACACGCTACAGTCTTACAAGACACTACTGTCTTACAAGACACACTACAGTCTTACAAGACACGCTACAGTCTTACAAGACACACTACAGTCTTACAAGACACACTACAGTCTTACAAGACACACTACAGTCTTACAAGACACACTACAGTCTTACAAGACACACTACAGTCTTACAAGACACACTACAGTCTTACAAGACACACTGTAGGCTTACAAGACACACTACAGTCTTACAAGACACACTACAGTCTTACAAGACACACTACAGTCTTACAAGACACACTACAGTCTTACAAGACACACTACAGTCTTACAAGACACACTACAGTCTTACAAGACACACTACAGTCTTACAAGACACACTACAGTCTTACAAGACACACTACAGTCTTACAAGACACACTACAGTCTTACAAGACACACTACAGTCTTACAAGACACACTACAGTCTTACAAGACACTCTACAGTCTTACAAGACACACTACAGTCTTACAAGACACACTACAGTCTTACAAGACACACTACAGTCTTACAAGACACACTACAGTCTTACAAGACACACTACAGTCTTACAAGACAAACTACAGTCTTACAAGACACACTACAGTCTTACAAGACACACTACAGTCTTACAAGACACACTACAGTCTTACAAGACACACTACAGTCTTACAAGACACACTACAGTCTTACAAGACACACTACAGTCTTACAAGACACACTACAGTCTTACAAGACACACTACAGTCTTACAAGACACACTACAGTCTTACAAGACACACTACAGTCTTACAAGACACACTACAGTCTTACAAGACACACTACAGTCTTACAAGACACACTACAGTCTTACAAGACACACTACAGTCTTACAAGACACACTACAGTCTTACAAGACACACTACAGTCTTACAAGACACACTACAGTCTTACAAGACACACTACAGTCTTACAAGACACACTAGTCTTACAAGACACACTACAGTCTTACAAGACACACTACAGTCTTACAAGACACACTACAGTCTTACAAGACACACTACAGTCTTACAAGACACACTACAGTCTTACAAGACACACTACAGTCTTACAAGACACACTATAGTCTTAGAAGACACACTACAGTCTTACAAGACACACTACAGTCTTACAAGACACACTACAGTCTTACAAGACACACTACAGTCTTACAAGACACACTACAGTCTTAGAAGACACACTACAGTCTTACAAGACACACTACAGTCTTACAAGACACACTACAGTCTTACAAGACACACTACAGTCTTACAAGACACACTACAGTCTTACAAGACACACTACAGTCTTACAAGACACACTACAGTCTTACAAGACACACTACAGTCTTACAAGACACACTACAGTCTTACAAGACACACTACAGTCTTACAAGACACACTATAGTCTTACAAGACACACTACAGTCTTACAAGACACACTACAGTCTTACAAGACACACTACAGTCTTACAAGACACACTACAGTCTTACAAGACACACTACAGTCTTACAAGACACACTACAGTCTTACAAGACACACTACAGTCTTACAAGACACACTACAGTCTTACAAGACACATTACAGTCTTACAAGACACACTACAGTCTTACAAGACACACTACAGTCTTACAAGACACACTACAGTCTTACAAGACACACTACAGTCTTACAAGACACACTACAGTCTTACAAGACACACTACAGTCTTACAAGACACACTGCAGTCTTAGAAGACACACTACAGTCTTACAAGACACTCTACAGTCTTACAAGACACACTACAGTCTTACAAGACACACTACAGTCTTACAAGACACACTACAGTCTTACAAGACACACTACAGTCTTACAAGACAAACTACAGTCTTACAAGACACACTACAGTCTTACAAGACACACTACAGTCTTACAAGACACTCTGCAGTCTCACAAGACAAACTACAGTCTTACAAGACACACTACAGTCTTACAAAACACATTGTAGTCTTACAAGACACACTACAGTCTTACAAGACATACTACAGTCTTACAAGACACTCTACAGTCTTACAAGACACACTACAGTTTTACAAGACACACTACAGTCTTACAGGACACACTACAGTCTTTCAAGGCACATTACAGACGTACAAGACAAACTACAGTCTTATAAGTCTCACTACAGTCTTACAAGACTCACTGAAGTCTTACTAGACACTAGTCTCACAAGACACACTACAGCCTCAAAAGACACACTACAGTCTTACAAGACACAGTACAGTCTTACAAGACACACTACAGTCTTACAAGACATACTACAGTCTTACAAGACACACTACAGTCTTACAAGACACACTGCAGTCTTAGAAGGCACACTACAGTCTTACAAGACACACTACAGTCTTACAAGACACACTACAGTCTTACAAGACACACTACAGTCTTACAAGACACACTACAGTCTTACAAGACACTCTACAGTCTTACAAGACACACTACAGTCTTTCAAGACACACTACAGTCTTACAAGATACACTATAGTCTTATAAGACACACTACAGTCTTACAAGACACACTACAGTCTTAGAAGACACACTACAGTCTTTCAAGACACACTACAGTCTTACAAGATACACTATAGTCTTATAAGACACACTACAGTCTTACAAGACACACTACAGTCTTACAAGACACACTACAGTCTTACAAGACACACTACAGTCTTACAAGACACACTACATTCTTACAAGACACACTGTAGTCTTACAAGAAACTCTACAGTCTTACAAGACACACTACTGTCTTACAAGACACACTACAGTCTTACAAGACACACTGTAGTCTTACAAGACACACTACAGACTTACAAGACACGCTGCAGTCTTACAAGACACTCTACAGTCTTACAAGACACACTAAAGTCTTACAAGACACACTACAGTCTTGCAAGACACACTACAGTCTTAGAAGACTCACTGCAGCCTTACAAGACACACTACAGTCTTACAAGACACACTGCAGTCTTTCAAAACACACTACAGTCTTACAAGACACACTACAGTCTTACAAGACACACTAGAGTCGTACAAGACACACTACAGTCTTTCAAGACAAACTATAGTCTTAAAAGACACACTACAGTCTTACAAGACACACTACAGTCTTACAAGACACACTACAGTCTTACAAGACATACTGCAGTCTTACAAGACACACTACAGTCTTACAAGACACACTACAGTCTTACAAGACACACTGCAGTCTTACAAGACACACTACAGTCTTACAAGACACACTACAGTCTTACAAGACACACTACAGTCTTACAAGACACACTACAGTCTTACAAGACATGCTACAGTCTTACAAGACATTCTACAGTCTTACAAGACAAACTACAGTCTTGCAAGACTCACTACAGTCTTACAAGACAGGCTGTAGTCTTACAAGACACACTCCAGTCTTACAAGACACACTACAGTCTTACAAGACACACTCCAGTCTTACAAGACACACTACAGTCTTACAAGAGATACTGCAGACTTAAAAGACACACTACAATCTTACAAGACACACTATATTTTTGCAAGACACACTACAGTCTTACAAGACACGCTACAGTCTTACAAGACAAAGTACAGTCTTACAAGACACACTGTAGTCTTACAAGACACACTACAGTCTTACAAGACACAGTGCAGTCTTACAAGACACACTATAGTCTTACGAGACACACTACAGTCTTACAAGACACACTGCAGTCTTACAAGACATGCTAAAGTTTTACAAGACATTCTACAGTCTTACAAGACTCACTACAATCTTACCAGACACACTACAGTCTTACAAGACACATTACAGTCTTACAAGACACACTACAGTTTTTCAAGACACACTACAGTCTTACAAGACACACTGCAGTCTTACAAGACACACTACAGTCTTACAAGACACACTACAGTCTTACAAGACATACTACAGTCTTACAAGACACACTACAGTCTTACAAGACACACTCTAGTCTTACAAGACACGCTATAGTCTTAAAAGACACACTATAGTCTTACAAGACACACTACAGTCTTGCAAGACACACTACAGACTTACAAGACACACTACAGTCTTACAAGACACACTGTAGTCTTACAAGACACACTACAGTCTTACAAGACATGCTACAGTCTTACAAGACACTCTGCAGTCTCACAAGACAAACTACAGTCTTACAAGACACACTACAGTCTTACAAGACACACTGTAGTCTTACAAGACACACTACAGTCTTACAAGACACACTACAGTCTTACAAGACACTCTACAGTCTTACAAGACACACTACAGTTTTACAAGACACACTACAGTCTTACAAGACACACTACAGTCTTTCAAGACACATTACAGTCTTACAAGACAAACTACAGTCTTACAAGTCTCAGTACAGTCTTACAAGACTCACTGAAGTCTTACAAGACGCTAGTCTTACAAGACACACTACAGTCTCAAAAGACACACTACAGTCTTACAAGACACACTACAGTCTTACAAGACACACTACAGTCTTACAAGACACACTACAGTCTTACAAGACACACTACAGTCTTACAAGACACACTGCAGTCTTAGAAGGCACACTACAGTCTTACAAGACACTCTACAGTCTTACAAGACACACTACGGCCTTAGAAGGCACACTACAGTCTTACAAGACACACTACAGTCTTACAAGACACACTACAGTCTTTCAAGACAAACTACAGTCTTACAAAACACACTACATTCTTAAAAAACACACTACAGTCTTGCAAGACTCACTACAGTCTTACAAGACACTCTGAAGTCTTACAAAACACTAGTCTCACAAGACACACTACAGTCTTACAAGACACACTACAGTCTTACAAGACACACTACAGTCTTACAAGACACACTACAGTCTTACAAGACACACTGTAGTCTTAAAAGACACACTAGACACTTACAAGACACGCTACAGTCTTACAAGACACTCTACTGTCTTACAAGACACACTACAGTCTTACAAGACACGCAATAGTCTTACAAGACACTCTACTGTCTTACAAGACACACTACAGTCTTACAAGACACACTGTAGTCTTACAAGACAAACTGCAGACTTACAAGACATGCTACAGTCTTACAAGACACTCTACAGTCTTACAAGACACACTACAGTCTTATAAGACACACTACAGTCTTACAAGACACACTACAGTCTTACAAGACACACTAGAGTCTTACAAGACACACTGTAGTCTTACAAGACACACTACAGTCTTACAAGACATGCTACAGTCTTACAAGACACTCTGCAGTCTCACAAGACACACTACAGTCTTACAAGACACACAATAGTCTTACAAGACACACTGTAGTCTTACAAGACATGCTACAGTCTTACAAGACACTCTGCAGTCTCACAAGACAAACTACAGTCTTACAAGACACACTACAGTCTTACAAAACACACCGTAGTCTTACAAGACACACTACAGTCTTACAAGACACGCTACAGTCTTACAAGACACTCTACAGTCTTACAAGACACACTACAGTCTTACAAGACACACTACAGTCTTACAAAACACACCGTAGTCTTACAAGACACACTACAGTCTTACAAGACACGCTACAGTCTTACAAGACACTCTACAGTCTTACAAGACACACTACAGTCTTACAAGACACACTACAGTCTTACAGGACACACTACAGTCTTTCAAGGCACATTACAGACGTACAAGACAAACTACAGTCTTATAAGTCTCACTACAGTCTTACAAGACTCACTGAAGTCTTACTAGACACACTGCAGTCTTACAAGACATACTACAGTCTTACAAGACACACTGCAGTCTTAAAAGACATACTACAGTCTTACAAGACACACTACAGTCTTACAAGACACACTACAGTCTTACAAGACACACTACAGTCTTACAAGACACACTACAGTCTTACAAGACACACTACAGTCTTACAAGACACACTGCAGTCTTAGAAGACACACTACAGTCTTACAAGACACTCTTCAGTCTTACAAGACACACTACAGTCTTACAAGACACACTACAGTCTTACAAGACACACTACAGTCTTACAAGACACACTACAGTCTTACAAGACACACTGCAGTCTTAGAAGGCACACTACAGTCTTACAAGACACTCTACAGTCTTACAAGACACACTACAGTCTTAGAAGGCACACTACAGTCTTACAAGACACACTACAGTCTTACAAGACAAACTACAGTCTTACAAGACACACTACAGTCTTACAAGACACTCTACAGTCTTACAAGACACACTACAGTCTTTCAAGACACACTACAGTCTTACAAGATACACTATAGTCTTATAAGACACACTACAGTCTTACAAGACACACTACAGTCTTACAAGACACACTACAGTCTTACAAGACACACTTTAGTCTTACAAGACACACTACAGTCTTAGAAGACATGCTGCAGTCTTACAAGACACACAACAGTCTTAGAAGACATGCTGCAGTCTTTCAAGACACATTACAGTCTTACAAGACAAACTACAGTCTCAAAAGACACACTACAGTCTTACAAGACACACTACAGTCTTACAAGACACACTACAGTCTTACAAGACACACTACAGTCTTACAAGACACACTTCAGTCTTACAAGACACACTGCAGTCTTAGAAGGCACACTACAGTCTTACAAGACACACTACAGTCTTACAAGACATACTACAGTCTTTCAAGACAAACTACAGTCTTACAAGACACACTACATTCTTAAAAAACACACTAGAGTCTTGCAAGACTCACTACAGTCTTACAAGACACTCTGAAGTCATACAAAACACTAGTCTCACAAGACACACTACAGTCTTACAAGACACACTACAGTCTTACAAGACACACTACAGTCTTACAAGACACACTACAGTCTTACAAGACACACTGTAGTCTTACAAGACACACTACAGTCTTACAAGACACGCTACAGTCGTACAAGACACTCTACTGTCATACAAGACACACTACAGTCTTACAAGACACGCAATTGTCTTACAAGACACTATACTGTCTTACAAGACACACTACAGTCTTACAAGACACACTGTAGTCTTACAAGACAAACTACAGACTTACAAGACACGCTACAGTCTTACAAGACACTCTACAGTCTTACAAGACACGCTACAGTCTTATAAGACACACTACAGTCTTACAAGATACACTATAGTCTTATAAGACTCACTACAGTCTTACAAGACACACTACAGTCTTACAAGACACACTAGAGTCTTACAAGACACACTGTAGTCTTACAAGACAGACTACAGTCTTACAATACATGCTACAGTCTTACAAGACACTCTGCAGTCTCACAAGACACACTACAGTCTTACAAGACACACAATAGTCTTACAAGACACACTGTAGTCTTACAAGACATGCTACAGTCTTACAAGACACTCTGCAGTCTCACAAGACAAACTACAGTCTTACAAGACACACTACAGTCTTACAAAACACATTGTAGTCTTACAAGACACACTACAGTCTTACAAGACACGCTACAGTCTTACAAGACACTCTACGGTCTTACAAAACACACTACAGTTTTACAAGACACACTACAGTCTTACAGGACACACTACAGTCTTTCAAGGCACATCACAGACGTACAAGACAAACTACAGTCTTATAAGTCTCACTACAGTCTTACAAGACTCACTGAAGTCTTACTAGACACTAGTCTCACAAGACACACTACAGCCTCAAAAGACACACTACAGTCTTACAAGACACAGTACAGTCTTACAAGACACACTACAGTCTTACAAGACATACTACAGTCTTACAAGACACACTACAGTCTTACAAGACACACTGCAATGTTATAAGGCACAATACAGTCTTACAAGACACACTACAGTCTTACAAGACACACTACAGTCTTACAAGACACACTACAGTCTTACAAGACACACTGCACTCTTAGAAGGCACACTACAGTCTTAGAAGGCACACTATAGTCTTACAAGACACACTACAGTCTTTCAAGACAAACTACAGTCTTACAAGACACACTACAGTCTTACAAGACACTCTACAGTCTTACAAGACACACTACAGTCTTTCAAGACACACTACAGTCTTACAAGATACACTATAGTCTTATAAGACACACTACAGTCTTACGAGACACACCACAGTCTTAGAAGACACACTACAGTCTTTCAAGACACACTACAGTCTTACAAGATACACTATAGTCTTATAAGACACACTACAGTCTTACAAGACACACTACAGTCTTACAAGACACACTACAGTCTTACAAGACACACTACAGTCTTACAAGACACACTACATTCTTACAAGACACACTGTAGTCTTACAAGAAACTACACAGTCTTACAAGACACACTACTGTCTTACAAGACACACTACAGTCTTACAAGACACACTGTAGTCTTACAAGACACACTACAGACTTACAAGACACGCTGCAGTCTTACAAGACACTCTTCAGTCTTACAAGACACACTAAAGTCTTACAAGACACACTACAGTCTTGTAAGACACACTACAGTCTTAGAAGACTCACTGCAGCCTTACAAGACACACTACAGTCTTACAAGACACACTGCAGTCTTTCAAAACACACTACAGTCTTACAAGACACACTACAGTCTTACAAGACACACTAGAGTCGTACAAGACACACTACAGTCTTTCAAGACAAACTATAGTCTTAAATCCACAAGGAAGTGTGCTGGGTCCACTGTTATGGAATGTCTACTTCAACGACCTTCTTCATCTCATCCCAGAATCACATGCATATGCAGACGACTGTACACTGACATTCACTTATCCAAGAGAAGAAATGCCAGCTGCTCTAAGCTACATCAATCACCAGCTGAGAGCTATATCAGCTTGGGGAAATAGATGGCAAGTAACATTTGCACCTGAAAAAACGCAAATGATGTTCGTCTCTAGGCACCATGATGGTAATGCTGGCGCAGTAGTAAGGATGAATGGGACGATGTTGGCACCTGGAGAAGAAGTTGATATCCTTGGGGTGAAATTTGACTCCAAACTAACCATGAAGAACCATGTTGTAAATCTTGCAAACAAGGCAGCCAGGAAGCTTACAGCACTTCGCCGTATCTCGCATCTGCTTGACAGTAGGGGTTGCAAGATCCTGTACGAGGCACAAGTACGCTCACACCTTGAGTATGCTCCACTTTCTTGGTTTGCCTGCCCCCCCTCTCATCTGCGACTGCTTGACAGAGTAGAGAACAGAGCAAGACGTCTCATCTCTCGCCTGGACCCATCCTGGATAGATCTGTCATTTCAGCAGAGCCTTCAACATAGGAGGGATGTGGGTGGCCTTACTGTTATGTACAAGGCCAATATTGTCAAAATACCACACTTGGATCCACTTCGAGGACAGCGTGAAACAAGCTTTTATGCCACAAGACGGGCAGAAAGCAGCAACTTCACTCTGGCTGTACCCTTCTCCAGAACATCACTCCATCTGAGATCATACATACCCAGGATGACTCGAGTATGGAACACATTCGTACAGCATAATGATGTCAACGAGATAACGTCAGTTGATCAAATGAAAATGCTGGCCCACAGATGGCTCCAACTTCATCCTGTTCCCTACTTGTATGTCTCATAACAAAAATGCTTTCAAATGAGCTGATGTAGGTAACAGCTCTTAGCTTGCCAATAAAGTTAGGAATCCTTAACCTGTAAATAGCTGTCAATAAAGCTAGGGATCCTTAACCTTGTCAAACCCTGTGTAAAAAAAAAAAAAAAAAAAAAAAAAAAAAAAAAGACACACTACAGTCTTACAAGACACACTACAGTCTTACAAGACACACTACAGTTTTACAAGACATACTGCAGTCTTACAAGACACACTACAGTCTTACAAGACACACTACAGTCTTACAAGACACACTGCAGTCTTACAAGACACACTACAGTCTTACAAGACACACTACAGTCTTACAAGACACACTGTAGTCTTACAAGACACACTACAGTCTTACAAGACATGCTACAGTCTTACAAGACATTCTACAGTCTTACAAGACAAACTACAGTCTTGCAAGACTCACTACAGTCTTACAAGACAGGCTGAAGTCTTACAAGACACACTCCAGTCTTACAAGACACACTACAGTCTTACAAGACACACTCCAGTCTTACAAGACACACTACAGTCTTACAAGAGATACTGCAGACTTAAAAGACACACTACAATCTTACAAGACATACTATATTTTTGCAAGACACACTACAGTCTTACAAGAGACGCTACAGTCTTACAAGACAAAGTACAGTCTTACAAGACACACTGTAGTCTTACAAGACACACTACAGTCTTACAAGACACTCTGCAGTCTTACAAGACACACTATACTCTTACGAGACACACTACAGTCTTACAAGACACACTGCAGTCTTACAAGACATGCTAAAGTTTTACAAGACATTCTACAGTCTTACAAGACTCACTACAATCTTACCAGACACACTACAGTCTTACAAGACACATTACAGTCTTACAAGACACACTACAGTTTTTCAAGACACACTACAGTCTTACAAGACACACTGCAGTCTTACAAGACACACTACAGTCTTACAAGACACACTACAGTCTTACAAGACACACTACAGTCTTACAAGACACACTAAAGTCTTACAAGACACACTCTAGTCTTACAAGACACGCTATAGTCTTACAAGACACACTATAGTCTTACAAGACACGCTACTGTCTTACAAGACACACTACAGTATTACAAGACTCACTACAGTCTTACAAGACACACTGTAGTCTTACAAGACACACTACAGTCTTACAAGACACACTGCAGTCTTACAAGACACACTATAGTCTTACGAGACACACTACAGTCTTACAAGACACACTGGAGTCTTACAAGACATGCTAAAGTTTTACAAGACATTCTACAGTCTTACAAGACTCACTACAATCTTACCAGACACACTACAGTCTTACAAGGCACATTACAGTCTTACAAGACACACTACAGTTTTTCAAGACACACTACAGTCTTACAAGACACACTGCAGTCTTACAAGACACACTACAGTCTTACAAGACACACTACAGTCTTACAAGACACACTACAGTCTTACAAGACACACTACAGTCTTACAAGACACACTCTAGTCTTACAAGACACGCTATAGTCTTACAAGACACACTATAGTCTTACAAGACACGCTACTGTCTTACAAGACACACTACAGTCTTACAAGACTCACTACAGTCTTACAAGACACATTGAAGTCTTACAAGACACTAGTCTTTCAAGACACACTACAGTCTTACAAGACACACTGCAGTCTTACAAGACAAACTACAGTCTTAGAAGACACACTACAGTCTTACAAGACACACTACAGTCTTGCAAGACACACTACAGACTTACAAGACACACTACAGTCTTACAAGACACACTATAGTCTTACAAGTCACACTACAGTCTTACAAGACATGCTACAGTCTTACAAGACACTCTGCAGTCTCACAAGACAAACTACAGTCTTACAAGACACACTACAGTCTTACAAGACACACTGTAGTCTTACAAGACACACTAGAGTCTTACAAGACACACTACAGTCTTACAAGACACTCTTCAGTCTTACAAGACACACTACAGTTTTACAAGACACACTACAGTCTTACAAGACACACTACAGTCTTTCAAGACACATTACAGTCTTACAAGACAAACTACAGTCTTACAAGTCTCAGTACAGTCTTACAAGGCTCACTGAAGTCTTACAAGACGCTAGTCTTACAAGACACACTACAGTCTCAAAAGACACACTACAGTCTTACAAGACACACTACAGTCTTACAAGACACACTACAGTCTTACAAGACACACTACAGTCTTACAAGACACACTACAGTCTTACAAGACACACTGCAGTCTTAGAAGGCACACTACAGTCTTACAAGACACTCTACAGTCTTACAAGACACACTACGGCCTTAGAAGGCACACTACAGTCTTACAAGACACACTACAGTCTTACAAGACACACTACAGTCTTTCAAGACAAACTACAGTCTTACAAAACACACTACATTCTTAAAAAACACACTACAGTCTTGCAAGACTCACTACAGTCTTACAAGACACTCTGAAGTCTTACAAAACACTAGTCTCACAAGACACACTACAGTCTTACAAGACACACTACAGTCTTACAAGACACACTACAGTCTTACAAGACACACTACAGTCTTACAAGACACACTGTAGTCTTAAAAGACACACTACACACTTACAAGACACGCTACAGTCTTACAAGACACTCTACTGTCTTACAAGACACACTACAGTCTTACAAGACACGCAATAGTCTTACAAGACACTCTACTGTCTTACAAGACACACTACAGTCTTACAAGACACACTGTAGTCTTACAAGACAAACTGCAGACTTACAAGACATGCTACAGTCTTACAAGACACTCTACAGTCTTACAAGACACGCTACAGTCTTATAAGAAACACTACAGTCTTACAAGACACACTACAGTCTTACAAGACACACTAGAGTCTTACAAGACACACTGTAGTCTTACAAGACACATTACAGTCTTACAAGACATGCTACAGTCTTACAAGACACTCTGCAGTCTCACAAGACACACTACAGTCTTACAAGACACACAATAGTCTTACAAGACACACTGTAGTCTTAAAAGACATGCTACAGTCTTACAAGACACTCTGCAGTCTCACAAGACAAACTACAGTCTTACAAGACACACTACAGTCTTACAAAACACACCGTAGTCTTACAAGACACACTACAGTCTTACAAGACACGCTACAGTCTTACAAGACACTCTACAGTCTTACAAGACACACTACAGTTTTACAAGACACACTACAGTCTTACAAAACACACCGTAGTCTTACAAGACACACTACAGTCTTACAACACACGCTACAGTCTTACAAGACACTCTACAGTCTTACAAGACACACTACAGTTTTACAAGACACACTACAGTCTTACAGGACACACTACAGTCTTTCAAGGCACATTACAGACGTACAAGACAAACTACAGTCTTATAAGTCTCACTACAGTCTTACAAGACTCACTGAAGTCTTACTAGACACTAGTCTCACAAGACACACTACAGCCTCAAAAGACACACTACAGTCTTACAAGACACACTACAGTCTTACAAGACACACTGCAGTCTTACAAGACATACTACAGTCTTACAAGACACACTACAGTCTTACAAGACACACTTCAGTCTTAGAAGGCACACTACAGTCTTACAAGACACACTACAGTCTTACAAGACACACTACAGTCTTACAAGACACACTACAGTCTTACAAGACACACTGCACTCTTAGAAGGCACATTTCAGTCTTACAAGACACTCTTCAGTCTTACAAGACACACTACAGTCTTAGAAGGCACACTATAGTCTTACAAGACACACTACAGTCTTTCAAGACAAACTACAGTCTTACAAGACACACTACAGTCTTACAAGACACTCTACAGTCTTACAAGACACACTACAGTCTTTCAAGACACACTACAGTCTTACAAGATACACTATAGTCTTATAAGACACACTACAGTCTTACAAGACACACTACAGTCTTACAAGACACACTACAGTCTTACAATACACACTTTAGTCTTACAAGACACACTACAGTCTTAGAAGACATGCTGCAGTCTTACAAGACACACTACAGTCTTAGAAGACATGCTGCAGTCTTTCAAGACACATTACAGTCTTACAAGACAAACTACAGTCTCAAAAGACACACTACAGTCTTACAAGACACACTACAGTCTTACAAGACACACTACAGTCTTACAAGACACACTACAGTCTTACAAGACACACTACAGTCTTACAAGACACACTGTAGTCTTACAAGACACACTACCGTCTTACAAGACACGCTACAGTCGTACAAGACACTCTACTGTCTTACAAGGCACACTACAGTCTTACAAGACACGCAATTGTCTTACAAGACACTATACTGTCTTACAAGACACGCTACAGTCTTACAAGACACACTACAGTCTTACAAGACACGCTACAGTCTTACAAGACACACTACAGTCTTACAAGACACACTGTAGTCTTACAAGACACACTACAGTCTTACAAGACACACTGTAGTCTTACAAGACACGCTACAGTCTTATAAGACACACTACAGTCTTACAAGATACACTATAGTCTTATAAGACACACTACAGTCTTACAAGACACACTACAGTCTTACAAGACACACTAGAGTCTTACAAGACACACTGTAGTCTTACAAGACAGACTACAGTCTTACAATACATGCTACAGTCTTACAAGACACTCTGCAGTCTCACAAGACACACTACAGTCTTACAAGACACACAATAGTCTTACAAGACACTCTGCAGTCTCACAAGACAAACTACAGTCTTACAAGACACACTACAGTCTTACAAAACACATTGTAGTCTTACAAGACACACTACAGTCTTACAAGACACGCTACAGTCTTACAAGACACTCTACAGTCTTACAAGACACACTACAGTTTTACAAGACACACTACAGTCTTACAGGACACACTACAGTCTTTCAAGGCACATCACAGACGTACAAGACAAACTACAGTCTTATAAGTCTCACTACAGTCTTACAAGACTCACTGAAGTCTTACTAGACACTAGTCTCACAAGACACACTGCAGCCTCAAAAGACACACTACAGTCTTACAAGACACAGTACAGTCTTACAAGACACACTACAGTCTTACAAGACATACTACAGTCTTACAAGACACACTACAGTCTTACAAGACACACTGCAGTCTTAGAAGGCACACTACAGTCTTACAAGACACACTACAGTCTTACAAGACACACTACAGTCTTACAAGACACACTATAGTCTTACAAGACACACTGCACTCTTAGAAGGCACACTACAGTCTTAGAAGGCACACTATAGTCTTACAAGACACACTACAGTCTTTCAAGACAAACTACAGTCTTACAAGACACACTACAGTCTTACAAGACACTCTACAGTCTTACAAGACACACTACAGTCTTTCAAGACACACTACAGTCTTACAAGATACACTATAGTCTTATAAGACACACTACAGTCTTACAAGACACACCACAGTCTTAGAAGACACACTACAGTCTTTCAAGACACACTACAGTCTTACAAGATACACTATAGTCTTATAAGACACACTACAGTCTTACAAGACACACTACAGTCTTACAAGACACACTACAGTCTTACAAGACACACTACAGTCTTACAAGACACACTACATTCTTACAAGACACACTGTAGTCTTACAAGAAACTACACAGTCTTACAAGACACACTACTGTCTTACAAGACACACTACAGTCTTACAAGACAGACTGTAGTCTTACAAGACACACTACAGACTTACAAGACACGCTGCAGTCTTACAAGACACTCTTCAGTCTTACAAGACACACTAAAGTCTTACAAGACACACTACAGTCTTGCAAGACACACTACAGTCTTAGAAGACTCACTGCAGCCTTACAAGACACACTACAGTCTTACAAGACACACTGCAGTCTTTCAAAACACACTACAGTCTTACAAGACACACTACAGTCTTACAAGACACACTAGAGTCGTACAAGACACACTACAGTCTTTCAAGACAAACTATAGTCTTAAAAGACACACTACAGTCTTACAAGACACACTACAGTCTTACAAGACACACTACAGTCTTACAAGACATACTGCAGTCTTACAAGACACACTACAGTCTTACAAGACACACTACAGTCTTACAAGACACACTGCAGTCTTACAAGACACACTGTAGTCTTACAAGACACACTACAGTCTTACAAGACATGCTACAGTCTTACAAGACATTCTACAGTCTTACAAGACAAACTACAGTCTTGCAAGACTCACTACAGTCTTACAAGACATGCTACAGTCTTACAAGACATTCTACAGTCTTACAAGACAAACTACAGTCTTGCAAGACTCACTACAGTCTTACAAGACAGGCTGAAGTCTTACAAGACACACTCCAGTCTTACAAGACACACTACAGTCTTACAAGACACACTCCAGTCTTACAAGACACACTACAGTCTTACAAGAGATACTGCAGACTTAAAAGACACACTACAATCTTACAAGACATACTATATTTTTGCAAGACACACTACAGTCTTACAAGACACACTACAGTCTTACAAGACACGCTACAGTCTTACAAGACACACTGTAGTCTTACATAAGAACACCAGTCTAAAACAGTCTTAAGAATCTTCTTCAAGAAAACTAGTCTTAGACTGTCTAGAAGCATTAAACACTGTCTCAAGACTCGTCTCAGAACCCAGCTAAAACACTACAGTCTTACAAGAGTCTGCAGACTTAGACCAACTTGAACTATTAAACACTAAGTCTCAAGAACCTCGTTTAAAGAAGATTAAGAACAGCTACAAGACATACGTCTTACCCTCAGTCTTACAAGACCTAATTAGAACCATCTTAGACCGATCTTAGCATTAATTAAGACTCTCAGTAAAGACACTACTCTTAAGAACACTACAGTCAAAGAACATGCTAGAACATTTGCCAGTCTTCAGAACCTACTTACAGACACACAGCTTACAAGAACTAAGTCTTAAGAACTAAGTTAGAACAGTCTAGACTCAGCTAAGCTAATCTAACACCTAGCCAAACACTACTCACAGACACTAGATTAAACTCACCAGCTTAAAGACACATAGTCTTCAGACACACACAGTTAACCCAGTCTAGACACTTGCAGAAACTAAGTTTAAGACCTGAGTCTAGACAAAGTTAACATCTAAGTCTTACAAGACACCAATCTACCAGACACACAGTCAGCATCATCTCAGAACACTCAGTTTTTCACTACAGTCTTCAAGACACACTAGTTTCAAGATCGTCTTAAAACTAGTCTTAAAGACCTCAGCTTAAGACACACCAGCTTAGAAACCTAGTCTTAAGAACGCAGTCTTCAAGACACACTTGTCTTAGACCTGTCTAGCATCAGCTAGACACCACTAGACACATTAGTCTAGACTGTAAGAACTCATTAAGACATGTCTTAGAAACTACAGTCTTAGAAGACACTCGTCTTAAAGACAAGCTTAGAACTGACAGACTCAGTCTAAAGACACTTAGTCTTAGTCACACTACGTCAGATAGTCTTAGACACTCTGCCCAGCTACAACACTAGTTAAAGACACGAGTCTTCAGCTCCACATGCAGAACTTCAGTCTTAAAGACACTATTAGACTAGTAAAGAACTACAGTCTTCAGAAATAGTCTAAGACAAACTACAGTCTTAGTTGTCGCTTCTCTATCTTAAGACTCTAACACTACGTCTCAAGACCTCAGTCTAAGACAACCAGTCTTACAAACACTAAGTCTTAAGAATCAGTCTTAAAGACCTCGCTCAAGACACTGCAGTCTTAGAGGCAACTCGTCTTAAAGACCCGTCTTAACACTCGTAGAGGCCACTCAGTCTAAGAACTCAGTCTACAAGACACTCAGCTTTCAAGAACCAGTCTACAAACAATAATCTTAAACACAGTCTTGAAGATACTCATTACAAGACACTCTGAATCTAAACACTGCTCAACCACAGTAAAAACAGTCTTACAAGAACAGTCTTAGACACACTCAGTCTTAAAGACTGTGTCTAAGACACTACACTAGACCGCTCAGTCTTAGACATCTGTCTTCAAGACACCTAATCTTCAAGAACAGTCTAAGACATCTGTCTTCAAGCACCATCAAGACGGTCTTACAAGAAACGAGACTTAAAGACTCCAGTCTTCAAGACCACAGTCTTACAAGACACGCACAGTCTTAACACTCAGTCTTAAACAAGTCTACAATAGCTAGACCATGTGTCTAAAGACATTACAGTCTTAAAGACATGCTGTCTCAAGACACTGCAGTCTCACAAACACACAGTCTTACACAAATCAGAACATGTAGTCTTAAGAAGTGTTAAGACCTTGCGTCTCAAACACTCAGACTAGTCTTAAAACACACGTCTAAAATTCACAGCTCAGCTTCAGCTTCGCTAAAGACATAGTTACAAACACCATAAACTATCAAAGACACACGTCTAACACAGTTAGCTCATTTAAGACCTATAGATCGTCTTAGAACATCACACATACAGACGAAAGAAACTATCTAAACCTACAGTCTTCAAGACTCTATTACGACACTGTCTCAGACACTACAGCCTCAGACAACTAAGTCTTCAAGACCTCGTCTTCAAGACACTGCGCAGATACTCAGTCTACAAGACACACAGTCTTCGACACCGCTGAGGCACAAGTCTCAAGAACACCAGTCCAGACACAGTCTTAAACACTCACTTAAAGACACACTCTTAGGACATTTCAGTCTAAAGACCTTCAGTCTTACAGACTAATCTTAGAGGCACTATGTCTCAAACACACTACAGTCTTTCAAGAAAACATCTTAAAGACACTGTTTAAAGACTCACAGTCTCAAGACACAAGACACACTGTAGTCTTACAAGACACACTACAGTCTTACAAGACACACTACAGTCTTACAAGACACACTACAGTCTTACAAGACACACTACAGTCTTACAAGACACACTACAGTCTTACAAGACACACTACAGTCTTACAAGACACACTACAGTCTTACAAGACACACTACAGTCTTACAAGACACACTACAGTCTTACAAGACACACTACAGTCTTACAAGACACACTACAGTCTTACAAGACACACTACAGTCTTACAAGACACACTACAGTCTTACAAGACACACTACAGTCTTACAAGACACACTACAGTCTTACAAGACACACTACAGTCTTACAAGACACACTACAGTCTTACAAGACACACTACAGTCTTACAAGACACACTACAGTCTTACAAGACACACTACAGTCTTACAAGACACACTACAGTCTTACAAGACACACTACAGTCTTACAAGACACACTACAGTCTTACAAGACACACTACAGTCTTACAAGACACACTACAGTCTTACAAGACACACTACAGTCTTACAAGACACACTACAGTCTTACAAGACACACTACAAGTCTTACAAGACACACTACAGTCTTACAAGACACACTACAGTCTTACAAAGACACACTACAGTCTTACAAGACACACTACAGTCTTACAAGACACACTACAGTCTTACAAGACACACTACAGTCTTACAAGACACACTACAGTCTTACAAGACACACTACAGTCTTACAAGACACACTACAGTCTTACAAGACACACTACAGTCTTACAAGACACACTACAGTCTTACAAGACACACTACAGTCTTACAAGACACACTACAGTCTTACAAGACACACTACAGTCTTACAAGACACACTACAGTCTTACAAGACACACTACAGTCTTACAAGACACACTACAGTCTTACAAGACACACTACAGTCTTACAAGACACACTACAGTCTTACAAGACACACTACAGTCTTACAAGACACACTACAGTCTTACAAGACACACTACAGTCTTACAAGACACACTACAGTCTTACAAGACACACTACAGTCTTACAAGACACACTACAGTCTTACAAGACACACTACAGTCTTACAAGACACACTACAGTCTTACAAGACACACTACAGTCTTACAAGACACACTACAGTCTTACAAGACACACTACAGTCTTACAAGACACACTACAGTCTTACAAGACACACTACAGTCTTACAAGACACACTACAGTCTTACAAGACACACTACAGTCTTACAAGACACACTACAGTCTTACAAGACACACTACAGTCTTACAAGACACACTACAGTCTTACAAGACACACTACAGTCTTACAAGACACACTACAGTCTTACAAGACACACTACAGTCTTACAAGACACACTACAGTCTTACAAGACACACTACAGTCTTACAAGACACACTACAGTCTTACAAGACACACTACAGTCTTACAAGACACACTACAGTCTTACAAGACACACTACAGTCTTACAAGACACACTACAGTCTTACAAGACACACTACAGTCTTACAAGACACACTACAGTCTTACAAGACACACTACAGTCTTACAAGACACACTACAGTCTTACAAGACACACTACAGTCTTACAAGACACACTACAGTCTTACAAGACACGCTACAGTCTTACAAGACACGCTACAGTCTTACAAGACACACTACAGTCTTACAAGACACACTACAGTCTTTACAAGACACACTACTACAGTCTTACAAGACACACTACAGTCTTACAAGACACACTACAGTCTTACAAGACACCCTACAGTCTTACAAGACACCCTACAGTCTTACAAGACACACTACAGTCTTACTAGACACACGACAGTCTTACAAGACACACTACAGTCTACAGTCTTACAAGACACACTACAGTCTTGCAAGACACACTACAGTCTTACAAGACACACTACAGTCTTAAGACACACTAGACACACACTACAGTCTTACAAGACACACTACAGTCTTACAAGACACACTACAGTCTTACAAGACACACTACAGTCTTACAAGACACACTACAGTCTTACAAGACACACTACAGTCTTACACACACTACAGTCTTACAAGACACACTACAGTCTTACAAGACACACTACAGTCTTACAAGACACACTACAGTCTTACAAGACACACTACAGTCTTACAAGACACACTACAGTCTTACAAGAGACACTACAGTCTTACAAGATACACTACAGTCTTACAAGACACACTACAGTCTTACAAGACACACTACAGTCTTACAAGACACACTACAGTCTTACAAGACACACTACAGTCTTACAAGACACACTACAGTCTTACAAGACACACTACAGTCTTACAAGACACACTACAGTCTTACAAGACACACTACAGTCTTACAAGACACACTACAGTCTTACAAGACACACTACAGTCTTACAAGACACACTACAGTCTTACAAGACACACTACAGTCTTACAAGACACACTACAGTCTTACAAGACACACTACAGTCTTACAAGACACACTACAGTCTTACAAGACACACTACAGTCTTACAAGACACACTACAGTCTTACAAGACACACTACAGTCTTACAAGACACACTACAGTCTTACAAGACACACTACAGTCTTACAAGACACACTACAGTCTTACAAGACACACTACAGTCTTACAAGACACACTACAGTCTTACAAGACACACTACAGTCTTACAAGACACACTACAGTCTTACAAGACACACTACAGTCTTACAAGACACACTACAGTCTTACAAGACACACTACAGTCTTACAAGACACACTACAGTCTTACAAGACACACTACAGTCTTACAAGACACACTACAGTCTTACAAGACACACTACAGTCTTACAAGACACACTACAGTCTTACAAGACACACTACAGTCTTACAAGACACACTACAGTCTTACAAGACACACTACAGTCTTACAAGACACACTACAGTCTTACAAGACACACTACAGTCTTACAAGACACACTACAGTCTTACAAGACACACTACAGTCTTACAAGACACACTACAGTCTTACAAGACACACTACAGTCTTACAAGACACACTACAGTCTTACAAGACACACTACAGTCTTACAAGACACACTACAGTCTTACAAGACACACTACAGTCTTACAAGACACACTACAGTCTTACAAGACACACTACAGTCTTACAAGACACACTACAGTCTTACAAGACACACTACAGTCTTACAAGACACACTACAGTCTTACAAGACACACTACAGTCTTACAAGACACACTACAGTCTTACAAGACACACTACAGTCTTACAAGACACACTACAGTCTTACAAGACACACTACAGTCTTACAAGACACACTACAGTCTTACAAGACACACTACAGTCTTACAAGACACACTACAGTCTTACAAGACACACTACAGTCTTACAAGACACACTACAGTCTTACAAGACACACTACAGTCTTACAAGACACACTACAGTCTTACAAGACACACTACAGTCTTACAAGACACACTACAGTCTTACAAGACACACTACAGTCTTACAAGACACACTACAGTCTTACAAGACACACTACAGTCTTACAAGACACACTACAGTCTTACAAGACACACTACAGTCTTACAAGACACACTACAGTCTTACAAGACACACTACAGTCTTACAAGACACACTACAGTCTTACAAGACACACTACAGTCTTACAAGACACACTACAGTCTTACAAGACACACTACAGTCTTACAAGACACACTACAGTCTTACAAGACACACTACAGTCTTACAAGACACACTACAGTCTTACAAGACACACTACAGTCTTACAAGACACACTACAGTCTTACAAGACACACTACAGTCTTACAAGACACACTACAGTCTTACAAGACACACTACAGTCTTACAAGACACACTACAGTCTTACAAGACACACTACAGTCTTACAAGACACACTACAGTCTTACAAGACACACTACAGTCTTACAAGACACACTACAGTCTTACAAGACACACTACAGTCTTACAAGACACACTACAGTCTTACAAGACACACTACAGTCTTACAAGACACACTACAGTCTTACAAGACACACTACAGTCTTACAAGACACACTACAGTCTTACAAGACACACTACAGTCTTACAAGACACACTACAGTCTTACAAGACACACTACAGTCTTACAAGACACACTACAGTCTTACAAGACACACTACAGTCTTACAAGACACACTACAGTCTTACAAGACACACTACAGTCTTACAAGACACACTACAGTCTTACAAGACACACTACAGTCTTACAAGACACACTACAGTCTTACAAGACACACTACAGTCTTACAAGACACACTACAGTCTTACAAGACACACTACAGTCTTACAAGACACACTACAGTCTTACAAGACACACTACAGTCTTACAAGACACACTACAGTCTTACAAGACACACTACAGTCTTACAAGACACACTACAGTCTTACAAGACACACTACAGTCTTACAAGACACACTACAGTCTTACAAGACACACTACAGTCTTACAAGACACACTACAGTCTTACAAGACACACTACAGTCTTACAAGACACACTACAGTCTTACAAGACACACTACAGTCTTACAAGACACACTACAGTCTTACAAGACACACTACAGTCTTACAAGACACACTACAGTCTTACAAGACACACTACAGTCTTACAAGACACACTACAGTCTTACAAGACACACTACAGTCTTACAAGACACACTACAGTCTTACAAGACACACTACAGTCTTACAAGACACACTACAGTCTTACAAGACACACTACAGTCTTACAAGACACACTACAGTCTTACAAGACACACTACAGTCTTACAAGACACACTACAGTCTTACAAGACACACTACAGTCTTACAAGACACACTACAGTCTTACAAGACACACTACAGTCTTACAAGACACACTACAGTCTTACAAGACACACTACAGTCTTACAAGACACACTACAGTCTTACAAGACACACTACAGTCTTACAAGACACACTACAGTCTTACAAGACACACTACAGTCTTACAAGACACACTACAGTCTTACAAGACACACTACAGTCTTACAAGACACACTACAGTCTTACAAGACACACTACAGTCTTACAAGACACACTACAGTCTTACAAGACACACTACAGTCTTACAAGACACACTACAGTCTTACAAGACACACTACAGTCTTACAAGACACACTACAGTCTTACAAGACACACTACAGTCTTACAAGACACACTACAGTCTTACAAGACACACTACAGTCTTACAAGACACACTACAGTCTTACAAGACACACTACAGTCTTACAAGACACACTACAGTCTTACAAGACACACTACAGTCTTACAAGACACACTACAGTCTTACAAGACACACTACAGTCTTACAAGACACACTACAGTCTTACAAGACACACTACAGTCTTACAAGACACACTACAGTCTTACAAGACACACTACAGTCTTACAAGACACACTACAGTCTTACAAGACACACTACAGTCTTACAAGACACACTACAGTCTTACAAGACACACTACAGTCTTACAAGACACACTACAGTCTTACAAGACACACTACAGTCTTACAAGACACACTACAGTCTTACAAGACACACTACAGTCTTACAAGACACACTACAGTCTTACAAGACACACTACAGTCTTACAAGACACACTACAGTCTTACAAGACACACTACAGTCTTACAAGACACACTACAGTCTTACAAGACACACTACAGTCTTACAAGACACACTACAGTCTTACAAGACACACTACAGTCTTACAAGACACACTACAGTCTTACAAGACACACTACAGTCTTACAAGACACACTACAGTCTTACAAGACACACTACAGTCTTACAAGACACACTACAGTCTTACAAGACACACTACAGTCTTACAAGACACACTACAGTCTTACAAGACACACTACAGTCTTACAAGACACACTACAGTCTTACAAGACACACTACAGTCTTACAAGACACACTACAGTCTTACAAGACACACTACAGTCTTACAAGACACACTACAGTCTTACAAGACACACTACAGTCTTACAAGACACACTACAGTCTT
The DNA here is from genome assembly GCF_038502225.1 of Cherax quadricarinatus. Classification (NCBI taxonomy): domain Eukaryota; kingdom Metazoa; phylum Arthropoda; class Malacostraca; order Decapoda; family Parastacidae; genus Cherax; species Cherax quadricarinatus. The sequence continues at coordinate 1,195,404 of NC_091389.1, read as the reverse complement.
ACAAGACACACTACAGTCTTACAAGACACACTACAGTCTTACAAGACACACTACAGTCTTACAAGACACACTACAGTCTTACAAGACACACTACAGTCTTACAAGACACACTACAGTCTTACAAGACACACTACAGTCTTACAAGACACACTACAGTCTTACAAGACACACTACAGTCTTACAAGACACACTACAGTCTTACAAGACACACTACAGTCTTACAAGACACACTACAGTCTTACAAGACACACTACAGTCTTACAAGACACACTACAGTCTTACAAGACACACTACAGTCTTACAAGACACACTACAGTCTTACAAGACACACTACAGTCTTACAAGACACACTACAGTCTTACAAGACACACTACAGTCTTACAAGACACACTACAGTCTTACAAGACACACTACAGTCTTACAAGACACACTACAGTCTTACAAGACACACTACAGTCTTACAAGACACACTACAGTCTTACAAGACACACTACAGTCTTACAAGACACACTACAGTCTTACAAGACACACTACAGTCTTACAAGACACACTACAGTCTTACAAGACACACTACAGTCTTACAAGACACACTACAGTCTTACAAGACACACTAAAGCCTTACAAGACACACTACAGTCTTACAAGACACACTACAGTCTTACAAGACACACTACAGTCTTACAAGACACACTACAGTCTTACAAGACACACTACAGTCTTACAAGACACACTACAGTCTTACAAGACACACTAGTCTTACAAGACACACTACAGTCTTACAAGACACACTACAGTCTTAAAAGACACACCACAGTCTTACAAGACACACTACAGTCTTTACAAGACACACTACAGTCTTACAAGACACACTACAGTCTTACAAGACACACTACAAGACACACTACAGTCTTACAAGACACACTACAGTCTTACAAGACACACTACAGTCTTACAAGACACACTACAGTCTTACAAGACACACTACAGTCTTACAAGACACACTACAGTCTTACAAGACACACTACAGTCTTACAAGACACACTACAGTCTTACAAGACACACTACAGTCTTACAAGACACACTACAGTCTTACAAGACACTTTACAAGACACACTACAGTCTTACAAGACACACTACAGTCTTACAAGACACACTACAGTCTTACAAGACACACTACAGTCTTACAAGACACACTACAGTCTTACAAGACACACTACAGTCTTACAAGACACACTACAGTCTTACAAGACACACTACAGTCTTACAAGACACACTACAGTCTTACAAGACACACTACAGTCTTACAAGACACACTACAGTCTTACAAGACACACTACAGTCTTACAAGACACACTACAGTCTTACAAGACACACTACAGTCTTACAAGACACACTACAGTCTTACAAGACACACTACAGTCTTACAAGACACACTACAGTCTTACAAGACACACTACAGTCTTACAAGACACACTACAGTCTTACAAGACACACTACAGTCTTACAAGACACACTACAGTCTTACAAGACACACTACAGTCTTACAAGACACACTACAGTCTTACAAGACACACTACAGTCTTACAAGACACACTACAGTCTTACAAGACACACTACAGTCTTACAAGACACACTACAGTCTTACAACTACACAAGACACTACAGTCTTACAAGACACACTACAGTCTTACAAGACACACTACAGTCTTACAAGACACACTACAGTCTTACAAGACACACTACAGTCTTACAAGACACACTACAGTCTTACAAGACACACTACAGTCTTACAAGACACACTACAGTCTTACAAGACACACTACAGTCTTACAAGACACACTACAGTCTTACAAGACACACTACAGTCTTACAAGACACACTACAGTCTTACAAGACACACTACAGTCTTACAAGACACACTACAGTCTTACAAGACACACTACAGTCTTACAAGACACACTACAGTCTTACAAGACACACTACAGTCTTACAAGACACACTACAGTCTTACAAGACACACTACAGTCTTACAAGACACACTACAGTCTTACAAGACACACTACAGTCTTACAAGACACACTACAGTCTTACAAGACACACTACAGTCTTACAAGACACACTACAGTCTTACAAGACACTACTTACACACACACTCTTACTTAAGACACACTACAGTCTTACAAGACACACTACAGTCTTACAAGACACACTACAGTCTTACAAGACACACTACAGTCTTACAAGACACACTACAGTCTTACAAGACACACTACAGTCTTACAAGACACACTACAGTCTTACAAGACACACTACAGTCTTACAAGACACACTACAGTCTTACAAGACACACTACAGTCTTACAAGACACACTACAGTCTTACAAGACACACTACAGTCTTACAAGACACACTACAGTCTTACAAGACACACTACAGTCTTACAAGACACACTACAGTCTTACAAGACACACTACAGTCTTACAAGACACACTACAGTCTTACAAGACACACTACAGTCTTACAAGACACACTACAGTCTTACAAGACACACTACAGTCTTACAAGACACACTACAGTCTTACAAGACACACTACAGTCTTACAAGACACACTACAGTCTTACAAGACACACTACAGTCTTACAAGACACACTACAGTCTTACAAGACACACTACAGTCTTACAAGACACACTACAGTCTTACAAGACACACTACAGTCTTACAAGACACACTACAGTCTTACAAGACACACTACAGTCTTACAAGACACACTACAGTCTTACAAGACACACTACAGTCTTACAAGACACACTACAGTCTTACAAGACACACTACAGTCTTACAAGACACACTACAGTCTTACAAGACACACTACAGTCTTACAAGACACACTACAGTCTTACAAGACACACTACAGTCTTACAAGACACACTACAGTCTTACAAGACACACTACAGTCTTACAAGACACACTACAGTCTTACAAGACACACTACAGTCTTACAAGACACACTACAGTCTTACAAGACACACTACAGTCTTACAAGACACACTACAGTCTTACAAGACACACTACAGTCTTACAAGACACACTACAGTCTTACAAGACACACTACAGTCTTACAAGACACACTACAGTCTTACAAGACACACTACAGTCTTACAAGACACACTACAGTCTTACAAGACACACTACAGTCTTACAAGACACACTACAGTCTTACAAGACACACTACAGTCTTACAAGACACACTACTTACAAGACACACTCTTACAAGACACACTACAGTCTTACAAGACACACTACAGTCTTACAAGACACACTACAGTCTTACAAGACACACTACAGTCTTACAAGACACACTACAGTCTTACAAGACACACTACAGTCTTACAAGACACACTACAGACTTACAAGACACTCTATAGTCTTACAAGACACACTACAGTCTTACAAGACACACTACACTACAGTCTTACAAGACACACTACAGTCTTACAAGACACACTACAGTCTTACAAGACACACTACAGTCTTACAAGACACACTACAGTCTTACAAGACACACTACAGTCTTACAAGACACACTACAGTCTTACTAGACACACTACAGTCTTACAAGACACACTACAGTCTTACAAGACACACTACAGTCTTACAAGACACACTACAGTCTTACAAGACACACTACAGTCTTACAAGACACACTAGTCTTACAAGTCTTTACAAGACACACTACAGTCTTACAAGACACACTACAGTCTTACAAGACACACTACAGTCTTACAAGACACACTACAGTCTTACAAGACACACTACAGTCTTACAAGACACACTACAGTCTTACAAGACACACTACAGTCTTACAAGACACACTACAGTCTTACAAGACACACTACAGTCTTACAAGACACACTACAGTCTTACAAGACACACTACAGTCTTACAAGACACACTACAGTCTTACAAGACACACTACAGTCTTACAAGACACACTACAGTCTTACAAGACACACTACAGTCTTACAAGACACACTACAGTCTTACAAGACACACTACAGTCTTACAAGACACACTACAGTCTTACAAGACACACTACAGTCTTACAAGACACACTACAGTCTTACAAGACACACTACAGTCTTACAAGACACACTACAGTCTTACAAGACACACTACAGTCTTACAAGACACACTACAGTCTTACAAGACACACTACAGTCTTACAAGACACACTACAGTCTTACAAGACACACTACAGTCTTACAAGACACACTACAGTCTTACAAGACACACTACAGTCTTACAAGACACACTACAGTCTTACAAGACACACTACAGTCTTACAAGACACACTACAGTCTTACAAGACACACTACAGTCTTACAAGACACACTACAGTCTTACAAGACACACTACAGTCTTACAAGACACACTACAGTCTTACAAGACACACTACAGTCTTACAAGACACACTACAGTCTTACAAGACACACTACAGTCTTACAAGACACACTACAGTCTTACAAGACACACTACAGTCTTACAAGACACACTACAGTCTTACAAGACACACTACAGTCTTACAAGACACACTACAGTCTTACAAGACACACTACAGTCTTACAAGACACACTACAGTCTTACAAGACACACTACAGTCTTACAAGACACACTACAGTCTTACAAGACACACTACAGTCTTACAAGACACACTACAGTCTTACAAGACACACTACAGTCTTACAAGACACACTACAGTCTTACAAGACACACTACAGTCTTACAAGACACACTACAGTCTTACAAGACACACTACAGTCTTACAAGACACACTACAGTCTTACAAGACACACTACAGTCTTACAAGACACACTACAGTCTTACAAGACACACTACAGTCTTACAAGACACACTACAGTCTTACAAGACACACTACAGTCTTACAAGACACACTACAGTCTTACAAGACACACTACAGTCTTACAAGACACACTACAGTCTTACAAGACACACTACAGTCTTACAAGACACACTACAGTCTTACAAGACACACTACAGTCTTACAAGACACACTACAGTCTTACAAGACACACTACAGTCTTACAAGACACACTACAGTCTTACAAGACACACTACAGTCTTACAAGACACACTACAGTCTTACAAGACACACTACAGTCTTACAAGACACACTACAGTCTTACAAGACACACTACAGTCTTACAAGACACACTACAGTCTTACAAGACACACTACAGTCTTACAAGACACACTACAGTCTTACAAGACACACTACAGTCTTACAAGACACACTACAGTCTTACAAGACACACTACAGTCTTACAAGACACACTACAGTCTTACAAGACACACTACAGTCTTACAAGACACACTACAGTCTTACAAGACACACTACAGTCTTACAAGACACACTACAGTCTTACAAGACACACTACAGTCTTACAAGACACACTACAGTCTTACAAGACACACTACAGTCTTACAAGACACACTACAGTCTTACAAGACACACTACAGTCTTACAAGACACACTACAGTCTTACAAGACACACTACAGTCTTACAAGACACACTACAGTCTTACAAGACACACTACAGTCTTACAAGACACACTACAGTCTTACAAGACACACTACAGTCTTACAAGACACACTACAGTCTTACAAGACACACTACAGTCTTACAAGACACACTACAGTCTTACAAGACACACTACAGTCTTACAAGACACACTACAGTCTTACAAGACACACTACAGTCTTACAAGACACACTACAGTCTTACAAGACACACTACAGTCTTACAAGACACACTACAGTCTTACAAGACACACTACAGTCTTACAAGACACACTACAGTCTTACAAGACACACTACAGTCTTACAAGACACACTACAGTCTTACAAGACACACTACAGTCTTACAAGACACACTACAGTCTTACAAGACACACTACAGTCTTACAAGACACACTACAGTCTTACAAGACACACTACAGTCTTACAAGACACACTACAGTCTTACAAGACACACTACAGTCTTACAAGACACACTACAGTCTTACAAGACACACTACAGTCTTACAAGACACACTACAGTCTTACAAGACACACTACAGTCTTACAAGACACACTACAGTCTTACAAGACACACTACAGTCTTACAAGACACACTACAGTCTTACAAGACACACTACAGTCTTACAAGACACACTACAGTCTTACAAGACACACTACAGTCTTACAAGACACACTACAGTCTTACAAGACACACTACAGTCTTACAAGACACACTACAGTCTTACAAGACACACTACAGTCTTACAAGACACACTACAGTCTTACAAGACACACTACAGTCTTACAAGACACACTACAGTCTTACAAGACACACTACAGTCTTACAAGACACACTACAGTCTTACAAGACACACTACAGTCTTACAAGACACACTACAGTCTTACAAGACACACTACAGTCTTACAAGACACACTACAGTCTTACAAGACACACTACAGTCTTACAAGACACACTACAGTCTTACAAGACACACTACAGTCTTACAAGACACACTACAGTCTTACAAGACACACTACAGTCTTACAAGACACACTACAGTCTTACAAGACACACTACAGTCTTACAAGACACACTACAGTCTTACAAGACACACTACAGTCTTACAAGACACACTACAGTCTTACAAGACACACTACAGTCTTACAAGACACACTACAGTCTTACAAGACACACTACAGTCTTACAAGACACACTACAGTCTTACAAGACACACTACAGTCTTACAAGACACACTACAGTCTTACAAGACACACTACAGTCTTACAAGACACACTACAGTCTTACAAGACACACTACAGTCTTACAAGACACACTACAGTCTTACAAGACACACTACAGTCTTACAAGACACACTACAGTCTTACAAGACACACTACAGTCTTACAAGACACACTACAGTCTTACAAGACACACTACAGTCTTACAAGACACACTACAGTCTTACAAGACACACTACAGTCTTACAAGACACACTACAGTCTTACAAGACACACTACAGTCTTACAAGACACACTACAGTCTTACAAGACACACTACAGTCTTACAAGACACACTACAGTCTTACAAGACACACTACAGTCTTACAAGACACACTACAGTCTTACAAGACACACTACAGTCTTACAAGACACACTACAGTCTTACAAGACACACTACAGTCTTACAAGACACACTACAGTCTTACAAGACACACTACAGTCTTACAAGACACACTACAGTCTTACAAGACACACTACAGTCTTACAAGACACACTACAGTCTTACAAGACACACTACAGTCTTACAAGACACACTACAGTCTTACAAGACACACTACAGTCTTACAAGACACACTACAGTCTTACAAGACACACTACAGTCTTACAAGACACACTACAGTCTTACAAGACACACTACAGTCTTACAAGACACACTACAGTCTTACAAGACACACTACAGTCTTACAAGACACACTACAGTCTTACAAGACACACTACAGTCTTACAAGACACACTACAGTCTTACAAGACACACTACAGTCTTACAAGACACACTACAGTCTTACAAGACACACTACAGTCTTACAAGACACACTACAGTCTTACAAGACACACTACAGTCTTACAAGACACACTACAGTCTTACAAGACACACTACAGTCTTACAAGACACACTACAGTCTTACAAGACACACTACAGTCTTACAAGACACACTACAGTCTTACAAGACACACTACAGTCTTACAAGACACACTACAGTCTTACAAGACACACTACAGTCTTACAAGACACACTACAGTCTTACAAGACACACTACAGTCTTACAAGACACACTACAGTCTTACAAGACACACTACAGTCTTACAAGACACACTACAGTCTTACAAGACACACTACAGTCTTACAAGACACACTACAGTCTTACAAGACACACTACAGTCTTACAAGACACACTACAGTCTTACAAGACACACTACAGTCTTACAAGACACACTACAGTCTTACAAGACACACTACAGTCTTACAAGACACACTACAGTCTTACAAGACACACTACAGTCTTACAAGACACACTACAGTCTTACAAGACACACTACAGTCTTACAAGACACACTACAGTCTTACAAGACACACTACAGTCTTACAAGACACACTACAGTCTTACAAGACACACTAAGACACACTAGTCTTACAAGACACACTACAGTCTTACAAGACACACTACAGTCTTACAAGACACACTACAGTCTTACAAGACACACTACAGTCTTACAAGACACACTACAGTCTTACAAGACACACTACAGTCTTACAAGACACACTACAGTCTTACAAGACACACTACAGTCTTACAAGACACACTACAGTCTTACAAGACACACTACAGTCTTACAAGACACACTACAGTCTTACAAGACACACTACAGTCTTACAAGACACACTACAGTCTTACAAGACACACTACAGTCTTACAAGACACACTACAGTCTTACAAGACACACTACAGTCTTACAAGACACACTACAGTCTTACAAGACACACTACAGTCTTACAAGACACACTACAGTCTTACAAGACACACTACAGTCTTACAAGACACACTACAGTCTTACAAGACACACTACAGTCTTACAAGACACACTACAGTCTTACAAGACACACTACAGTCTTACAAGACACACTACAGTCTTACAAGACACACTACAGTCTTACAAGACACACTACAGTCTTACAAGACACACTACAGTCTTACAAGACACACTACAGTCTTACAAGACACACTACAGTCTTACAAGACACACTACAGTCTTACAAGACACACTACAGTCTTACAAGACACACTACAGTCTTACAAGACACACTACAGTCTTACAAGACACACTACAGTCTTACAAGACACACTACAGTCTTACAAGACACACTACAGTCTTACAAGACACACTACAGTCTTACAAGACACACTACAGTCTTACAAGACACACTACAGTCTTACAAGACACACTACAGTCTTACAAGACACACTACAGTCTTACAAGACACACTACAGTCTTACAAGACACACTACAGTCTTACAAGACACACTACAGTCTTACAAGACACACTACAGTCTTACAAGACACACTACAGTCTTACAAGACACACTACAGTCTTACAAGACACACTACAGTCTTACAAGACACACTACAGTCTTACAAGACACACTACAGTCTTACAAGACACACTACAGTCTTACAAGACACACTACAGTCTTACAAGACACACTACAGTCTTACAAGACACACTACAGTCTTACAAGACACACTACAGTCTTACAAGACACACTACAGTCTTACAAGACACACTACAGTCTTACAAGACACACTACAGTCTTACAAGACACACTACAGTCTTACAAGACACACTACAGTCTTACAAGACACACTACAGTCTTACAAGACACACTACAGTCTTACAAGACACACTACAGTCTTACAAGACACACTACAGTCTTACAAGACACACTCTTACAAGACACACTACAGTCTTACAAGACACACTACAGTCTTACAAGACACACTACAGTCTTACAAGACACACTACAGTCTTACAAGACACACTACAGTCTTACAAGACACACTACAGTCTTACAAGACACACTACAGTCTTACAAGACACACTACAGTCTTACAAGACACACTACAGTCTTACAAGACACACTACAGTCTTACAAGACACACTACAGTCTTACAAGACACACTACAGTCTTACAAGACACACTACAGTCTTACAAGACACACTACAGTCTTACAAGACACACTACAGTCTTACAAGACACACTACAGTCTTACAAGACACACTACAGTCTTACAAGACACACTACAGTCTTACAAGACACACTACAGTCTTACAAGACACACTACAGTCTTACAAGACACACTACAGTCTTACAAGACACACTACAGTCTTACAAGACACACTACAGTCTTACAAGACACACTACAGTCTTACAAGACACACTCTTACAAGACACACTACAGTCTTACAAGACACACTACAGTCTTACAAGACACACTACAGTCTTACAAGACACACTACAGTCTTACAAGACACACTACAGTCTTACAAGACACACTACAGTCTTACAAGACACACTACAGTCTTACAAGACACACTACAGTCTTACAAGACACACTACAGTCTTACAAGACACACTACAGTCTTACAAGACACACTACAGTCTTACAAGACACACTACAGTCTTACAAGACACACTACAGTCTTACAAGACACACTACAGTCTTACAAGACACACTACAGTCTTACTTACAAAGACACACTACAGTCTTACAAGACACACTACAGTCTTACAAGACACACTACAGTCTTACAAGACACACTACAGTCTTACAAGACACACTACAGTCTTACAAGACACACTACAGTCTTACAAGACACACTACAGTCTTACAAGACACACTACAGTCTTACAAGACACACTACAGTCTTACAAGACACACTACAGTCTTACAAGACACACTACAGTCTTACAAGACACACTTACAAGACACACTACAGTCTTACAAGACACACTACAGTCTTACAAGACACACTACAGTCTTACAAGACACACTACAGTCTTACAAGACACACTACAGTCTTACAAGACACACTACAGTCTTACAAGACACACTACAGTCTTACAAGACACACTACAGTCTTACAAGACACACTACAGTCTTACAAGACACACTACAGTCTTACAAGACACACTACAGTCTTACAAGACACACTACAGTCTTACAAGACACACTACAGTCTTACAAGACACACTACAGTCTTACAAGACACACTACAGTCTTACAAGACACACTACAGTCTTACAAGACACACTACAGTCTTACAAGACACACTACAGTCTTACAAGACACACTACAGTCTTACAAGACACACTACAGTCTTACAAGACACACTACAGTCTTACAAGACACACTACAGTCTTACAAGACACACTACAGTCTTACAAGACACACTACAGTCTTACAAGACACACTACAGTCTTACAAGACACACTACAGTCTTACAAGACACACTACAGTCTTACAAGACACACTACAGTCTTACAAGACACACTACAGTCTTACAAGACACACTACAGTCTTACAAGACACACTACAGTCTTACAAGACACACTACAGTCTTACAAGACACACTACAGTCTTACAAGACACACTACAGTCTTACAAGACACACTACAGTCTTACAAGACACACTACAGTCTTACAAGACACACTACAGTCTTACAAGACACACTACAGTCTTACAAGACACACTACAGTCTTACAAGACACACTACAGTCTTACAAGACACACTACAGTCTTACAAGACACACTACAGTCTTACAAGACACACTACAGTCTTACAAGACACACTACAGTCTTACAAGACACACTACAGTCTTACAAGACACACTACAGTCTTACAAGACACACTACAGTCTTACAAGACACACTACAGTCTTACAAGACACACTACAGTCTTACAAGACACACTACAGTCTTACAAGACACACTACAGTCTTACAAGACACACTACAGTCTTACAAGACACACTACAGTCTCTTACAAGACACACTACAGTCTTACAAGACACACTACAGTCTTACAAGACACACTACAGTCTTACAAGACACACTACAGTCTTACAAGACACACTACAGTCTTACAAGACACACTACAGTCTTACAAGACACACTACAGTCTTACAAGACACACTACAGTCTTACAAGACACACTACAGTCTTACAAGACACACTACAGTCTTACAAGACACACTACAGTCTTACAAGACACACTACAGTCTTACAAGACACACTACAGTCTTACAAGACACACTACAGTCTTACAAGACACACTACAGTCTTACAAGACACACTACAGTCTTACAAGACACACTACAGTCTTACAAGACACACTACAGTCTTACAAGACACACTACAGTCTTACAAGACACACTACAGTCTTACAAGACACACTACAGTCTTACAAGACACACTACAGTCTTACAAGACACACTACAGTCTTACAAGACACACTACAGTCTTACAAGACACACTACAGTCTTACAAGACACACTACAGTCTTACAAGACACACTACAGTCTTACAAGACACACTACAGTCTTACAAGACACACTACAGTCTTACAAGACACACTACAGTCTTACAAGACACACTACAGTCTTACAAGACACACTACAGTCTTACAAGACACACTACAGTCTTACAAGACACACTACAGTCTTACAAGACACACTACAGTCTTACAAGACACACTACAGTCTTACAAGACACACTACAGTCTTACAAGACACACTACAGTCTTACAAGACACACTACAGTCTTACAAGACACACTACAGTCTTACAAGACACACTACAGTCTTACAAGACACACTACAGTCTTACAAGACACACTACAGTCTTACAAGACACACTACAGTCTTACAAGACACACTACAGTCTTACAAGACACACTACAGTCTTACAAGACACACTACAGTCTTACAAGACACACTACAGTCTTACAAGACACACTACAGTCTTACAAGACACACACTACAGTCTTACAAGACACACTACAGTCTTACAAGACACACTACAGTCTTACAAGACACACTACAGTCTTACAAGACACACTACAGTCTTACAAGACACACTACAGTCTTACAAGACACACTACAGTCTTACAAGACACACTACAGTCTTACAAGACACACTACAGTCTTACAAGACACACTACAGTCTTACAAGACACACTACAGTCTTACAAGACACACTACAGTCTTACAAGACACACTACAGTCTTACAAGACACACTACAGTCTTACAAGACACACTACAGTCTTACAAGACACACTACAGTCTTACAAGACACACTACAGTCTTACAAGACACACTACAGTCTTACAAGACACACTACAGTCTTACAAGACACACTACAGTCTTACAAGACACACTACAGTCTTACAAGACACACTACAGTCTTACAAGACACACTACAGTCTTACAAGACACACTACAGTCTTACAAGACACACTACAGTCTTACAAGACACACTACAGTCTTACAAGACACACTACAGTCTTACAAGACACACTACAGTCTTACAAGACACACTACAGTCTTACAAGACACACTACAGTCTTACAAGACACACTACAGTCTTACAAGACACACTACAGTCTTACAAGACACACTACAGTCTTACAAGACACACTACAGTCTTACAAGACACACTACAGTCTTACAAGACACACTACAGTCTTACAAGACACACTACAGTCTTACAAGACACACTACAGTCTTACAAGACACACTACAGTCTTACAAGACACACTACAGTCTTACAAGACACACTACAGTCTTACAAGACACACTACAGTCTTACAAGACACACTACAGTCTTACAAGACACACTACAGTCTTACAAGACACACTACAGTCTTACAAGACACACTACAGTCTTACAAGACACACTACAGTCTTACAAGACACACTACAGTCTTACAAGACACACTACAGTCTTACAAGACACACTACAGTCTTACAAGACACACTACAGTCTTACAAGACACACTACAGTCTTACAAGACACACTACAGTCTTACAAGACACACTACAGTCTTACAAGACACACTACAGTCTTACAAGACACACTACAGTCTTACAAGACACACTAAGAGTCTTACAAGACACACTACAGTCTTACAAGACACACTACAGTCTTACAAGACACACTACAGTCTTACAAGACACACTACAGTCTTACAAGACACACTACAGTCTTACAAGACACACTACAGTCTTACAAGACACACTACAGTCTTACAAGACACACTACAGTCTTACAAGACACACTACAGTCTTACAAGACACACTACAGTCTTACAAGACACACTACAGTCTTACAAGACACACTACAGTCTTACAAGACACACTACAGTCTTACAAGACACACTACAGTCTTACAAGACACACTACAGTCTTACAAGACACACTACAGTCTTACAAGACACACTACAGTCTTACAAGACACACTACAGTCTTACAAGACACACTACAGTCTTACAAGACACACTACAGTCTTACAAGACACACTACAGTCTTACAAGACACACTACAGTCTTACAAGACACACTACAGTCTTACAAGACACACTACAGTCTTACAAGACACACTACAGTCTTACAAGACACACTACAGTCTTACAAGACACACTACAGTCTTACAAGACACACTACAGTCTTACAAGACACACTACAGTCTTACAAGACACACTACAGTCTTACAAGACACACTACAGTCTTACAAGACACACTACAGTCTTACAAGACACACTACAGTCTTACAAGACACACTACAGTCTTACAAGACACACTACAGTCTTACAAGACACACTACAGTCTTACAAGACACACTACAGTCTTACAAGACACACTACAGTCTTACAAGACACACTACAGTCTTACAAGACACACTACAGTCTTACAAGACACACTACAGTCTTACAAGACACACTACAGTCTTACAAGACACACTACAGTCTTACAAGACACACTACAGTCTTACAAGACACACTACAGTCTTACAAGACACACTACAGTCTTACAAGACACACTACAGTCTTACAAGACACACTACAGTCTTACAAGACACACTACAGTCTTACAAGACACACTACAGTCTTACAAGACACACTACAGTCTTACAAGACACACTACAGTCTTACAAGACACACTACAGTCTTACAAGACACACTACAGTCTTACAAGACACACTACAGTCTTACAAGACACACTACAGTCTTACAAGACACACTACAGTCTTACAAGACACACTACAGTCTTACAAGACACACTACAGTCTTACAAGACACACTACAGTCTTACAAGACACACTACAGTCTTACAAGACACACTACAGTCTTACAAGACACACTACAGTCTTACAAGACACACTACAGTCTTACAAGACACACTACAGTCTTACAAGACACACTACAGTCTTACAAGACACACTACAGTCTTACAAGACACACTAGTCTTACAAGACACACTACAGTCTTACAAGACACACTACAGTCTTACAAGACACACTACAGTCTTACAAGACACACTACAGTCTTACAAGACACACTACAGTCTTACAAGACACACTACAGTCTTACAAGACACACTACAGTCTTACAAGACACACTACAGTCTTACAAGACACACTACAGTCTTACAAGACACACTACAGTCTTACAAGACACACTACAGTCTTACAAGACACACTACAGTCTTACAAGACACACTACAGTCTTACAAGACACACTACAGTCTTACAAGACACACTACAGTCTTACAAGACACACTACAGTCTTACAAGACACACTACAGTCTTACAAGACACACTACAGTCTTACAAGACACACTACAGTCTTACAAGACACACTACAGTCTTACAAGACACACTACAGTCTTACAAGACACACTACAGTCTTACAAGACACACTACAGTCTTACAAGACACACTACAGTCTTACAAGACACACTACAGTCTTACAAGACACACTACAGTCTTACAAGACACACTACAGTCTTACAAGACACACTACAGTCTTACAAGACACACTACAGTCTTACAAGACACACTACAGTCTTACAAGACACACTACAGTCTTACAAGACACACTACAGTCTTACAAGACACACTACAGTCTTACAAGACACACTACAGTCTTACAAGACACACTACAGTCTTACAAGACACACTACAGTCTTACAAGACACACTACAGTCTTACAAGACACACTACAGTCTTACAAGACACACTACAGTCTTACAAGACACACTACAGTCTTACAAGACACACTACAGTCTTACAAGACACACTACAGTCTTACAAGACACACTACAGTCTTACAAGACACACTACAGTCTTACAAGACACACTACAGTCTTACAAGACACACTACAGTCTTACAAGACACACTACAGTCTTACAAGACACACTACAGTCTTACAAGACACACTACAGTCTTACAAGACACACTACAGTCTTACAAGACACACTACAGTCTTACAAGACACACTACAGTCTTACAAGACACACTACAGTCTTACAAGACACACTACAGTCTTACAAGACACACTACAGTCTTACAAGACACACTACAGTCTTACAAGACACACTACAGTCTTACAAGACACACTACAGTCTTACAAGACACACTACAGTCTTACAAGACACACTACAGTCTTACAAGACACACTACAGTCTTACAAGACACACTACAGTCTTACAAGACACACTACAGTCTTACAAGACACACTACAGTCTTACAAGACACACTACAGTCTTACAAGACACACTACAGTCTTACAAGACACACTACAGTCTTACAAGACACACTACAGTCTTACAAGACACACTACAGTCTTACAAGACACACTACAGTCTTACAAGACACACTACAGTCTTACAAGACACACTACAGTCTTACAAGACACACTACAGTCTTACAAGACACACTACAGTCTTACAAGACACACTACAGTCTTACAAGACACACTACAGTCTTACAAGACACACTACAGTCTTACAAGACACACTACAGTCTTACAAGACACACTACAGTCTTACAAGACACACTACAGTCTTACAAGACACACTACAGTCTTACAAGACACACTACAGTCTTACAAGACACACTACAGTCTTACAAGACACACTACAGTCTTACAAGACACACTACAGTCTTACAAGACACACTACAGTCTTACAAGACACACTACAGTCTTACAAGACACACTACAGTCTTACAAGACACACTACAGTCTTACAAGACACACTACAGTCTTACAAGACACACTACAGTCTTACAAGACACACTACAGTCTTACAAGACACACTACAGTCTTACAAGACACACTACAGTCTTACAAGACACACTACAGTCTTACAAGACACACTACAGTCTTACAAGACACACTACAGTCTTACAAGACACACTACAGTCTTACAAGACACACTACAGTCTTACAAGACACACTACAGTCTTACAAGACACACTACAGTCTTACAAGACACACTACAGTCTTACAAGACACACTACAGTCTTACAAGACACACTACAGTCTTACAAGACACACTACAGTCTTACAAGACACACTACAGTCTTACAAGACACACTACAGTCTTACAAGACACACTACAGTCTTACAAGACACACTACAGTCTTACAAGACACACTACAGTCTTACAAGACACACTACAGTCTTACAAGACACACTACAGTCTTACAAGACACACTACAGTCTTACAAGACACACTACAGTCTTACAAGACACACTACAGTCTTACAAGACACACTACAGTCTTACAAGACACACTACAGTCTTACAAGACACACTACAGTCTTACAAGACACACTACAGTCTTACAAGACACACTACAGTCTTACAAGACACACTACAGTCTTACAAGACACACTACAGTCTTACAAGACACACTACAGTCTTACAAGACACACTACAGTCTTACAAGACACACTACAGTCTTACAAGACACACTACAGTCTTACAAGACACACTACAGTCTTACAAGACACACTACAGTCTTACAAGACACACTACAGTCTTACAAGACACACTACAGTCTTACAAGACACACTACAGTCTTACAAGACACACTACAGTCTTACAAGACACACTACAGTCTTACAAGACACACTACAGTCTTACAAGACACACTACAGTCTTACAAGACACACTACAGTCTTACAAGACACACTACAGTCTTACAAGACACACTACAGTCTTACAAGACACACTACAGTCTTACAAGACACACTACAGTCTTACAAGACACACTACAGTCTTACAAGACACACTACAGTCTTACAAGACACACTACAGTCTTACAAGACACACTACAGTCTTACAAGACACACTACAGTCTTACAAGACACACTACAGTCTTACAAGACACACTACAGTCTTACAAGACACACTACAGTCTTACAAGACACACTACAGTCTTACAAGACACACTACAGTCTTACAAGACACACTACAGTCTTACAAGACACACTACAGTCTTACAAGACACACTACAGTCTTACAAGACACACTACAGTCTTACAAGACACACTACAGTCTTACAAGACACACTACAGTCTTACAAGACACACTACAGTCTTACAAGACACACTACAGTCTTACAAGACACACTACAGTCTTACAAGACACACTACAGTCTTACAAGACACACTACAGTCTTACAAGACACACTACAGTCTTACAAGACACACTACAGTCTTACAAGACACACTACAGTCTTACAAGACACACTACAGTCTTACAAGACACACTACAGTCTTACAAGACACACTACAGTCTTACAAGACACACTACAGTCTTACAAGACACACTACAGTCTTACAAGACACACTACAGTCTTACAAGACACACTACAGTCTTACAAGACACACTACAGTCTTACAAGACACACTACAGTCTTACAAGACACACTACAGTCTTACAAGACACACTGCAGTCTTACAAGACACACTACAGTCTTACAAGACACACTACAGTCTTACAAGACACACTACAGTCTTACAAGACACACTACAGTCTAACACTGCAGTCTTACAGACACACTCAGTCTTACAAACACTCAGTCTTAAAGACACATCTTAAAGACACTACATCTTACAACACACTACAGTCTTACAACACACTAGTTTACAAGAACACACAGTCTTACAAGACACCTACAGTCTTACAAACAATCAGTCTTACAACACAACAGTCTACAAGACACTACAGTCTTACAAGACACACTTAGTCTTACAAGACACACTACAGTCTTAAACACACTAAGTCTTACAAGACACACTACAGTCTTACAAACACACTGAGTCTTTCAAGACACACTCGTCTTACAAAACACTGAGTCTTTCAAGACACACTACAGTTTAAACACTACAGTTTTACAAGACACTACAGTCTTACAAGAACACTCAGTCTTACAAGACACACAGTCTTACAAACACACTTAAACACATCTTTCAAGAACTACATTCAATTACAGACACATACAGTCTTCAAGAACACCAAGTCTTACAGACACAGTCTTCAAGACACACTAGTTTAAAGAACAACATCTTCAAGACACATACAGTTTAAGCACTACATAGACACATCTTAAGACCACACAGTCTTAAGACTACAGTTTCATAAGACTACATAGTCAACACACTGGTCTTACAAGACCACTAAGTCTTACAAGACACACAGTCTTACAAACACTTCTTACAAGACACACTAGTTTAAAGACACTACATCTTACAAACACTCTAGTCTTAAACACACTTAGCTTAAAGTCACTACAGTCTTAAAGACATCTAAGTCTTACAAACACACTGTCTTACAAGTCACCTAAGTCTTCAGACAACTAAGTCTTACAAACACCTACAGATTCACTAGAGTCTTACAAGACACACTGAAGTCTTACAAGACACTAGTCTTACAAGACACACTACAGTCTTAAAAGACACACTACAGTCTTACAAGACACACTGTTGTCTTACAAGACACACTACCGTCTTACAAGACATGCTACAATTTTACAAGACACTCTACAGTCTCACAAGACACACTGTAGTCTTAGAAGTCACTCTACAGTCTTACAAGACATGCTACAGTCTTACAAATCACACTACAGTCTTACAAATCACACTATAGTCTTACAAGACACACTATAGTCTTACAAGACACACTACAGTCTTTCCAGACACACTGTAGTCTTACAAGACTCACTACAGTCTTACAAGACACGCTACAGTCTTACAAGACACACTACAGTCTTACAAGACACACTACACTCTTTCAAGACACACTACAGTCTTACAAGACACACTACAGTCTTACAAGACACACTACAGTCTTACAAGACTGTAGTGTGTCTTGTAAGATTGTTGTGTGTCTTGTAAGACTCTAGTGTGTCTTGTAAGACTGTAGTTTCTCTTATAGGACTGTAGTGTGTCTTGTAAGACTGTAATGTGTCTTGTAAGACTGTAGTGTGTTTTGTAAGACTATATTGTGCCTTGTAAGTCAGTAGTGTGTCTTGTAAGACTAGACTGTGTCTTGTAAGACTGTACTGTGTCTTGTAAGACTGAAGTGTGTCTTGTAAGACTGTAGTGTGTCTAGAAAGGCGGTAGTGTGTCTTGTAAGACTGCTCTGTGTCTTTTAAGATTCTAGTGTGTCTTGTAAGACTAGACTGTGTCTTGCAAGACTGTAGTTTGTCTTGTAAAACTGTAGTGTGTCTTGTAAGTCTGTAGTGTGCCTTGTAAGACTGCAGTGTGTCTTGTAAGTTTGTAGTGTGTCTTGTAAGACTGTAGTATGTCTTGTAAGACTGTCGTGTGTCTTATAAGACTGTAGTGTGTCTTGTGAGTCTGTAGTGTGTCTCATATGACTGTAGTGTGTCTTGTAAGACTGTAGCGTGTCTTGTAAGACTGTAGTTTGTCTTGTAAGACTGTACTGTGTCTTGTAAGACTATAGTGTGTCTTGTAAGAAGGAAGTGTGTCTTGTAAGGCTAGAATGTGTCCTGTAAGACTGTAGTGTGTCTTGTAAGTCTGTAGTGTGTCTTTTAAGAATGTAATGTGTCTTGTAAGACTGTAGTGTGTCTTGTAAGACTGTAGTGTTTCTTACAAGACTGTAGTGTGTCTTGTAAGGCTGTAGTGTGTCTTGTAAAACTTTAGTGTGTCTTGTAAGACTGTAGTGTGTCTTGTAAGACTGTAGTTTGTCTTGTAAGACTGTACTGTGTCTTGTAAGACTATAGTGTGTCTTGTAAGAAGGAAGTGTGTCTTGTAAGGCTAGAATGTGTCTTGTAAGACTGTAGTGTGTCTTGTAAGTCTGTAGTGTGTCTTTTAAGAATGTAATGTGTCTTGTAAGACTGTAGTGTGTCTTGTAGGACTGTAGTGTTTCTTACAAGACTGTAGTGTGTCTTGTAAGGCTGTAGTGTGTCTTGTAAGACGGTAGAGTGTCTTCTAAGACTGAAGTGTGTCTTGTATGACTGCAGAGTGTCTTGAAAGACTGTAGAGTGTCTTGTAAAACTTTAGTGTGTCTTGTAAGACTGTAGTGTGTCTTGTAAGAATGAAGTGTGTCTTGTAAGGCTAGGCTGTGTCTTGTAAGACTGTAGTGTGTCTCTTTAGACTGTAGTGTGTCTTGTAAGACTGTAGTGTGTTTTTTAAAACTGTAGTGCGTCTTGTAAGACTAGACTGTGTTTTGTAAGACTGTAGTGTGTCTTGTAAGACTGTAGTATGTCTTGTAAGACTGTAGTCCGTCTTGTAAGACTGTAGTGTGTCTTGCAAGATTGTAGTGTGTCTTGTAAGACTGTAGTGTGTCTCGTTAGACTATAGTGTGTCTTGTAAGACTGTAGTGTGTCTTATAAAACTGTAGTGTGTCTTGTAAGAGTAGACTGTGTCTTGTAAAACTGTAGTGTGTCTTGTAAAACTGTAGCGTGTCTTGCAAGACTATAGTGTGTTTTGGAAGGCTGTAGTGTGTCTTGTAAGACTGTAGAGTGTCATGTAAGACTGTAGTGTCTCTTGTAAAACTGTAGTGTGTCTTCTAAGACTGTAGTGTGTCCTGTGAGACTCTTGTGTGCCTTGTAAGACTGTAGTGTGCCTTGTAAGACTGTAGTGTGTCTTTTAAGACTGTGGCATGTCTTGTAAAACTGTAGTGTGTCTTGTAAGGCTGTAGTGTGTCTTGTAAGACTGTAGTGTGTCTTGTAAGACTGAGGTGTTTCTTGTGTGACTGTAGTGTGTCTTGTAAGACTGTAGTGTGTCTTCTAAGACTGCAGTCTGTCTTTTAAGACTCTGGTGTATCTTCTAAAACTGTAGTGTGTCCTGTAAGACTAGACCATGTCTTGTAAGACTGTATTGTGTCTTGTAAGATATTTGTGTGTCTTGTAAGACTGTAGTGTGTTTTGTAAGACTATATTGTGCCTTGTAAGTCGGTAGTGTGTCTTGTAAGACTAGACTGTGTCTTGTAAGACTGTAGTGTGTCTTGTAAGATATTTGTGTGTCTTGTAAGACTGAAGTGTGCATTTTTAAGACTGGAGAGTGTCTTATAAGACTGTAGTTTTTCTTGTTAGACTGTTGTATATCTTGTAAGACTGTAGTGCGTCTTGCGAGACTGTAGTGTGTCTTGTAAGACTAGACTGTGTTTTGCAAGACTGTAGCGGGGCCTGGGAGCTTATTTGGGGCCTGGAGAGCTTTCCTGGGGCCTGACAGCTTATTTGGGGCCTGGGAAGCTTATTTGGGAGCATGGAAGCTTATTTTGGACCTGTAGAGCTTATTTTGGGCCTAGCGAGCTTCTCCGTGGCCTGGGGAGCTTATTTGGGGACTGGGGAGCATTCCTGGGGCTTGGAGAGCATATATTGGGCCTGTGGAGCTTATTTGGGGCCTGATGAGATTTTGGGGGGCCTGGGTACCTTTTCCTGGGCTAGGGAGATTATTTAGGACCTCGAGAGCTTGTTAGGGGCCTGAGGAGCTTATTTTGGGCCTGAGGAGCTTTTCCGGGGCCTGGACAGCTTTTTTGAGGCCTGAGGAGCTTTCCCGGAGCCTAGGGACCATGTTTGGGGCTTGGGAAGCTTATTTGGGGCCTGGGGCGTTTTTCTTATGCCTGGGAACCTTTCCCGGGGCTGGGGTGCTTATTTGGTGCCTGGGGAGCTTGTTTGGGGCCTGGGGAGCTTTTCCGGGCCCTGGGGAGGTTATTTGGGGCCTGCAGAGCTTATTTGGGGACTGGAGACCTTATTTGGAGTCTGGGGAGCTCATTTAAAGCCTGATGAGCTTTCCTGGGGCCTGGGGAGCTTATTTGGGGACTGGAGCCCTTATTTGCGGTCTAGGGAGTTTATTTAAAGCCTGAGGAGCTTTCCTGGGGCCTGGGGAGCTTATTTGGGGCCTGGGGAGATTATTTGTAGCATAAGGAGTTTGTTTGGGGACAGAAGAGTTTTCCGGGGCCTGGGGAGCTTATTTGGGGCCTGGGGAGCCTATTTGGAGCCTGGGGAGATTATTTGTGGACTGGGGAGCTTTTCCAGGGCCTGGGGAACTTATTTGGGGCCTGGGGTGCTTTTCTTGGGCCTGGGGAGCTTATTTTGGGCCTGGGGAGCTTATTTGGAACCTTTTGTGATTATTTGGAGGCAGGGGGAGCTTATGTGGAGCTTGGGGAGCTATTTTGGGGCCTGGGGTGCTTATTTTGGGCATGGGGAGCTTTTCTGGGGCCTGGCAGCATTTTTGGGGCCTGTGAAGCATATTTGGGGGCTTGGGGAGCTTTTTCGGGGCCTGGAGAGCTTATTTGGGGCCTGGGGAGCTTATTTAAGGCCTGGGGAGCTTTCCTGTGGCCTGGGAAGCTTATTTGGGGCATGGAGAGATTATTTGGAGCATAGGGAGTTTGTTTGGGTCCAGGTGAGCTTTTCTGGGGCCTGGGGAGCTTATTTGGGGCCGATTAAGCTTATTTAGGGCCTGGGGTGCTTATTTGGGGCCTGGGGAGCTTTTCTGTGGCCTGGGGAGCTTATTTGGGTCCTGGGGAGCTTTCGTGGGGCCTGGAAGCTTATTTGGAGCCTGGGAAGCTTATTTGGGGGCTTGGGGAGCTTATTTGGCATGGAGAGCTTATTTGGGGCCTGGGGAGCTTATTTAAGGCCTGGGGGGCTTTCCTCGGGCCTGGGGAGCTTATTTGGGGCCTGGGGAGATTATTTGGAGCATAGGGAGTTTGTTTGGGGCCAGGGGAGCTTTTCCAGCGCCTGGGGAGCTTATTTGGGGCGTGGGAAGCTTATTTTGGGTCTGGGGAGCTTATTTGGGGCCTGGGGAGCTTATTTGGGGCCTGGGGAGCTTATTTGGGGCGTGGAGAGGTTTCCTGGAGCCTGGAAAGCTTATTTGAGGCCTGGGGAGCTTATTTGGAGCCTGGGAGCTTATTTGGGGCCTGGGGTTCTTTTTCAGGGTCTGAGGAACTTATTTAGGACCTGGGGTGCTTTTCTGAAGCCTGGGGAGCTTATTTGGGGCATGGGGAGCTTTTCTGGTTCCTGGGGAGCTTATTTTGGGTCTGGGGAGCTTATCTGGAGCCTTGTGAGCTTATTTGGAGCTTGGGAGCTTATTTTGGGCCTGGGGAGTTTTTCTGGGGATTGGGAAGCTTATTTGGGTCCTGGAGAGCTTATCTGGGGCCTGGGGAGCTTTCCTGGGGCCTGACAGCTTATTTGGTGCCTGGGAAGTTTATTTGGGGCCTGGGGAGCTTTCCTGGGGCCTGACAGCTTATTTGGGAGCTTGGGAGCTTATTTGGGGACTGGGGAGCTTTCCTGGGGCCTGGAGAGCATATATGGGGCCTGGGGAGCTTATTTGGGGCCTGGTGAGCTTATTTGAGGCCTGGGCAGCTTTTCCGGGGCCTAGGGAGCTTATTTAGGACCTCGGGAGCTTGTTTGGGGCCTGAGGAGCTTATTTTGGGTCTGAGGAGGTTTTCCGTGGCCTGGAAAGCTTTTTGGGGGCCTGAGGAGCTTTTCCGGAGCCTATGGACCTTATTTGGCGCTTGGGGAGCTTATTTGGGGTCTGGGGAGCATTTCTGGTGCCTGGGGAGCTTTTCCAGGGCCTGGGGAGGTTATTTGGAGCATGGGGAGCTTATTTGAGGCTTATGGAGCTTTTTTGGATCTTTGGAGCTTATTTAGCGCTTGGGGAGCTTTTCTGAGGCCTGGGGAGCTTATATAGGACCTGGGGAGCTTATTTGGGGCCTAGGGAGCTTTTCTGGAGCCTGGGAAGCTTTTCTTGGGCTTGGGGAGCTTATTTAGATTTTCCGGTGCTTGGCGAGCTTATTTGGGGCCTGGAGAGTGTTTGTTGTGCCTGGAGAGTTTTTCCTTGGTTTGGGGAGCTTATTTGGGCCTGAGGAGCTTATTTGGGGCCTTGGGAGCTTATTTGACGCCTGTGGAGATTTTTTTGACCTGGGGAGCTTATTTGGGGCATGAGAGCTTTTCTGAGGTTTAGGAGCTTATATGGGGCCTCAGGAGCTCATTTGTGGCCTAGGGAGCTTTTCTGGGGCCTGGGGAACTTTTCTGGGGCTTGGTGAGCTTAAGGCCTGGGGAGCTTATTTAGGACGTGGGGAGCTTTTCAGGGGCCTGGGGAGCCTATTTGCTGCCTAGAGAGCTTTTATTAGGGGCCTGGGGAGGTTATTAAAGACATGGGGAACTTATGAAAGGCTTGGGGAGGTCATTAGGGGCCTGTGGAGGTTATGTACAACCTTGGAGGTTATTAGGGGTGTAGGAAAGTTATTAGGAGCCTTGGGAGGTTATTAGGGGCCTGGGAAGGTTATTATGGGCATGGGGAGGTTATTGGGGGCCTGGGGAGGTTATTAGTGGCCTCGCAAAGTTATTCAGGTCCTGTGGAGGTTATTAGGGTCCTGGAGAGGTTAAACGTGACCTGGGGAAGCTATTAGGGACCTGCGGAGGTTATAAGGGGCCTGAGGAGGCTATTAGGGGCCTGAAGAGGTTATTATGGGCTTGGTGAGGTTATCATGCGCTTGGGGACGATATACGGGGCCTGGAGAGGTTATGCGGAGCCTGGGGAGCTTAAACAGGGCCTGTTGAGATTATCAGAGGCCTGCGGAGGTTATTAGGTGCCTGGGAGGTTATTAAGGGCCTGGGGAGGGTATGCACAGCCTGGAGAAGTTATTAGGGGGCTGGGGAGGTTATTAGGGGCCTGGGGAGGATATACACGGCCTGGAGATGTTATTCGAGGACTGGGTAGCTTATACAGGGCCTGTGGAGATTATCAAGGCCTGGTGAGGTTATAAGGGGCCTGGGAAGGTTATTAGGGGCCTAGGAGGTTATGTGTGGCCTGGGTAGGTTATTAGGGGTTTTGGGAGGTTATTAGGGGCCTGGGGAGCTTACACTGGGCTTGGGGAGGTTATTAGGGGCCTAGAGAGGTTATCAGGGGCCTGGGGAGGTTATTACAGGCCAGGGGAAGTTATTAGGGGCCTGGGGAGGTTGTTAGGAGTCTGTGGAGGATATACAGGGCATGGAGAGGTTATGTGGGGCCTCGGGAGTTTATACAGGGCGTGGGGAGATTATCAGAAGTCTGGGGAGGTTATTAGGGGCCTAGCGAGGTTAATAAGGGCCTGGGGATGTTATTAGTGGCCTAGGGAGGGTATTAGGGGCCTGGGGAGGTTATTAGGAGCCTGGTGACGATATAGGGGGCCTGGGGAGGTTATTCAGGGCCTGGGGAGCTTATACAGGGCCTGGGGAGATTATCAAGGGCCTGGGGAGGTTTTTGAGGGGCCTGGCGATGTTATGCAGAGCTTGGGGAGCTTATACAGGGCCTGGGGAGATTATTAGGGTCCTGGGCATGTTATGTACGGCCTGGGAAGGTTATTAAGGGCTTGGGGAGGTTATTATCAGCCTGGGGAGGTTATTAGGGGGTTGGGGAGGTTATTATGAGCCTGGGGAGATTATTAGTAGCCTCGGGAGATAACTAGTGGCTTCGAGAGGTTAAATGGGACCTGGGGAAGTTATTAGGGGCCTGGGGAGGTTATTAGGGACCCAGGTAGGTTATTAGGGGCCAGGAAAGGTTAAACAGGGCCTGGGGAAGTTATTGGGGGCCTCGGGAGGTTATTAGAGACCTTGGGAGGTTATTAGGGGACTGTAGAGATTAAATTGGACCTGGGAAAGTCATTAGGGGCCTGGGGAGGTTATTAGGGGCCTTGGGAGGTTATTAGGGGCCAGGAGAGCTTATTATGGGCCTGGGGAGTTATTATGGGCCTGGGAAGGTTATGCGTAACCTTGGGAGGTTATTAGGAGCCTGGGGAGGTTATTAGGGGTTTGGAGAGGTTATTAGGGGCCTGTGGAGGTTATTAGTAGCCTCGGGAGGTTATTAGTGGCCTGGAGAGGTTAAACGGGACCTGGGGAAGTTATTAGGGGCCTGGGGAGGTTATTAGGGGCCTTGGGAGGTTATTAGGGGCCTGGAGAAGTTAATGGGGCCTGAGGAAGTTATTAGGGGCCTGGGGAGATATTATGGGCTTGGGCAGGTTATTAGGAGCCTGGGGACGATATACAGTGCCTAAGAAGATTATACAGGGCCTGGGGAGCTTACACAAGGACTGTTGAGATTTTGAGGGGCCTGGGGAGGTTATTAGGAGCATGGGGAGGTTATGCACTGCCTGGGGAAGTTATTAGAGGCCTGGGGAGGTTACACATTGCTGGGGAGGTTACACATTGCTGGGGGAGGTTATTAGGTGTCTGAGGAGGTTATTCAAGGCCTGGAGAAGTTATTAGGGGCATGCTGAGGTTATTTGTGACCTGGGGAGGTTATGCACAGCCTGGGGAGGTTATTATGGGCCTGGGAAGGTTATTAGAGGCCTGGGGAGATTATTAAAAGAATGGCGAAGTGACATGGGGCCTGGAAAGGTTATTAGGGGACTGTTGAGGTTATCAGGGGCCTGGGGAAGTTATTAGGGGCCTGGGGAGGTTATTTGGAGCGTGTGGAGGTTATTAGGGGCCTGGGGAGATTATTAGGGCCTCGGGAGGTTACTAGTGGCCTGGGGAGGGTATTAAGGGCTTGGGGAGGGTATTAAAAGCCTGGGGAGGTTATTAGTGGCCTGGGGAGGTTATTAGGGGCCTGGGGAGGTTATTATGTGCGACGTTGTCACGTGTGTCAAGTGACAGGCAAGCCAGCGCACTCACCTCCACCTGCGCCTCTCATTCCTATCACCGTGCATGGTGAACCATTCTCACGTCTTATTATTGATTGTGTTGGTCCTTTGCCTAGAACCAAACTAGGAAACCAATACTTATTTACTATTATGGACGCTGCAACACGCTATCCCGAAGCTATTCCTATGAGAAAAATTAATGCTCGTGCTATTGTGAGAGCGCTGATGAAATTTTTCTCCCAGGTTGGATTGCCACGAGAGATACAATCAGATCAGGGATCTAATTTCACTTCTAAGATCTTTCGAGAAGCATTATCCCACCTAGGAATAAAGTCTGTACTTTCAACCAGTTATCATCCACAGTCACAAGGTGCTCTAGAGAGATTTCATCAGACATTGAAGTCCATGATGAGAGCTTATTGTGAGCATTTTTCTAGAGACTGGGATGAGGGTATACCTTTTCTTCTGTTCGCTATGAGAGAAAGTGAGCAAGAAAGTCTCGGATTTAGTCCGTTTGAACTAATATTCGGACACCAAGTGCGTGGTCCTCTCGCAGTGTTAAAAGACGTGTGGACAGGAAAATCAAATCCATCATTGAGTACTTCACCTTCATTAATGCAGCAACATTTGACAGCCGCTAGAGAGCTAGCTTCGAAAAACATAGTTTCAGCCCAAGCTAGAATGAAGCAACATTATGACAAACGTGCTGTCTCTCGTTCTTTTAAAGCAGGAGATAAGGTGATGGCTCGGAAATTAGTACCAGGTCATGCTCTACAAGCCAGGTATGATGGTCCCCTGGAAGTAGTGAAAAAGCTTAGCGACGTAAATTATTTGGTACGTACGCCTGGGAAAAAGAAATCTAATCATGTGTACCATGTTAACCAGCTTAAGGCATACTACGCTAGTCCTCTACCTACTACTTCTATTCTTCCTAGGACAGAGGAAGAAAACGTCAGTCTACCTGACATCTCTAGAGGTATAGAGGTTCGTTTAGAAAATTCAGTGACTCTACAATCACTAGACGATTTTCTTAGTAACCTTGGGATTGATAAAGCTGGTGATATTAAAAACATGATTTTGCATTTCCCTGAATTGTTTGGTGATGTTCCTAAACGTTGTACTCTGGGTGTACATGACGTTGATGTACAGGGAGCATCACCCATTAAGCAATCACCATATAGGATGAGTCCAACAAAGCATAAAGCATTGAGAGAAGAGGTTGATTTTCTGTTATCTCACGGACTTATTGAGCGCAGTAAAAGTCCATGGGCATCTCCCTGTATTTTAGTGCCTAAACCTGACGGTAGTTTCAGGATGTGCACTGATTACAGGAAAGTGAACTGTCACCTTGCCTGATGGTTATCCTCTACCTTGCATTGACGACCTTATTGATCGTGTCAGGAGCCCAGTTTGTCAGCCGTTTAGATCTCTTGCGAGGCTATTATCAAGTCCCGCTTACTGAACGTGCTCAAGAAATATCTGCTTTTACTGTTCAAGATGGATTGTTTAACTACCTCGTCACCCCCTTTGGCCTATGTAACGCGGCTTCTTCATTCCAGCGTATAATGAACGAGTTGACCCACAACTTAGAAGGAGTAGAAGCCTACCTTGACGACTTAGTGGTGTACAGTGACGAGTGGGAACAGCACTTGACGCGTCTCAGAGCATTGTTTGAGAGACTCGCGCACTACAACTTCACTGTTAACTTAGCTAAATGTAGTTTTGGTCAAGCCAAGATTACCTATCTAGGCTTTTGTATCGGCCAAGGTGAGGTTGCTCCTATTGAGGCTAAGGTTCGTGCAATTTCTGAATTTCCAGTGCCACAGGATAGGAAAGAAGTACAGAGATTCCTGGGTATGGCAGGATATTATCGCAGGTTCTGTCCAAACTTTTCTCAGATTGCAGCTCCTCTCACTGAGCTTACTAGTAGCAAAGTTCAGTTCACCTGGACTAGAGATTGTTCAGACTCGTTCAAAAGGTTGAAACGTTTGCTCTCCTCTGCTCCTGTGTTGAAAAGTCCTAATTTCAATCTTCCCTTCTTTTTACATATAGATGCGAGTGGTTATGCAGTGGGTGCTGTGCTGCTCCAACAGTCAACATCCACTGATATTCTCCATCCTATATGTTACTATTCATCTAAGCTTAAACGACATCAGAAAAATTATGCCACTATTGAGAAAGAGGCTCTAGCTCTTGTGGTGTCCTTGGAACATTTTGACGTGTATTTGGGCACTTCCCCATTTAAAATTAACGTTTTTTCTGACCACAATCCACTCACTTATATAAACACCATGAAGAGTAAGAATGCTAGGATCATGAGGTGGGCCCTCAGAATCCAACCTTATTCTATTAGTATAAAACACATAAGTGGTCATTGTAATGTAATTGCTGACGCTCTGTCTCGTCCTTAATAATTATCAGTTACATTAAATTAACGTAATTTTATGCCCAAATACCTTTTGTTACTTGCTATGTCAAATTCAGTAAAGTAACTTAATCCCTCCAGCCCATATTAACTATATATATACTCATGTCATGTCTAATTATTATATTTATGTATTCACAGTATTGTTGTGTGAGGAGGAGACAAGCTGAGTGTTGAGTGAGTAGTGTGGTGTGGGTGATGTACTGCGTGACGCAACACTGTCCTGCCGCAGACCCCCCCCCCTTCACTACACACCTTAAGCTGTTTCATACTCAGATGTCCATACTGCCTCGCATTCCACAACCACTACTTAAGAGTGGAATGCAGTCTCCTCTACTATGATCGAGCCTCAACGTGCCCTCCTTGTCAGCGCTATCCTGTCTCTACACTGATGTATATAACCACGAGTATGCAGAGATACGATACTGTGTACTGCCCTAGTACTAGGGGCATATCCTAGTGACGGACGCTGTGAAAGACATTAATGCAACTCCTAGTGCGACCCTCTGTCGTGTTGGGGGGGGGGTGTTGCAACCCCTGAATGGGTTACAATGATTATTATGTATATATGTAATGTATATTACCTTTTCATTTAATTTTATATTGCTTATATTTGCGATAATAGCTAAATCGCAAATGTATTGCCTTATATTGTTATTTGACGTAGCTTATGTTGTTAGGATGTTACATATTACATATTGTTAGGATGTATATAAAATGTGCTCAGTTAGTCTTGATTGTCAAACTACTGTAATTATCGCTTGTCGCTCGTTATACTGCCGGCTTCTGAGCTGTGCTGTCCACGGGGCTATCACGTGATCGAGGGGGGGGGTTGTCCTCACCTCTCGTGAAGTAGTCAGTCGGCTGTAGACTCGCTTGGTGGTTGGACAGATTGTCTGTCTCATTATTCTTGTTAGTTCTGTAGAACTTTGTTCACAGAACATTGTATAGACTTTGTGATTTTCGACGTTGTACTGAGGTTGTGTGTCACATAGACACTCTGAGTATCTCAGGTCCTGAGCTATAGCTTCTGACCTAATTTTGTACTGGTTTCTGTGCATTGTCACAGTCGGGTTTTCCTATGCTGAACTTAGATTCAGTAGTATGGGAGTTTTGTAACTTTTGTGGAGGATCTGCAGATGGTCCCTACTTAGTGTCGTTATATTATCTCCT
The DNA here is from genome assembly GCF_038502225.1 of Cherax quadricarinatus. NCBI lineage: Eukaryota > Metazoa > Arthropoda > Malacostraca > Decapoda > Parastacidae > Cherax > Cherax quadricarinatus. The sequence continues at coordinate 1,164,014 of NC_091389.1, read as the reverse complement.
TGTTCCTGATTCTGTGTCGCAGTCGCTTGATATTGCATTGCTATTGGGCTTAGCATTCTTTGTTGTTCAAGCAGACTGTTCGGGTTGCCAGTCGGTCAAGAAGTTAGTTTATTTGAGGACTTTGTCAGTCACTTGTTTAAGTCTTATTCGAGTCTTGAGACATAGCTAACTACTTAAGAGCACTTACACGCATACACACACTTACTTGTACATATTTGTAATATCTTATTAAATGTTAATGTACCTGACGGTACTTAAGAATTATAAATGTGATATGTGCTTTCAGCACAATAATATTGAACTCGAGAGATTGATTTTATTTTGATTGCTGTGATTTAATTTAATTTCATAATATACCTCTAGACTTAATAAATTTATTAAATTTTAATTTCTCTAGTTAGTAGCCTACCAGTTGTAATCCTAAAGCACTATTGAACCATACTGAATTTTAATGGATAATTGGACAAGGATACTGACTACTTGTTACGAAAACCCAGTAACAGGCGGGATGTTAGAAGGGCAGTCCTTTCTAGTATTCACTGGAGATCTCTAAGCTTTTAGAATCGCGTTTTTTGTAACAGGGAGGTTATTAGGGACCTGGGGAGGTTATTAGGGGCTTACAAAGGGCTTGGGGAGGTTATTAGAGGCAAGGGGAGGTTATGCACAAACAGTCTTCCCCGATCACCCCTTCTTGGGGTCTTACCTAGAATCTATCGTATTGTATCCGGTGCCTGTGCAGCTTATTTGGGGCCTGGGGAGTTTTTCTGGTGCCTGGGGAGGTTTTCCTAGGTCAAGGGAGTTTATTTGGGGCTTGTGGAGCTTTTCCAGAACCTGGGAAGCTTATTTGGTGCCTGGGGAGCTTATTTGGGGCCATGGGAGCTTATTTTAGGCCTGGAGAGCTTTTCCAGGGCCTGAGGAGCTCATTTAGGGCCTGAGGAGATTTTCTGGGGCCTGGGAGCTTATTTGGGGCCTGTGGAGCTTTTCTGGGGCCTGGCAGCTTATTTTGGGCCTGGGGAGCTTATTTGGAGCCTGGGGAGCTTATTTGGAGCATAAGGAGTTTATTTGGAGCTTAGGGAGCTTATTTGGGGCCTGGGGTGCTTATTTGGAGCTTGGGGAGCTTTTCCGAGGCCTGGGAAGCTTATTTTGGGTCTGGGGAGCTTATCTAGGGCCTTGGGAGCTTATTTGGGGCCTGGGGAGCTTTCTGGGGCCTGGGAGCATATTTGGGGCCTGGAATGCTTATTTGGAGCTTGGGGAGCTTTTCCGAGGCCTGGGGAGCTTATTTGAGGTCTGGTGAGCTTATCTGGGGCCTGGGGAGCTTATTTGGGGCCTGGGGAGTGTTTGTGGTGCCTGAAGAGTTTTTCCTAGGTTTGGGGAGCTTATTTGGGGCCTGCGGAGCTTATTTGGGGCCTTGGGAGCTTATTTGAGGCCTGTGGAGATTTTTTTGACCTGGGGAGCTTATTTGGGGCATGAGAGCTTTTCTGAGGTTTAGGAGCTTATGAAGGGCCTCAGGAGCTTATTTGTGGCCTAGGGAGCTTTTCTGGGGCCTGGGGAGCTTTTCTGGGGCTTGGTGATCTTAAGGCCTGGGGAGCTTATTTAGAACGTGGGGAGCTTTTCAGGGGCCTGAGGAGCCTATTTTCTGTCTAGAGAGCCTTTATTAGGGGCATGGGGAGGTTATTAAAGACATGGGGAACAGTAACAGGCTGGATGCTAGAAGGGCAGTTCTTTCTAGTATTCATTGGAGATCTCTAAGCTTTTAGAATCGCGTTTTTTGTAACAGGGAGGTTATTAGGGACCTGGGGAGGTTATTAGGGGCTTACAAAGGGCTTGGGGAGGTTATTAGGGGCAAGGGAGGTTATGCACAAACAGTCTTCCCCGCTCACCCCTTCTTGGGGTCTTACCTAGAATCTATCGTATCGTATCCGGTGCCTGTGCAGCTTATTTGGGGCCTGGGGAGTTTTTCTGGTGCCTGGGGAGGTTTTCCTAGGTCAAAGGAGTTTATTTGGGTCCTGTGGAGCTTTTCCAGAGCATGGGAAGCTTATTTGGTGCCTGGGGAGCTTATTCGGGGCCTGAGGAGATTTTCTGGGGCATGGGAGCTTATTTGGAGCCTGGGGAGCTTATTTGGAGCATAAGGAGCTTATTTGGAGCTTGGGGAGCTTATTTGGGGCCTGGGGTGCTTATTTGGAGCTTGGGGAGCTTTTCCGAGGCCTGGGGAGCTTATTTGGGGTCTGGGGAGCTTATCTGGGGCCTTGGGAGCTTATTTGGGTCCTGGGGAGCTTTCCTGGGGCCTGGGAGCTTATTTGGGGAATGGGAAGCTTATTTGGGGCCTGGGAAGCTTTTTCTGGGCCAAAGGAGCTTTTCCGGGACCTGGGGAGCTTATTTGGTGCTTGGGGAGCTAATTTGTGGCGTGTGGAGCTTATTTTGAGGCTGGGGAGCTTTCCTGGGGCCTGGGGAGCTTATTTTGGGCCAGAGGAGCTTTATCGGCGCCGGGGGAGCTTATTTAGAACCTGCAGAGCTTATTTGGGTCTGGAGAACTTATTTTAGACCTGGGGAGCTTTTCTGGAATCTGAGGAGCTTTTCTGGAATCTGGGGAGCTTTTCTGGAATCTGGGGAGCTCATTTAAGGCCTGAGGAGCTTTTCCAGTGCCTAGGGACCTTATTTTTTTAAGTGTTAGCTTATTTGGGGCCTGGGGAGCATACCTGGTGCCTCGAAAGCTTTTCTGGGGCCTGGGGAACATATCTGGGGCCTTGGGAGCTTATTTGGGGCCTGGGGAGTTTTCCTAGTGCCTGGGGAGTTTTCCTAGTGCCTGGGGAGTTTTCCTAGTGCCTGGAAAGTTTTTCCCAGGTCTAGGGAGTGTATTTGGGGCCTGTGGAGCTTTTCCAAGGCCTGGGAAGCTTATTTGGGGCCTAAAGAGCTTATTTGGGGCCTGGGGAGCTTTCCTCGGGCCTGGGGAGCTTATTTTGGGCCTGGAGAGCTTATTTCGCGCCTGGAGAGCTTATTTGGGGCCTGGGAGCTTATTTGGGGCCTGGGGAGCTTATTTGAGACCTGGGGAGCTTTTCCAGGGCCTGAAGAGCTTATTTGGGGCTTGAGGAGCTTTTTTGGAGCCTAGGGGTATTATTTGGGACTTGGAAGCTTATTTGGGGCCTGAGGAGCTTTTCTGGTGCCAAGGGAGCTTTTCCTGGGCCTGGGGAGCTTATTTAGAACTTGAGGAGCTTTTCCAAGGCATGGCGACCTTATTTGGGGCCTGGAAAGCTTATTTGGCGCCTTGCGAGCTTTACCGGGGCCTGGGAAGCTTATTTGGGGTCTGGGGAGCTTATTTGGGGCGTGGAGAGCTTATTTGGGGCATGGGGAGCTTATTTAAGGCCTAGAGAGCTTTCCTCGGGCTTGGGGAGCTTAATGGGGGCCTGTGGAGATTATTTGGAGCATAGTGAGTTTGTTTGGGGCCAGGGGAGCTTTTCCTGGGCCTGGAAGCTTATTTGGGCCCTGGGGAGCTTTCCTAGAGCCTGGAGAGCTTATGTGGGGCCTGTGGGGCTTATTAGGGGCCTGGGGATCTTATTTGGGGCCTGGGGAGTTTTTCCAGGGCCTGAGGAAATTATTTAGGGCCTGGGGTGCTTTTCTGTGGCCTGGGAAGCTTATTTGGGGCCTGGGGAGATGTTCTGGGGCCTGGGGAGCTTATTTTGGGCTTCGGGAGCTTATTTGGAGCTTTGTGAGATTATTTGGAGCCTAATGAGCTTATTTGGAGCTAGGGGTGCTTATCTGGGGCCTGGGGAGCTTATTTGGGGCCTCTGGAGCTTTCCTGGGGCCTGGCAGCCTATTTGGGGTCTGGGAAGCTTATTTGGGGGCTTGGGAACTTATTTGTGGCCTGGGGAGCTTATTTGGGGCCTGGAGAGCTTATTTGGGATCTGGGGTGCTTATTTGGGGCCTGAGGAGCTTTCCTGGGGCCTGCGGAGCTTATTTCGGTCCTGGGGAGCTTATCTGGGACCTGGGGAGCTTATTTAGGGCCTGTGGAGCTTTCCTGGGGCCTGGCAGCTTATTTGGGGTCTGGGAAGCTTATTTGGGGGCTTGGGAGCTTATTTGTGGCCTGGGGAGCTTATTTGGGGACTGGAGACCTTATTTGGGGTCTGGGGAGCTTATTTAAAGCTTGAGGAGCTTTCCTGGGGCCTGGGGAGCTTATTTGGGGCCTGGGGAGATTATTTTTAGTATAGGGAGTTTGTTTGGGGCCAGGGGAGTTTTTCCGGGGCCTGAGGAGCTTATTTGGGGACTGGAGACCTTATTTGGGGTCTGGGGAGCTTATTTAAAGCCTGAGGAGCTTTCCCGGGGCCTGGGGAGCTTATTTGGGGCCTGGGGAGATTATTTGTAGCATAGGGAGTTTGTTTGGGGCCAGGGGAGCTTTTCCGGGGCCTGGGAGCTTATTTGGGTCCTGGGTAGCTTTCCTGGACCCTGGGAGATTATTTGGGGCCTATGGAGCTTATTTGGAGCCTGGGGAGCTTATTTGGGGCCTGGGGAACTTTTCCAGGGTCTGAGGAATTTATTTAGGGCCTGGGGTGCTTTTCTGAGGCCTGGGGAGCTTATTTGAGGCCTGGGAGCTTCTCTGGGGCCTAGGGAGCTTATTGAGGGCCTGGGGAGCTTATTTGGAGCCTTGTGAGCTTATTTGGAGCCAGGGGAGCTTATTTGGAGCTTGGGGAGTTTATTTAGGGCCTGGGTGCTTACTTGGGACTTGGGTAGCTTTTCTGGGGCCTGGGGAGCTTATTTGGGGCGTGGAAAGCTTTCCTGGGGCCTGGCAGCTTTTTTAGAGCGTGGGATGCTTATTTGGGGGCTTGGGGAGCTTTTTCGGGGCCTGGAGAGCTTACTTGGGGCGTGGCGAGCTTATTTAAGGCCTGGGGAGCTTTCCTGGGGCCTGGGAAGCTTATTTGGGGAATGGAGAGATTATTTGGAGCATAGGGAGTTTCTTTGGGGCCAGGTGAGCTTTTCCGGGGCCTGGGGAGCTTATTTGGGGCCTGTGGAGCTTATTTAGGGCCGGGAAAGCTTATTAAGGGCATGGGATGCTTATTTGGAACCTGGGGAGCTTTTCTGTGGCCTGGGGAGCTTATTTGGGTCCTGGAGAGCTTTCATGGGGTCTGGAAGCTTATTTGGAGCCTCGGAAGCTTATTTGGAGGCTTGGGGAGCTTATTTGGGGCCTGGAGAGCTTATTTGGGGCCTGAAGAGCTTATTTAAGGCCTGGGGTGCTTTCCTCGAGCCTGGGGAGCTTATTTTGGGCCTGGGGAGATTATTTAGAGCATAGGGAGTTTGTTAGGGGACAGGGGAGCTTTTCCAGCGCCTGGGGAGCTTATTTGAGGCCTGGGGAGCTTATTTGGGGCCTGGGGAGCTTTCCTGGAGCCTGGAAAGCTTATTTGAGGCCTGGGGAGCTTATTTGGGGCCTGGGGAGCTTTTTCAGGGTCCGAGGAACTTATTTAGGGCCTGGGGTGCTTTTCTGAAGCCTGGGGAGCTTATTTGGGGCCTGGGGAGCTTTTCTGGGGCCTGGGAGCTTATTTTGGGTCTGGGGAGCTTATTTGGAGCTTAGGAGCTTATTTAGGGCCTGGTGTGTTTATTTGGGGCCTGCGGAGCTTTTCTGGGGCTTGGCAAGCTTATTTGGGTCCTGGGGAGCTTATCTGGGGCCTGGGGAGCTTTCCTGGGGCCTGACAGCTTATTTGGGGCCTGGGAAGTTTATTTGGGGCCTGGGGAGCTTTCCTGGGGCCTGACAGATTATTTGGTGCCTGGGAAGCTTATTTGGGAGCTTGGGAGCTTATTTGGGACCTGTAGAGATTATTTTGGGCCTGGGGAGCATTTCCGTGGCCTGGGCAGCTTATTTGGGGACTGGGGAGCTTTCCTGGGGCCTGGAGAGCATATATGGGGCCTGGGAAGTTTATTTGGGGCCTGGTGAGCTTATTCCAGGCCTGGGCAGCTTATGCAGAGCCTGGGGAGATTATCAGGAGCCTGGGGAGGTTATTAGGGGCCCGGAGAGGTTATTAGGAGCCTGGAGAGATTATTAAAGGCCTGGAGAGGGTATTAAGAGCCTTGCTAGGTTATTAGGGGACTGGAAAGGTTATTAGGGGCCTGGGGAAGTTATTATTGGCTTGGGAGGTTATACAGGGCCTGGGGAGGTTATTATGGGCCTGGAGAGGTTATTAGCGGCCTGGGGAGGTTATTAGGAGCCTGGTGATGTTATACGGAGCCTGGGGAGCTTATGCATGGCCTGGAGAGCTTACACAGAGACTGTCAGATTATCAGGGGCCAGGGAAGGCTTTTAGGTGCCTAGGCAGGTTATTAGAGGCCTGGGGAGGTTATGCGTGGGCTGGAGAAGTTGTTATTATCCTGCAGAGGTTATTTGGGGCCTAGGGCGGTCATACAGAGCATGGGGAGGTTATAAGGGGCCTGGGAAGATTATACAGGGCCTGGGGAAGTTTTTAGGGGCCTGGGGAGGTTATTAGGGGTCTGGAGAGGTTATACGTGGCCTGGGGAGGTTATTAGGAGCCTGGGGAGGTTATTAGGGGGCTAGGGAAGTTATTAGGTGCCTGGGGACGATATACGGGGGCCTGAGGAGGTTATGCAGGGCCTGGTGAGCTTTTACGGGGCCTGGGAAGATTATCAGGGGCCTGGGGTGGTTATTAGGGGCCTGGGAGGTTATCAGGGGCCTGGGGAGGTTATGTGAAGCTTGGGGAGGTTATACGTGGCCTGGGGACGACATACGGGGCCTGAAGAGCTTATACGGGGCCTGCTGAGATTATCAGGGGCCTTAGGAGTTTATTAGGTGCCTGGGGAGTTTATTAGGGGCCTGGGGAGGTTATTAGGAGCCTGGGGACGATATATGGGGCCTGGGGTGGTTACGTGGGGCCTGGGGACCTTATGCAAGGCCTGATGAGATTATCAGGGGCCTGGGGAGGTTGTTAGGGTCCTGGGGAGGTTATTAGGGGCCTGGGGAGGTCATACAGGGCGTGGGGAGGTTATTAGGGGCCTGGGGAGGCCATACAGAGCCTGGGGAAGTTATTAGGGGCCTGAGGAGGTTATGCGCAGCCTGGGAAGGTTATTAGGGGCCTGGGGAGGTTATTAGGGGCCTGTGGAGGTTATTAGGAGCCTGTGGAGGATATACGAGGCCTCGGGAGGTTGTGCATGGCCTGGGGATGTTATACAGGGCCTGGGTAGACTATCAGGAGCCTCGGGAGGTTATTAGGGGCCTGGAGACATTATTAAGGGCCTGGTGAGGTTATACGGGGCCTTGGGACGATATACGGGGCCTCGTTAGGCTATGCAGGGCCTGGGGAGCTTATACAGGGCTTGTTGAGATTATCAGGGGCCTGGGTAGGTTATTAGATGCCTGGGGAGGTTATTAGGGGCCTGGGGAGGTTATAAAGAGCCTGGGAAGGTTATTAGGGGAATGGGGAGGTTATATGGGGAATGGGGAATGTATTAGAGGCCTGGGGAGGTTATTAAGGGCCTGGGGAAGTTATTAGGAGCCTGGGGAGGTTATTAGGAGCCTGTGGAGGATATACGGGGCCTGGGGAGATTATCATGGGCCTGGGGGGGTTGTTAGGTGCCTGGGGGGTTATTAGGAGCTTGGGGAGGTTATAAGAGGTCTGGGGAGGTTATGCAGGGCATGGGAAGGTTATTTGGTGCCGGGGAGGTTTCACAGGGCCTTGGGAAGTTAGTAGTGGCCTGGGGAGATTATTAGGGGCCTGGGGAGGTCATGCACTGCCTGGAAAAGTTATTAGGGGCCTGGGTAGGTTATGAGGGGCTGGAGAGGTTATACAGGGCATGATGAGGTTTTTAGGGACCTGGAGAGGTTATACAGGGCCTGTGGAAGTTATTAGAGGTCTGGGGGTTATTAGGGGCCTGGGGAGGTTATGTGCGGCCTGGGGAGGTTATTAGGGGCCTGGGGAGGTTATTAGAGGTCTTTGGAGGTTATTAAGGGCCTTGGGAGCTTATATAGGGCTTGGGGAGCTTATATTGAGCTTGGGGAGGTTATTAGGGGCCTGGGGAGGTTATGCAGAACCTGGGGAGGTTATTAGGGGTGTGGGAAGGTTTTTAGGGGCTTGGGGAGGTTATTAGGGGCCTCGGGAAGTTATTAAGGGCCTGAGGAGGTTATTAGGAGCCTGTTGAGGATATTCTGGCCCTCGGGAGGTTATGCAGGGCCTGGGGAGCTTATGCAGGGCCTGGGTAGATTATCAGTAGCCTTGGGAGGTTATTAGAGGCCTGAAGGTTATTAGGGGCCTGGGGAGGTTATATGGGGCCTTGGGACGATATACGGGGCCTGGGGAGGTTATGTTGGGTCTGGGGAGCTTATACAGGGCCTGTTGAGATTATCAGGGGCCTGGGGAGGTTATTAGGTGCCTGAGGAGGTTATTAGGGGGCTGGGGAAGTTATTAGGGGCCTGGGAAGGATAATAGGGGTTATACATGGCATGGGGAGGTTATACAAGGCCTGGAGAAGTTATTAGGGGCCTTGAGAGGTTATTAGGGGCCTGAGGAAGTTATTAGGGGCCTGGGGAATTATTATGGGCTTGGGGAGGTTATTATGAGCCTGGGGACGATACACAGTGCCCAGGAAAGTTATACAGGGAATAAGGAGCTTACACAGGGACTGTTGAGATTATGAGGGGCCTGGGGAGGTTATTAGGGGCATGGGGGAGGTTATGCACTGCCTGGGGAAGTTATTAGAGGCCTGGGGAGGTTACACATTGCTGGGGGAGATTATTAGGAGTCTGAGGAGGTTATTCAAGGCCTGGAGAAGTTATTAGGGGCATGCAGAGGTTATTTGTTACCTGGGGAGGTTATGCACAGCCTGGGAAGGTCATTATGTGCCTAGGGAGGTTATTAGAGGCCTGGAGAGATTATTAGGGGAATGGCGAAGTGACATGGGGCCTGGAAAGGTTATTAGGGGCCTGGTGAGGTTATTAGGGGCCTGGGGAAGTTATTAGGGGCCTGGAGAGGTTATTTGGAGCGTGTGGAGGTTATTATTAGCCTGGGGAGATTATTAGGGCCTCGGGAGGTTACTAGTGGCCTGGGGAGGGTATTAAGGGCCTGGGGAGGGTATTAAAAGCCTGGGGGGTTACTAGTGGCCTGGGGAGGTTATTAGGGGCCTGGGGAGGTTATTATGGGCCTTGGGAAGTTATTAGGGGCCTGGAGAGGGTATTAAAGGCCTGGGGAAGTTATTAGTGGCATATGGAGGTTATTTGAGGCCTAGGGAGGGTATGCACAGCCTGGGAAGGTTATTGTTGGCCTGGGAAGGTTATTAGACGCCTGTAGAGGTTATTAGGGGAATGTCGAGGCCATATGGGGCCTGGAAAGGTTATTAGGGGCCTGGAGAAGTTATTAGTGGCATACGGAGGTTATTTGAGGCCTGGGGAGGGTATGCACAGCCTGGGAAGGTTATTAGGGGCCTGGGGAGGTTATTAGGGGCCTGCAGAAGCAATTAGGGGCCTGGGGAGGTTATTTAGAGCACGTGGAGGTTATTAGGTTCCTGGGGAGGTTATTAGGGGCCTGGGGATGTTATTAGTTGCCTGAGGAGGTTATTAGGGGCCTGGGGAGGGTATTAAATGCCTGGGGAGGTTATTAGCGGCCTTGGGAGGTTATTAGGGGGCTGGAGAGGTTATTATGGGTCTTTGGAGGTTATTAGGAGCGTGTATAGGTTATTATTGGCCTGGAGAGGTTATTAGGAGCCTTGGGAGGTTATTAGGAGCCTGGGGAGGTTGTACAGGCCTGCGGAAGTTATTAGGGGCCTTTGGAGGATATAAAGGGCCTGGGGAGGTTATGCGGAGTGGAGCTTATACAGGCCCTGGGGAGATTATCAGGAGTCTGGGGAGGTTATTAATGGCCTCGGGAGGTTATTAGGGGCCTGAGGAGGTTATTAGTGGCCTGGGGAGGGTATTAGGGGCCTAGGGAGGTTATTAGGTGCCTTGGGAGGTTTTTAGGAGCCTGGGGAGGTTATGCAGGGATTGTGGAGCTTATGCAGGGACTGTTGACATTATAATTGGCCTGGAGAGGTTATTAGGTGCCTGGAGAAGTTATTAGTGGCCTGGGGAATTTATTATGGGCCTTGGGAGGTTATGCACGACCTGGGGAGGTTATTAGGGGCCTGTGGAAGTTATTAGGGGCCTGGGGAGGTTACTAGGAGCCTGAGGATGATATGCAATGCCTGGGGAGGTTATGCAGGGCCTGGGGAGCTTATATAGGGCCTGTGGAGACTATGAAGGGCCTGGTGAGGTTATTAGTGGCCTCTGGAGGTTATTAGGGGCTTGGGGAGGTTATTAGTGGCCTCTGGAGGTTATTAGGGGCTTGGGGAGGTTATTAGGAGCCAATCGAGGATATACGAGGCCTCGGGAGGTTATGCAGGGCCTGGGGAGATTATGCAGGGCCTGGGTAGATTATCCGGTCCTGGGGAGGTTATTAGGGGTCTGAGGAGATTATTAGGGGCCTGGGGAAGTTATACGAGGCCTTGGGACGATATAGGGGGGCTGGGGAGGTTATGCAGGGCCTGGGGAGCTTATACAGGGCCTGTTGAGATTATCCGGTCCTGGGGAGGTTATTAGGTGCCTGGGGAGGTTATTAGGGGCCTGGGGAGGTTATGTACAGCCTGGGGAAGTTATTGGAGGCCAGGGAAGGTTACTAGGGGCCTGTGGAGGTTATACAGGGCATGGGGAGGTTATTAGGGGCCTGGTGAGGTTATACAGGGCCTGGGGAAGTATTAGGGGCCTTGAAGGGGATGTCATTTGGGGCCAGGGGAGGTTATTATGGGCCTAGGGAGGTTATTATGGGCCTGGGGATTTTATTATGGATATGGGGAGGTTGTATGGGGCGTGGGGAAGTTATTAGTGGCCTGGGAAGGTTATTAGGATCTTGTTGAGGACCTCAAACTATTGTGCAGAGGCAAAACAGACAGATAAATGACGGCAATAATGACGGTCTAGTAGCTAGGGATGATAACCTTAACTCCATATGTAATGCATACATAGGTCAATGTGAGACAATACAGCCATTATTATCTCAAACACTACCAAACAGATGCATACACTGTACTAAAGAACGCATGAAAAACAGAAAAGGCACCTTATGTAAAATGTGTAAGGGGTGGGTGCATGATGGATGTATGTACAATTATAGCAACGGTGCCAGAATTCATTTTGTGTGTAACAAATGCACTTTGGCACAGTTACCCTTTAGCAGTGATGACATTGATTTACCTAATTTTAATACAAATGACCCATTGCCATATATTGATGATTATGATTGTTTTATGAAAACAGGCCTTCACTTTATTCATGTCAATGCAAGATCACTTCTTCCTAAATTGGCAGAGATTAGGATTCTAGCTAACAAAATTAGGGCGGCAGTTATAACCATCTCTGAATCTTGGTTGGATGATACGGTGACTGACGACGAGGTCAAAATAGAAGGTTACAATATAAAACGCTTAGATAGGAACAGAAAGGGCGGTGGAGTATGTGCCTACATTAGAAATGACTTAGCTTACAACCCAAGACCTGATTTAAATAACAATAAACTGGAGATTCTATGGTTTGAAGTGCTGCTTCCTAAGACCAAACCCATCTTAGTAGGAACTAGTTACCGCCCTCCTACCCAGGACCAGTTCTTAGAAGACTTTTCCAGAGTCTTGTCCGGAGTTGAAAGCAATTGCGAAACAATAATACTGGGCGACTTCAATATCTGTTTTCAGCAACAAAATAACGGGCTATGCAAAAGGTATAAGCAAATTCTAGGATTAAATAGCTACACCCAACTAATTAAAAAACCAACTCGGATCACACAGTTCTCAGCCACCCTAATTGACCACATACTTTGTAACCGCTCTGAGAACATTAGTCAGTCAGGCGTCATTACCACAGGTCTTAGTGATCATTTCATCATTTACTGCACCAGGAAAATCACTAGGGATAGGATAGGCCTACACAGGACAATAAAAATGAGGTCAACTAGAAACTACAGTAAAGAAACACTGGTAAATAGGCTACACAATTGTGACTGGACAGAGATAACAAGTTGCACGGACGTAAACGATGCCTGGGAAAAATTCAAAACAATGTTCACTACCATTCTTAATAATATTGCACCAGTTAAAGAGGTTAGGATTAAACGAAGAACTGAACCCTGGATGAATACTGAGATATTAGATAATATGAAATTCAGAGACCAGCTGCTAAAAAGATTTAAAGCAAACAGACAGGATATTGCAGCACTAAATGAATTCCAAAGGGTGAGGAACAGAGTACAGAGGCTTATAAAAGGAGCAAAGGCAAAGCACTATTGCTCAAAAATTGAAGAGTATAAGCATAACCCCAGAAAGCTCTGGCAACAACTAAAACAGTTGGGGTATAGCCATAAGCCAGTAGATAGGTCTAACATAGTACTCACTATCGATAATGAGGTATGCCACGAAACATCTAAGGTGGCAAATTGCTTTAATTCCTACTACACATCTGTTGCATCAACACTAGTAAGTAAACTACCAGCTGCATCAAATACCTTTAACACAGACTCTGATAAGTTTCAAACATACTATACCAATAAAGGGGTAACCCCAAACAGTTGTCAACTAGTAAGTGTATCTCATGACTTCATTCAAAAAGAACTAAGCAGGTTAAACCCAACTAAGAGCACAGGCCCTGATAACATCCCGTCTAAGTTCCTAAAAGATGGTGCTTCTGAACTGTCAATCCCTATTGCTCACATAATAAATCTATCAATCACCACTAATACCGTACCGGAGGGGTTCAAGGAGGCCAGAGTTACTCCTATCTTCAAGAAAAATAATAGGTCTGATGTAAGCAACTATAGGCCTGTTAGTATACTCAGTATAATATCTAAAATTCTGGAGAGGGCGGTGTATTCTCAAGTAGTTAAGTACCTTAATGACAACAGCATTCTCCATAGCTATCAATCGGGCTTTAGAAGATCCTACTCAACCGACACCTCCCTTATTAATCTGATGGATTACCTGAGAACTGAAATGTCAAAAGGGAACCTCATAGGTATGGTAACCTTAGACCTGCAAAAGGCCTTCGATACTGTCAACCACAATATATTATGTAAGAAACTTCAAGCTATCGGTATAGGTTCTGTAGACTGGTTTAAGTCCTACCTTAGCAACAGGAGACAAATAGTCAAAATCAACAAAACGGAATCAGAACCCCTGCCGATAACATGTGGAGTTCCCCAAGGTAGTATTCTGGGTCCCTTATTATTCTTATGTTATGTCAATGATATGCCTATCAGTGTCAAGTGCAAACTCCTACTGTATGCAGATGACAGTGCTCTGTTAGTGACAGGTAAAGACCCACAAGATATTGCTAATGTTTTAACACTGGAACTGGAGTCCTGCAGCAAATGGTTAGTAGACAACAAACTATCATTACACCTAGGGAAAACTGAAGCCATTCTCTTTGGAACGAAACATAAACTGAGAAGGGTAAATAATTTTAATGTTCAGTGTAATGGGGAGCCCATCACTTTGGTTTCATCAGTAAAATATCTGGGAATCCCCTTTGACCCATGCATGTCAGGAGAATTGATAGGGAACAGTGTAGTAAAGAAAGCGAATGCCAGACTGAAGTTCCTGTATAGACAAGCACAGTGTCTACCTACTGAGGCTCGCAGGACCCTATGTCTAGCCCTTATACAATGCCATATGGATTACGCTTGCTCTTCTTGGTACTCTGCCTTGACAAAAAAACTGAAAGATAGACTGCAAATCACCCAGAACAAAATCGTAAGATTCATCCTGGGGCTGGGACCAAGAGAACATGTAGGCCAGGATGAATTACAGCAGTTGGATATGCTGAATGTTGAAGACAGAGTAAAACAACTGAAGCTAAATCATGTTTATAAAATTGCTCACAAACAGTGTCCAGAATATCTTGCTGTCAATTTTGTCAAGGTTGGGAACCAAAGCAATCATAGTACTAGGGGGAGAGAGCACAACTTTGTAGTACCCACAGTCAGTGGCCAGGCTTCAAACACCTTTTATTGTACAGCAATAAAGGAATGGAACAGACTACCCGCACATGTCAAAGCCAGTCATAGCATGAACCAGTTCAAGAAGAGTGCCAAAAAGTGTCTGATGAATGTAGCTACAGAAAGGGAGGGGAATGATTTTCTATTTTTTAGCTAACATACGTGTAAATTTTACCTTATTCCTTGTAATGACCCTCGTATTGTAGATAGTCGTAATGACCCTCGGGTAGTAGATAGTCTTAATGACCCTCGTATTGTAGATAGTCTTAATGACCCTCGTGTAGTAGATAGTCTTTTTAGTATGATAATAAGATGTTATCTTCATTATAGAATAATAAGAAAATATTATAACCTTTATATTATAATAATAAGGTAAAAGGACCCCAATGGAAATAAGTCACTCTGTCTGACTTTTTTGGGTTATCCCAGGTTCTCTACACATATGCTGCTATGTATGATAATTCTATGTAACTGTATTGTGTATACCTGAATAAATTTACTTACTTACTTACTGGGTCTTGGGAGGTTATGTGGGGCCTGGGGAGCTTATGCAGAGCCTGGGGAGAATATCAGGAGCCTGGGGAGGTTATTAGGGGCCCGGAGAGGTTATTAGGAGCCTGGAGAGATTATTAAAGGCCTGGAGAGGGTATTAAGAGCCTTGCTAGGTTATTAGGGGACTGGAAAGGTTATTAGGGGCCTGGGGAAGTTATTATTGGCTTGGGAGGTTATACGGGGCCTGGGGAGATTATGGGCCTGGAGAGGTTATTAGCGGCCTGGGGAGGTTATTAGGAGCCTGGTGACGTTATACGGAGCCTGGGGAGCTTATGCATGGCCTGGAGAGCTTACACAGAGACTGTCAGATTATCAGGGGCAAGGGAAGGCTTTTAGGTGCCTAGGCAGGTTATTAGAGGCCTGGGGAGGTTATGCGTGGGCTGGAGAAGTTGTTATTATCCTGCAGAGGTTATTTGGGGCCTAGGGCGGTCATACAGAGCATGGGGAGGTTATAAGGGGCCTGGGAAGATTATACAGGGCCTGGGGAAGTTTTTAGGGGCCTGGGGAGGTTATTAGGGGTCTGGAGAGGCTATACGTGGCCTGGGGAGGTTACTAACGGTCTGGAGAGGTTATACGTGGCCTGGGGAGGTTATTAGGAGCCTGGGGAGGTTATTAGGGGCCTAGGGAAGTTATTAGGTGCCTGGGGACGATATACAGGGGCCTGAGGAGGTTATGCAGGGCCTGGTGAGCTTTTACGGGGCCTGGGAAGATTATCAGGGGCCTGGGGTGGTTATTAGGGGCCCGGGAGGTTATCAGGGGCCTGGGGAGGTTATGTGAAGCTTGGGGAGGTTATACGTGGCCTGGGGACGACAAACGGGGCCTGGTGAGCTTATACGAGGCCTGCTGAGATTATCAGGGGCCTTGGGAGTTTATTAGGTGCCTGGGGAGTTTATTAGGGGCCTGGGGAGGTTATTAGGGGACTGGGGAAGTTATAAGGGGCCTGGGGAGGTTATTAGGAGCCTGGGGACGATATACGGGGCCTGGGGTGGTTACGTGGGGCCTGGGGACCTTATGCAAGGCCTGATGAGATTATCAGGGGCCTGGGGAGGTTGTTAGGGTCCTGGGGAGGTTATTAGGGGTCTGGGGAGGTCATACAGGGCGTGGGGAGGTTATTAGGGGCCTGGGGAGGCCATACAGAGCCTGGGGAAGTTATTAGGGGCCTGAGGAGGTTATTAGGTGCCTGGGGGGTTATTAGGAGCTTGGGGAGGTTATAAAGAGCCTGGGAAGGTTATTAGGGGAATGGGGAGGTTATATGGGGAATGGGGAATGTATTAGAGGCCTGGGGAGGTTATTAAGGGCCTGGGGAAGTTATTAGGAGCCTGGGGAGGTTATTAGGAGCCTGTGGAGGATATACGGGGCCTGGGGAGATTATCATGGGCCTGGGGAGGTTGTTAGGTGCCTGGGGGGTTATTAGGAGCTTGGGGAGGTTATAAGAGGTCTGGGGAGGTTATGCAGGGCATGGGAAGGTTACTTGGTGCCGGGGAGGTTTTACAGGGCCTTGGGAAGTTAGTAGTGGCCTGGGGAGGTTATTAGGGGCCTGGGGAGGTTATGTGCGGCCTGGGGAGATTATTAGGGGCCTGGGGAGGTCATGCACTGCCTGGAAAAGTTATTAGAAGCCTGGGTAGGTTATTAGGGGCTGGGGAGGTTATACAGGGCATGATGAGGTTTTTAGGGACCTGGAGAGGTTATACAGGGCCTGTGGAAGTTATTAGAGGTCTGGGGGTTATTAGGGGCCTGGGGAGGTTATGTGCGGCCTGGGGAGGTTATTAGGGGCCTGGGGAGGTTATTAGAGGTCTTTGGAGGTTATTAAGGGCCTTGGGAGCTTATATAGGGCTTGGGGAGCTTATATTGAGCTTGGGGAGGTTATTAGGGGCCTGGGGAGGTTATGCAGAACCTGGGGAGGTTATTAGGGGTGTGAGAAGGTTTTTAGGGGCTTGGGGAGGTTATTAGGGGCATCGGGAAGTTATTAAGGGCCTGAGGAGGTCATTAGGAGCCTGTTGAGGATATTCTGGCCCTCGGGAGGTTATGCAGGGCCTGGGGAGCTTATGCAGGGCCTGGGTAGATTATCAGTAGCCTTGGGAGGTTATTAGAGGCCTGAAGGTTATTAGGGGCCTGAGGTTATATGGGGCCTTGGGACGATATACGGGGCCTGGGGAGGTTATGTTGGGTCTGGGGAGCTTATACAGGGCCTGTTGAGATTATCAGGGGCCTGGGGAGGTTATTAGGTACCTGAGGAGGTTATTAGGGGGCTGGGGAAGTTATTAGGGGCCTGGGAAGGATAATAGGGGTTATACATGGCATAGGGAGGTTATACAGGGCCTGGAGAAGTTATTAGGGGCCTTGAGAGGTTATTTGGGGCCTGGGAAGGTAATACAAGGCTTGGGGAGGTTATATGGTGCCTGCGGAGGTTATATGGGGCATGGGGAGGTTATTAGGGGCCTGGGGAAGTTATTAGAGGCCTGGTGAGGTTATGCAGGGCCTGGGGAAGTTATTAGGGGCCTGGGGAGGTTATACATTGCCTGGGCAGGTTATTAGGGGCCTGAGAATGTTATAGAGTGCCTGGGGAGGATATACAGGGCCTGGTCAGGTTATTAGGGGCCTGGGGAAGATATTAGGTGCCTCGGGAGTTCAGTAGGGGCCTAGGGAGGTTATTAGGGGCCTGGGGGCTTTATATGTGGCCTGGGGAAGTTATTAGAGGCCTGGGAGGTTATTAGGGGCTTGGGGAGGTTATATGGGGCATCGGGAGGTTGCACGGGGTCTCGGGAGGTTATTAGTGGCCTGGGTAGGTTATACTTTGCCAAGCGAGTTATATGGGGCCTTGGGAAGTTATATGTTGCCTAGGGAGTTTATGTGGTGCCTGGGGATGTTATACTTTGCCTTGGGAGTTTATATGGGGCCTGAGGAGGTTGTACGTTGCCTAGGGAGTTTATATGGGGCCTGGGAAAGTTATACAGGGCCTGGGGAAGTTATGTGGGGCCTTGACGTCAAGTTTGCTCTTTTTCAAGATTCAGTTGCTTGTGAACTTGATTTAAATCAATTGTTTCATAGACCTTTATTGCCAGGATTATCCACATGTGAACTTGTTGACAAACCACTATGTGTACCTTGATAACAAGTGAATTATGATTAAAATCTGACCTTGATGAAAATAAATATCTTAGATCTTCATGTCGACAAACATAGTGACCCTTAACAACACCAACAAACATAGTGACCCTTAACAACACCCACAAACATAGTGACCCTTAACAACACCCACAGACATAGTGACCCTTAACAACATCAACAAACATAGTGACCCTTAACAACACCCACAAACATAGTGACCCTTAACAACACCCACAAACATAGTGACCCTTAACAACACCAACAAAAACAATGACCCTTAACAACACCCACAAACAGTGACCCTTAACAACACCAACAAACATAGTGACCCTTAACAACACCCACAAACATAGTGACCCATAACAACATCAAAAACATAGTGACCCTTAACAACACCCACAAACATAGCGACCCTTACCAACACCCACAAACATAGTGACCCTTAACAACACCAACAAACACAGTGACCCTTAACAACACCAACAGAGTGACCCTTAACAACAACAACAAACATAGTGACCCTTAACACCAACAAACATAGTGACCCTTAACAACACCAAAAAACACAATGACCCTTAACACCAACAAACATAGTGACCCTTAACAACACCCACAAAAATAGTGAACCTTAACAACACCCACAAACATAGTGACCCTTAACAACACCAACAAACAAAGTGACCCTTAACACCCACAAACACAGTGACCCTTAACAATGCCAGCAAACATAGTGATCCTTAACAACACCCACAAACATAGTGACCCTTAACAACATCAACATAGTGACCCTTAACAACACCAACAAACATAGTGACCCTTAACAACATCAACATAGTGACCCTTAACAACACCCACAAATATAGTGACCCATAACAACATCAAAAACATAGTGACCCTTAACAACACCCACAAACATAGCAACCCTTACCAACACCCACAAACATAGTGACCCTTAACAACAACAAACACAGTGACCCTTAACAACACCAACAGTGTGACCCTTAACACCAACAAACATAGTGACCCTTAACACCAACAAACATAGTGACCCTTAACAACACCAACAAACACAGTGACCCTTAACACCAACAAACATAGTGATCCTTAACACCCACAAAAATAGTGAACCTTAACAACACCCACAAACATAGTGACCCTTAACAACACCAACAAACAAAGTGACCCTTAACACCCACAAACACAGTGACCCTTAACAATGCCAGCAAACATAGTGACCCTTAACAACACCCACAAACATAGTGACCCTTAACAACATCAACATAGTGACCTTTAACAACACCAACAAACATAGTGACCCTTAAAAACATCAACATATTGACCCTTAACAACACCCACAAACAGTGACCCTTAACAACACCCACAAACAGTGACCCTTAATAACACCAACAAACAGTGACCCTTAACAACACCCACAAACACAGTGACCCTTAACAACACCAACAAACATAGTGACCCTTAACAACACCAATAAACATAGTGACCCTTAACAACACCAACAAACATAGTGACCCTTAACACCAACAAACACAGTGACCCTTAACAACACCCACAAACACAGTGACCTTTAACAAAACAGTGACCCTTAACAACACCAACATAGTGACCTTTAACAACACCCACAAACACAGTGACCCTTAACACAACATAGTGACCCTTAACAACACCAACAAACATAGTGACCCTTAACAACACCCACAAACACAGTGACCCTTAACAACACCCTCAAACACAGTGACCTTTAACACAACATAGTGACCCTTAACAACAAACATAGTGACCCTTAACACCCACAAACACAGTGACCCTTAACACAACAAACAGTGACCCTTAACAACACCAACAAACATAGTGACCCTTAACAACACCAACAAACATAGTGACCCTTAACAACAGCAACAAACATAGTGACCCTTAACAACACCAACACAGTGACCCTTAACACCAACAAACATAGTGACCCATAACAACACCAACAAACATAGTGACCCTTAGCAACATCCACAAACATAGTGACCCTTAACAACACCAACAAACATAGTGACCCTTAACACCAACAAACATAGTGACCCTTAACAACATCCACAAACATAGTGACCCTTAACAACACCAACAAACATAGTGACCCTTAACAACACCAACACAGTGACCCTTAACAACACCAACAAACATAGTGACCCTTAACAACACCAACAAACACAGTGACCCTTAACAACACCAACAAACATAGTGACCCTTAACAACACCAACAAACACAGTGACCCTTAACAACACCAACAAACATAGTGACCCTTAACAACACCAACAAACTTAGTGACCCTTAACACCAACAAACATAGTGACCCTTAACAACACCAACAAACATAGTGACCCTTAACAACACCAACAAACACAGTGACCCTTAACAACACCAACAAACACAGTGACCCTTAACACCAACAAACATAGTGACCCTTAACAACACCAACAAACATAGTGACCCTTAACAACAACAAACACAGTGACCCTTAACAACACCAACATAGTGACCCTTAACAACACCAACAAACACAGTGACCCTTAACAACACCAACAAACATAGTGACCCTTAACAACACCAACAAACACAGTGACCCTTAACAACACCAACAAACATAGTGACCCTTAACACCAACAAACATAGTGACCCTTACCTGGAGTTTACCTGGAGAGAGTTCCGGGGGTCAACGCCCCCGCGGCCCGGTCTGAGACCAGGCCTCCTGGTGGATCAGAGCCTGATCAGCCAGGCTGTTGCTGCTGGCTGCACGCAAACCAACATACGAGCCACAGCCCGGCTGATCCGGAACTGACTTTAGGTGCTTGTCCAGTGCCAGCTTGAAGACTGCCAGGGGTCTGTTGGTAATCCCCCTTATGTATGCTGGGAGGCAGTTGAACAGTCTCAGGCCCCTGACACTTATTGTATGGTCTCTTAACGTGCTAGTGACACCCCTGCTTTTCATTGGGGGGATGGTGCATCGTCTGCCAAGTCTTTTGCTTTCGTAGTGGGTGATTTTCGTGTGCAAGTTCGGTACTAGTCCCTCTAGGATTTTCCAGGTGTATATAATCATGTATCTCTCCCTCCTGCGTTCCAGGGAATACAGGTTTAGGAACCTCAAGCGCTCCCAATAATTGAGGTGTTTTATCTCCGTTATGCGCGCTGTGAAAGTTCTCTGTACATTTTCTAGGTCGGCAATTTCACCTGCCTTGAAAGGTGCTGTTAGTGTGCAGCAATATTCCAGCCTAGATAGAACAAGTGACCTGAAGAGTGTCATCATGGGCTTGGCCTCCCTAGTTTTGAAGGTTCTCATTATCCATCCTGTCATTTTTCTAGCAGATGCGATTGATACAGTGTTATGGTCCTTGAAGGTGAGATCCTCCGACATGATCACTCCCAGGTCTTTGACGTTGGTGTTTCGCTCTATTTTGTGGCCAGAATTTGTTTTGTACTCTGATGAAGATTTAATTTCCTCATGTTTACCATATCTGAGTAATTGAAATTTCTCATCGTTGAACTTCATATTGTTTTCTGCAGCCCACTGAAAGATTTGGTTGATGTCTGCCTGGAGCTTTGCAGTGTCTGCAATGGAAGACACTGTCATGCAGATTCGGGTGTCATCTGCAAAGGAAGACACGGTGCTGTGGCTGACATCCTTGTCTATGTCGGATATAAGGATGAGGAACAAGATGGGAGCGAGTACTGTGCCTTGTGGAACAGAGCTTTTCACCGTAGCTGCCTCGGACTTTACTCTGTTGACGACTACTCTCTGTGTTCTGTTAGTGAGGAAATTATAGATCCATCGACCGACTTTTCCTGTTATTCCTTTAGCACGCATTTTGTGCGCTATTACGCCATGGTCACACTTGTCGAAGGCTTTTGCAAAGTCTGTATATATTACATCTGCATTCTTTTTGTCTTCTAGTGCATTTAGGACCTTGTCGTAGTGGTCCAATAGTTGAGACAGACAGGAGCGACCTGTTCTAAACCCATGTTGCCCTGGGTTGTGTAACTGATGGGTTTCTAGATGCGTGGTGATCTTGCTTCTTAGGACCCTTTCAAAGATTTTTATGATATGGGATGTTAGTGCTATTGGTCTGTAGTTCTTTGCTGTTGCTTTACTGCCCCCTTTGTGGAGTGGGGCTATGTCTGTTGTTTTTAGTAACTGTGGGACGACCCCCGTGTCCATGCTCCCTCTCCATAGGATGGAAAAGGCTCGTGATAGGGGCTTCTTGCAGTTCTTGATGAACACAGAGTTCCATGAGTCTGGCCCTGGGGCAGAGTGCATGGGCATGTCATTTATCGCCTGTTCGAAGTCATTTGGCGTCAGGATAACATCGGATAGGCTTGTGTTAATCAAATTTTGTGGCTCTCTCATAAAAAATTCATTTTGATCTTCGACTCTCAGTCTGGTTAGCGGCTTGCTAAAAACTGAGTCATATTGGGACTTGAGTAGCTCACTCATTTCCTTGTTGTCATCTGTGTAGGACCCATCTTGTTTAAGTAGGGGCCCAATACTGGACGTTGTTCTCGATTTTGATTTGGCATAGGAGAAGAAATACTTTGGGTTTCTTTCGATTTCATTTATGGCTTTTAGTTCTTCCCGCGATTCCTGACTCCTAAAGGATTCTTTTAGCTTAAGTTCGATGCTTGCTATTTCTCTGACCAGTGTCTCCCTACGCATTTCAGATATATTGACCTCTTTTAGCCGCTCTGTTATTCTTTTCCGTCGCCTGTAAAGGGAGCGCCTGTCTCTTTCTGTTTTACATCTACTCCTCCTTTTTCTTAGAGGAATAAGCCTTGTGCATACATCGAGTGCTACCGAGTTAATCTGTTCTAGGCATAAGTTGGGGTCTGTGTTGCTTAGTATATCTTCCCAGCTTATATCGGTTAGGACTTGGTTTACTTGGTCCCACTTTATGTTTTTGTTATTGAAGTTGAATTTGGTGAATGCTCCCTCGTGACTAATCTCATTATGTCGGTCTGGGGCTCCGCGCATACATGACTGAACCTCAATTATGTTGTGATCTGAGTATATTGTTTTTGATATGGTGATATTTCTTATCAGATCATCATTGTTAGTGAAGATGAGGTCTAGTGTATTCTCCAGTCTAGTAGGCTCTATTATTTGCTGGTTTAAATTGAATTTTGTGCAGAGATTTAAAAGCTCGCGTGAGTGTGAGTTTTCATCAGAGCTGCCTCCTGGTGTTATTACTGCAACAATATTATTTGCTATATTCCTCCATTTTAGGTGCCTTAAGTTGAAATCCCCCAGGAGCAAGATGTTGGGTGCAGGAGCTGGAAGGTTTTCCAGACAGTGGTCAATTTTTAACAGCTGTTCCTGGAATTGCTGGGATGTTGCATCCGGAGGCTTGTAGACTATCACAATGACTAGGTTTTGGTTCTCGACCTTTACTGCTAAAACTTCCACTACATCATTTGAGGCATTTAGCAGTTCTGTGCAAACAAGTGACTCTGCAATGTACAGGCCAACCCCCCCCCTTTTGCCTGTTCACTCTGTCACATCTGTATAGGTTGTAACCTGGGATCCATATTTCGTTGTCCAAGTGATCCTTTATGTGGGTCTCAGTGAAAGCCGCGAACATTGCCTTTGCCTCTGCAAGCAGTCCACGGATGAAAGGTATTTTGTTGTTTGTTGCTGGCTTTAGACCCTGTATATTTGCAAAGAAGAATGTTATCGGACTGGTGGTATTGTTGGTACTGGGGGGGGATTTTTTTTCCGGCATTAGTATCTGTATCTGTCGGTTTGGAGTGGAGGCCATCGACTGTGGTTCCACTCCAGGAATGACTGGATTTGGTGTACGATTTCTGCCATTTCCTGCCAGTTTTTTTTCCTTCCTGGCACTAAAAAACCTCTCCCTCTTGAGTGGCTGTGGCTACCCAGGTTTTCCCATGGCCTGGATGTTTTGTATCTTTTTGTCCCCTTTAGATGGTATGCCTGGCAATTTAAGTTATAGCACAGTCTTTCCTGTACTGAAGAGGTACACAGTTCAGGGTGAAAAAGCTTACAGGAAGGGAGTTTGCATTTTCCTGTTGTCATATGGGCATGGCATTTCCTAGGGTGGTCATAGTTGCACGTCCCATCTGTTTTTCCAGATTTCCCATGCCAGCAGATACCGAGTGCATAGTATGTGCACAGGCTTGGTTTCCGTTTGCCTTGGGTTTCTGTGTCTGTATTCCCTGTTGGTGCATGTTTCCCTGTCTTACTTCTATCCTCCCTAGCACCAACAATGGAGCTCCCACCATTTGTTTTTGGTAATATATCCTCACTATTGCTAGTGGAGTCCTCTTGTTTGCTATTTCCTGCGGTATTTCTAGTTTGCAATATTGGTTTTATCTTATCTTTGACTACACTTGTTTCCCTACTATGGCTCCTGTCCCCTATGCGGTCATTCATATGTATTCCTTCCTGCGTATAATTCCCGACTACCTGGACAAAATCTCCAGCTTCACCATTACTGTCTCCCAGGACAGCATCTCCAGCTTCCCCATTACTGTCTCCCAGGACAGCATCTCCAGCTTCACCATTACTGTCTCCCAGGACAGCACCTCCAGCTTCACCATTACTGTCTCCCAGGACAGCACCTCCAGCTTCCCCATTACTGTCTCCCAGGACAGCACTATCAGCCCCCCATTTACTGACTACCAGGACATCATCTCCAGCCTTACAGTTTGTGACTACATGGCCAGTATCAAGGGCAGTACCATTCAGCCCGGACTTTTTATGTTCCCATCTGTTGTAGAAAGCTTCCAGGTTTTCTATGAAAGCAGCTTTGATGTTGACCTCTTTTAATACCCTTGTGATTTTAGTCCACAGATTTATCTCATTTGGGCATACCCAAAAACACTTCCCTGTTTTAATACTGCTTGTAGCTAGTTCTTGGATATCTGCACAAGGGGCGTGACACCAATTTCCACAGAAATGACAATTTATGCATGTGGAAGCCCGTTTGTTTGACTGACCACAGACTACACACAGCTTCATAATGATTTGAATGGTTGATTTACTGCAATTCTACTAGCAACCTCTTGAATATTCTATTAATAACCTGCTAGGTGGTGCACAACGAAACCTTTATCATCAATATACTAGGGAGCCACTGTAGTATACACTATACACTATGTATACTCAATGCTTTCAGGGAGACTTTCTTTCCTCTGACACAAAGTTCAATATTATTATTTTTCCACACGGGACAGGCCTATGATTCCCCTCTGGCAGTAAACTCTGCTAGGAAGTGCACACTAATTCTCCTTTTTTTACTCAGTATATAATGTTTTCCGCCCAAGATTGGTTCCAGGCGCTAGAGGGATGTATCGTATAGGATTGATGACACAAATTAAAGTTCTAGCACGTAAGAGCGACCGTGAAAACACCAGAAAAACCGGGAGCACAACGAGGCACGCTGACACGCTATGTTTGCCTAGTTTATTTCAACAAACACAGTGACCCTTAACAACACCAACAAACATAGTGACCCTTAACAACACCAACAAACAGAGTGACCCTTAACACCAACAAACATAGTGACCCTTAACAACACCAACAAACATAGTGACCCTTAACAACAACAAACATAGTGACCCTTAACAACACCAACAAACATAGTGACCCTTAACAACACCAACATACATAGTGACCCTTAACAACAACAAACATAGTGACCCTTAACAACAACAAACATAGTGACCCTTAACAACAACAAACATAGTGACCCTTAACAACACCAACATAGTGACCCTTAACAACACCAACAAACATAGTGACCCTTAACAACACCAACAAACACAGTGACCCTTAACAACACCAACAAACATAGTGACCCTTAACACCAACAAACATAGTGACCCTTAGCAATACCAACAAACACAGTGACCCTTAACAACACCAACAAACACAGTGACCCTTAACAACACCAACATACATAGTGACCCTTAACAACAACAACAAACATAGTGACCCTTAACAACACCAACAAACATAGTGACCCTTAACAACAACAAACATAGTGACCCTTAACAACACCAACAAACATAGTGACCCTTAACAACACCAACAAACATAGTGACCCTTAACAACATCAACAAACATAGTGACCCTTAACAACAACAAACATAGTGACCCTTAACAACACCAACAAACATAGTGACCCTTAACAACAACAAACATAGTGACCCTTAACACCAACAAACACAGTGACCCTTAACACCAACAAACATAGTGACCCTTAACAACACCAACAAACATAGTGACCCTTAACAACACCAACAAACACAGTGACCCTTAACAAAACCAACAAACACAGTGACCCTTAACAACACCAACAAACATAGTGACCCTTAACAACACCAACAAACACAGTGACCCTTAACAACACCAACAAACATAGTGACCCTTAACAACACCAACAAACATAGTGACCCTTAACACCAACAAACACAGTGACCCTTAACAACACCAACAAACACAGTGACCCTTAACAACACCAACAAACATAGTGACCCTTAACAATACCAACAAACACAGTGACCCTTAACAACACCAACAAACACAGTGACCCTTAACAACACCAACAAACATAGTGACCCTTAACAACACCAACAAACATAGTGACCCTTAACAACACCAACAAACATAGTGACCCTTAACAACACCAACAAACATAGTGACCCTTAACAACAACAACAAACATAGTGACCCTTAACAACACCAACAAACACAGTGACCCTTAACAACACCAACAAACACAGTGACCCTTAACACCAACAAACATAGTGACTCTTAACAACACCAACAAACATAGTGACCCTTAACAACACCAACAAACATAGTGACCCTTAACACCAACAAACACAGTGACCCTTAACAACACCAACAAACATAGTGACCCTTAACACCAACAAACATAGTGACCCTTAGCAATACCAACAAACACAGTGACCCTTAACACCAACAAACACAGTGACCCTTAACAACACCAACAAACATAGTGACCCTTAACAACAACATAGTGACCCTTAACAACAACAACAAACATAGTGACCCTTAACAACAACAACAAACATAGTGACCCTTAACAACACCAACAAACACAGTGACCCTTAACAACAACAACAAACATAGTGACCCTTAACAACAACAACATAGTGACCCTTAACAAGAACAACAAACATAGTGACCCTTAACAACACCCACAAACACAGTGACCCTTAACAACACCAACAAACACAGTGACCCTTAACAACACCAACAAACATAGTGACCCTTAACAACAACAACATAGTGACCCTTAACAACAACAACAAACATAGTGACCCTTAACAACACCCACAAACACAGTGACCCTTAACAACACCAACAAACATAGTGACCCTTAACAACACCAACAAACATAGTGACCCTTAACAACACCAACAAACACAGTGACCCTTAACAACAACAACAAAAATGGCGGCCACAAGCAGCAGCACTGATATGTAAGTATTTATCAAATAGTTTGGTAATGATGTATAATGAAGATGCTGGAACTGGGTGCTGTCTGTGCTGTTCAGCTTTATCCAAGCTGACAGTTTCATCAGCTTTATTCAAGCTTGTTAGCTGCTTTCTGACAGTTTCATCAGCTTTATTCAAGCTTGTTAGCTGCTTTCTGACAGTTTCATCAGCTTGTTTAAGTTTATTTAGGTACATAATTGTCTGGATGTGGTGAGTTGTCGACAGGTACATAATTACACATAAATTACCCAGAATAAGAGTGACTTATGTCCATTATGATCCTTCATAAACTATATAAACTTAACATAAGGACGACACAAGTGGGAATAAGTCACTTTAACTTGGTTATCCTGGAAGATAAAGTTATGTTGCTGTTTATGATGATTTATGTAACTGTATTTCTGTGTACCTCAGTAAACTATTTCTGTGTACCTCAGTAAACTATTTCTGTGTACCTCAGTAAACTTACTATTTCTGTGTACCTCAGTAAACTATTTCTGTGTACCTCAGTAAACTATTTCTGTGTACCTCAGTAAACTTACTATTTCTGTGTACCTCAGTAAACTATTTCTGTGTACCTCAGTAAACTATTTCTGTGTACCTCAGTAAACTATTTCTGTGTACCTCAGTAAACTATTTCTGTGTACCTCAGTAAACTTACTATTTCTGTGTACCTCAGTAAACTATTTCTGTGTACCTCAGTAAACTTACTATTTCTGTGTACCTCAGTAAACTATTTCTGTGTACCTCAGTAAACTATTTCTGTGTACCTCAGTAAACTATTTCTGTGTACCTCAGTAAACTATTTCTGTGTACCTCAGTAAACTATTTCTGTGTACCTCAGTAAACTATTTCTGTGTACCTCAGTAAACTATTTCTGTGTACCTCAGTAAACTATTTCTGTGTACCTCAGTAAACTATTTCTGTGTACCTCGGTAAACTATTTCTGTGTACCTCAGTAAACTATTTCTGTGTACCTCAGTAAACTATTTCTGTGTACCTCAGTAAACTATTTCTGTGTACCTCAGTAAACTATTTCTGTGTACCTCAGTAAACTTACTATTTCTGTGTAACTCAGTAAACTTACTATTTCTGTGTACCTCAATAAACTATTTCTGTGTACCTCAGTAAACTTACTATTTCTGTGTACCTCAGTAAACTTACTATTTCTGTGTACCTCAGTAAACTTACGGGCTGGAGTTTTGAGACTCTATGACCGCGGGTTCAATCCCGGCCGGGGGTATGGTTTTTCTGTGTACCTCAGTAAACTATTTCTGTGTACCTCAGTAAACTTACTATTTCTGTGTACCTCAGTAAACTATTTCTGTGTACCTCAGTAAACTTACTATTTCTGTGTACCTCAGTAAACTTACTATTTCTGTGTACCTCAGTAAACTTACTATTTCTGTGTACCTAAAGTCAGTTCCGGATCAGCCAGGCTGTGGCTCGTATGTTGGTTTGCGTGCAGCCAGCAGCAACAGCCTGGTTGATCAGGCTCTGATCCACCAGGAGGCCTGGTCTCAGACCGGGCCGCGGGGGCGTTGACCCCCGGAACTCTCTCCAGGTAAACTCCAGGTAAACTTACTATTTCTGTGTACCTCAGTAAACTTACTATTTCTGTGTACCTCAGTAAACTTACTATTTCTGTGTACCTCAGTAAACTTACTATTTCTGTGTACCTCAGTAAACTTACTATTTCTGTGTACCTAAAGTCAGTTCCGGATCAGCCAGGCTGTGGCTCGTATGTTGGTTTGCGTGCAGCCAGCAGCAACAGCCTGGTTGATCAGGCTCTGATCCACCAGGAGGCCTGGTCTCAGACCGGGCCGCGGGGGCGTTGACCCCCGGAACTCTCTCCAGGTAAACTCCAGGTAAACTTACTATTTCTGTGTACCTCAGTAAACTTACTATTTCTGTGTACCTCAGTAAACTTACTATTTCTGTATACCTCAGTAAACTTACTATTTCTGTGTACCTCAGTAAACTTACTATTTCTGTGTACCTCAGTAAACTTACTATTTCTGTGTACCTCAGTAAACTTACTATTTCTGTGTACCTCAGTAAACTATTTCTGTGTACCTCAGTAAACTTACTATTTCTGTATACCTCAGTAAACTTACTATTTCTGTGTACCTCAGTAAACTTACTATTTCTGTGTACCTCAGTAAGCTTACTATTTCTGTGTACCTCAGTAAACTTACTATTTCTGTGTACCTCAGTAAACTTACTATTACAGTGTTCCATCTTATGCTGTCTGGATGCTGCAGTCACAATCTCCAGTACACCTGAAATGTTGCCCATATTACCTTACACCTGCCGTCCCTCTTCATCTAGTAGTAAGTATGTACCTGGGTGTTAGCAAACTGGTGTGGGTTGCATCCTGGGGACAAGATTAACCTAAGTTCCCAGAAATGATCTGCATAACCAGGGGATTTCTACATATGTGATCGATGTCAGCTATGATCTGTTTAAATTGTATCATATACTTTAGCACCTAAAGTCAGTTCCGGATCAGCCGGGCTGTGGCTCGTACGTTGGTTTGCGTGCAGCCAGCAGCAACAGCCTGGTTGATCAGGCTCTGATCCACCAGGAGGCCTGGTCACAGACCGGGCCGCGGGGGCGTTGACCCCCGGAACTCTCTCCAGGTCTCCAGGTAAATAAATATTATTAGTATTGGTATTATAATTATTAGTATTATACAGGTGTTATATTTGGTAGTTACATTACAACCTGCACATTTTGTTCTAAGATCGCAGAAATTTAAGTTTGCCTAAGGATATTATTAACATTCAGGAGAACTTTGACTGCAGAATTATTACTTAAAATCTACATATTCATTGTAGCAGTAACAGTTACCCAAATCAGAAAATGATGCTATATCCATTCATGCTGCCTTATTACATTGCCAGATATCACAGTGACTCTGTGCATGATATGTTAGCATAGTCTTGCATTTAAAATCATCTGTTGTATTACAGATGCAAACTGCTCACTAACTTCAACCTGCATCCAAATTTAATTACCTAATATAATCTGATTTCTTGATACAAATTTCTTTATACATAACCCTTCTTAACAATAAAAATGTGAGGCACTTCAAACACTAAACTTTATGTTCGGAGGCACTTCAAACACTAAACTTTGTTCGGAGGCACTTCAAACACTAAACTTTATGTTCGGAGGCACTTCAAACACTAAACTTTATGTTCTGAGGCACTTCAAACACTAAACTTTATGTTCGGAGGCACTTCCAACACTAAACTTTATGTTCGGAGGCACTTCCAACACTAAACTTTATGTTCAGAGGCACTTCAAACACTAAACTTTATGTTCGGAGGCACTTCCAACACTAAACTTTATGTTCGGAGGCACTTCCAACACTAAACTTTATGTTCAGAGGCACTTCAAACACTAAACTTTATGTTCGGAGGCACTTCCAACACTAAACTTTATGTTCAAAGGCACTTCAAACACTAAACTTTATGTTCGGAGGCACTTCAAACACTAAACTTTATGTTCGGAGGCACTTCAAACACTATGTTTAAAATAGTATGAAACACTGACAAGTTGATGAGTAAGACACATGTGCCATAGTTGAATATCTTTAATGTTGAAATGTTTTGCCTACATGGTTGGTTTCTTCAGTCAAATACAGAAAAAAGGATTGTAGGCAGCAAGAATAATGAAGAGGTAACAATGATGTAATCAGTTGATCAACCTTAGATAAATAATTTGAGGTAGTCAGTCCCTCAGCCTTTTGAAGACTTCAGGTTCCTATTGCTCCAAACCATGGACATCAACTCTTCTCCAGGCTGACGGACTCACCATCTCAAACTATATCTCCAAGAATGATTGACTGATTACATAATCTTCACCTTGCTACTGCTCTTGCTGCCTGCAATCTTTTCTCTGTATTTGACTGAAGAAGCCTACCAAATAGGTGAAACATTTCAACAATAAAGGTACTCAATTGTTACTTGTGTGTCTTACTAAACTTTGTGATATGCGGTCATCTACTGTTTGACATATATCAGACCATCAAACACTACATGTACACACTCCTGTAGGCTCTACTCTTTCTCATGCACTTTTTTAAATCAACATTATGGTCAGCCCTTAATTTATTATTATTATTATTATTATTATTATTATTATCACACTGGCCGATTCCCACCAAGGCAGGGTGGCCCGAAAAAGAAAAACTTTCACCATCATTCACTCCATCACTGTCTTGCCAGAAGGGTGCTTTACACTACAGTTTTTAAACTGCAACATTAACACCCCTCCTTCAGAGTGCAGGCACTGTACTTCCCATCTCCAAGACTCAAGTCCAGCCTGCTCGTTTCCCTGAATCCCTTCATAAATGTTACTTTACTCACACTCCAACAGCACATCAAGTATTAAAAACCATTTGTCTCCATTCACTCCTATCAAACACGCTCACGCATGCCTGATGGAAGTCCAAGCCCCTCGCACACAAAACCTCCTTTACCCCCTCCCTCCAACCTTTCCTAGGCCGACCCCTACCCCGCCTTCCTTCCACTACAGACTGATACACTCTTGAAGTCACTCTGTTTCGCTCCATTTTCTCTACATGTCCAAACCACCTCAATAACCCTTCCTCAGCCCTCTGGACAACAGTTTTGGTAATCCCGCACCTCCTCCTAACTTCCAAACTACGAATTCTCTGCATTATATTCACACCACACATTGCCCTCAGACATGACATCTCCACTGCCTCCAGCCTTCTCCTTGCTGCAACATTCATCACCCATGCTTCACACCCATATAAGAGCCCTTAATATAACTTACTAATACAGGGAAGGTGATTGTTCATGCCAATTGTCTTTTTGTCCGAGTAACAGTACAGTGGACCCCCGCCTTACAATATTAATCCGTTCCTGAGAGCTCATCGTAAGCCGAAATTATCGTTAGCTGAATTAATTTTCCCCATAAGAAATAATGGAAATCAAATTAATCCTTTCCTGACACCCCAAAGTATGAAAAAAAAATTTATACCACATGAAATATTAATTTTAATACACTCAAATTGAAGAAGACATGCACAGTTAATAGTCTACTAAGAATAGAATACATGACACTTACCTTTATTGAAGATCTGGTGATGATTGATGGGATGGGAGGAGGGGAGAGTGTGGAAGTTATTGTTTAGAAGGGGAATCCCCTTCCATTAGGACTTGAGGTAGCAAGTCCTTTTCCGGGGCTACTTCCCTTCTTCTTTTAATGCCACTAGGACCAGCTTGAGAGTCACTGGACCTCTGTCGCACAACAAATCTGTCCATAGAGCTCTGTACCTCCCCTTCCTTTAACCAGTGGCGGCTCCTCTATAGGCACTGCGGAACTACAGCACCCCCTATTTTCACTCGATATTATCGATAACATTCAATATCATGAGTCTTTTCTTCTTTAATTCTTTCTTTATACTTTTATGTATATTTCTTAAGCTTAATGTCAGTAACCATCCCCTAGTACAGTGAAACCCTGGTTTTCAAACTTAATCCATTCCAGAAGGTCATTCTAAAATCAAAACGTGCAAAAATTGAATCAATATTTCCTTTGAAAAATAATGTAAATACAATTATTCCATTCCAGACACCCAAAAATATTAACAAAAAATAAATTTGTTAAAGATTAATTATAGTGTTGCAGCTCTTCAGTGGTTAGCTCTTCCCTGTGGTCATCCACCAACTCTTCCACATTCATTACTTACCTTAAAATATTTGTAGTCTTAATGTAGGGCGAGAGGTGAGTAGTACTTTTTTGTAGGAAGTCACTGTGTCTGACTTTTTTGGGTTATCCTAGGTTATCTATACATATGCTGCTATGTATAATCTATGTAACTGTAGTTTTTGTATACCTGAATAAACTTACTAAGTAGCCAGTAGATGTAGGTAGCCAGTACAGGTAGGTAGCCAGTACAGGTAGGTAGCCAGTACAGGTAGGTAGCCATTAGGTAACAAGTAGGTAGCCTGGGATACATACATACACCTACCTACATAGCTACATGATATTTAATGCTGCCCAGACATATTATTACCATCAACTTACCTTGTTCACTG
This sequence comes from Cherax quadricarinatus, assembly GCF_038502225.1. NCBI lineage: Eukaryota > Metazoa > Arthropoda > Malacostraca > Decapoda > Parastacidae > Cherax > Cherax quadricarinatus. The sequence goes on along the minus strand of NC_091389.1, from coordinate 1,130,735 downwards.
AGTTTAGTTGTTTATAACAACTACCTTTAGATGCCATCATTAACCTCTGTATGTGTGCTCAAATTGTTAATAAATAAATAAATAAATAAATAAATAAAGTAATGAATAATTCATGCTGAGGATTGTAAACAAAAGCAAGACGCAGATTCGTAAAGTTTTCTCTAATGCTCAACCAGAAAAAAACAGAAAACATAATGTTTTCCCTCCACCGACCACCACCCTTCAATGGCATATAAACATTGCATGTTTATCCTATGCTATGTAACGTGTTCCTTATGTAATTTTCAAGAAAATATCATAGATGGAATAATGAAAAAGTCTATATTAAAATAAAACAAGACATTTAATGTGTCCAAGAGTGAGTCACGAACATACAAGTGGCTCAGGTACACACGTACAATACATATGATTTCCGGATCGAGGTCCAGTATCCAGAGCTAAATTCTGCACAAAAAATGTTCTAAAACCAAATCGTCTTATAGCTGGAGAGTGCAAGAACCGGGGTTCCACTGTACATGAAAATATTACAAAAATCATTGTTCGAACTGTGCGCTTCACACTTCCAGCCACTCAGTGTTTAGCTGTTGTGCGCATACGCACATGTCTGAGATAAGACGCTGCACGCTATGTAGACACAGTGCCGACACTGTTGTGTAGGGTCAGCACAGCATACTGTTTCTTTTTGAATCGGCGACATTTTGTGCTTAAAAACCATGTACCATATTCTTGAATGTAATAAAGTGTACAATTAGATAATTATCATGCTTCCAGATATTTTATTTAATTCATACTTTTTTGGGGGTTACTTTATTTTACAAAAAATTTAAGTACATAATTTAATCATGGCCTCCTTGCATCCCCAAGAAATAAGTTCTGTGACTGTAAGTGAACATCAGCAGCTTAAGTTTTCACAGTTGTCTCTCCATGATAAAGTTACAGTTAAGAAAAGAGGCCATTCAACACCTGATATTCAAATATCTCAGACAAGAATAAGCAACAACAGGAAGTATATTCGTAGCTGTAATTCTGAAAGTTGGCTTTGTGGCTGTGATGTACAAAATGCATTGTTTTGCTTCCCATGTTTGCTGTTTGAATGTGATGTAACGTGGACAAAAGACGGTTCTAGAAGTATAAACAAAATGAAACAAAACAACTAAAAAACATGAGAAGTCAAAGAACCACAAAGAAAATGTGGTTTCACTGTCACTTTTAGGAAACATAAATATTAAGGAGAAAATTTGTGAGGCATACAGGCTGGAACTGTAACAATTTACGTAAGTATAAAATATTCTTTTTTTTATGATTTTATCAACCTTACATATAAATTTTTTTTTATATGCTTCTTTCATTTTACACAATATTACAAAAATTGCCAACAGTTTTCTGAAGCAGCACCTCCACTAATTATAGTTATGAACTGCCACTGTATTTAACTATCCTTGATCTTGCAGTGCTAATACCAAAAATAAATAAGTGCCTTGATACTTGCTGCTTGTTACAGGCGGCCTCCTAGGCAAAGATAAAGTGCCTTGATACTTGCTGCTTGTTACAGGCGGCCTCCTAGGCAAAGATAAAGTGCCTTGATACTTGCTGCTTGTTACAGGTGGCCTCCTAGGCAAAAATAAAGTGCCTTGATACTTGCTGCTTGTTACAGGTGGCCTCCTAGGCAAAGATAAAGTGCCTTGATACTTGCTGCTTGTTACAGGTGGCCTCCTAGGCAAAGATAAAGTGCCTTGATACTTGCTGCTTGTTACAGGTGGCCTCCTAGGCAAAGATAGTATATATTATTTTTGCAAATAAACTCTGAAATAAGTGTGGATAACAGCTGCCTATAAAAGTTTTATGTCTAAGTTACAATATAAAGCACCTGTCAAGTTTTATGTCTAAGTTACAATATAAAGCACCTGTCAAGTTTTATGTCTAAGTTACAATATAAAGCACCTGTCAAGTTTTATGTCTAAGTTACAATATAAAGCACCTGTCAAGTTTTATGTCTAAGTTACAATATAAAGCACCTGTCAAGTTTCTTGGTCAAAATCATCATAATAGTAGCAGCATGACAAGTGTCGTTTTCTTTTACATAGTTTCAACAGCATCAATATTTGGTTCATTTTCTGAAGGTCGCTGCATAACAATTTTAAAAATAATAATTTAACCCTAACATTAAGTAATTAAGTTTATTTAGGTACAGGTACACATAAATTCAGTTACACAAATTATCATACACACAGTGGAGCCTCAGTCCTCAAACAGCTCCCTACCCGAACAATTTGGTAAAAAAATCGCTCGGTAGTCGACCATTTGCTCAGCACTCAACCAAACAAATACAACATGTCACAACTTTACTGTCAACTATTTTGTGTTTCTTTGCATTTTTGGATGTTTTTTCTTTATACTATTTGTATAAATAAATCACTATGGTGTCTAAAATTAGTGATAACAGCCAACAAAAAAGAAATTTGGTTGGGAAAAATTCATTTGGTACTAAAACAGTTTGGCACTCAAACAGCCTTCTGGAATGTTAGGTAAGTTCAACTACCAAGGTTACACTGGATTAATGGATGTCCTGTGGTTACACAACCCAGGGCAACATGGGTTTAGAACAGGTCGCTCCTGTCTGTCTCAACTATTGGACCACTACGACAAGGTCCTAAATGCACTAGAAGACAAAAAGAATGCAGATGTAATATATACAGACTTTGCAAAAGCCTTCGACAAGTGTGACCATGGCGTAATAGCGCACAAAATGCGTGCTAAAGGAATAACAGGAAAAGTCGGTCGATGGATCTATAATTTCCTCACTAACAGAACACAGAGAGTAGTCGTCAACAGAGTAAAGTCCGAGGCAGCTACGGTGAAAAGCTCTGTTCCACAAGGCACAGTACTCGCTCCCATCTTGTTCCTCATCCTTATATCCGACATAGACAAGGATGTCAGCCACAGCACCGTGTCTTCCTTTGCAGATGACACCCGAATCTGCATGACAGTGTCTTCCATTGCAGACACTGCAAAGCTCCAGGCAGACATCAACCAAATCTTTCAGTGGGCTGCAGAAAACAATATGAAGTTCAACGATGAGAAATTTCAATTACTAAGATATGGTAAACATGAGGAAATTAAATCTTCATCAGAGTACAAAACAAATTCTGGCCACAAAATAGAGCGAAACACCAACGTCAAAGTCCTGGGAGTGATCATGTCGGAGGATCTCACCTTCAAGGACCATAACATTGTATCAATCGCATCTACTAGAAAAATGACAGGATGGATAATGAGAACCTTCAAAACTAGGGAGGCCAAGCCCATGATGACACTCTTCAGGTCACTTGTTCTATCTAGGCTGGAATATTGCTGCACACTAACAGCACCTTTCAAGGCAGGTGAAATTGCCGACCTAGAAAATGTACAGAGAACTTTCACGGCGCGCATAACGGAGATAAAACACCTCAATTATTGGGAGCGCTTGAGGTTCCTAAACCTGTATTCCCTGGAACGCAGGAGGGAGAGATACATGATTATATACACCTGGAAAATCCTAGAGGGACTAGTACCGAACTTGCACACGAAAATCACCCACTACGAAAGCAAAAGACTTGGCAGACGATGCACCATCCCCCCAATGAAAAGCAGGGGTGTCACTAGCACGTTAAGAGACCATACAATAAGTGTCAGGGGCCCGAGACTGTTCAACTGCCTCCCAGCACACATAAGGGGGATTACCAACAGACCCCTGGCAGTCTTCAAGCTGGCACTGGACAAGCACCTAAAGTCAGTTCCGGATCAGCCGGGCTGTGGCTCGTATGTTGGTTTGCGTGCAGCCAGCAGCAACAGCCTGGTTGATCAGGCTCTGATCCACCAGGAGGCCTGGTCTCAGACTGGGCCGCGGGGGCGTTGACCCCCGGAACTCTCTCCAGGTAAACTCCAGTAGGTTGGTAGACACCAACCACCCAGGGAGGTACTACTGTCCTGTGGTAGTAGGTTGGTAGACACCAACCACCCAGGGAGGTACTACTGTCCTGTGGTAGTAGGTTGGTAGACACCAACCACCCAGGGAGGTACTACTGTCCTGTGGTAGTAGGTTGGTAGACACCAACCACCCAGGGAGGTACTACTGTCCTGTGGTAGTAGGTTGGTAGACACCAACCACCTACGGAGGTACTACTGTCCTGTGGTAGTAGGTTGGTAGACACCAACCACCTACGGAGGTACTACTGTCCTGTGGTAGTAGGTTGGTAGACACCAACCACCCAGGGAGGTACTACCGTCCTGTGGTAGTAGGTTGGTAGACAGCAACCACCTACAGAGGTACTACTGTCCTGTGGTAGTAGGTTGGTAGACAGCAACCACCCAGGGAGGTACTACTGTCCTGTGGTAGTAGGTTGGTAGACAGCAACCACCTATGGAGGTGCTACCGTCCTGCCAAGTAAGTGTAAAACGGAAACCGTTAATTGTTTTACATGATGGTAGGATTGCTGGTGTCTTTTTTCTGTCTCATAAACATGCAAGGTTTCAGGTGCATCTTGCTACTTCTACTTACACTTGGGTCACACTACACATACATGTACAGGCATATATATACACAACCCTCTGGGTTTTCATATGTTTTCTTACTAGTTCTTGTTCATTTCCTCATATCTCCATGGGAAGGTGGAACAAAATTCTTCCTGCATAAGTCATGCTTGTCATAACAGGCAACTAAAATGCCATGAGCAAGGGGCTAGTAATCCCTTCTCCTGTATATATTACTAAATTTAAATAGAGAAACTCATTTTCTTTTTAGATCACCCTGTCTTGATGGGATATAGCCGGTTTGTTGAAAAAATTACTAATATCCGTACATTACCTAGGATAACACAAAAAAGTCAGAATCCATTGATTCATCATGAACACTTTTTTGATATTCCAATTTTTTTAATTTTTTTAATATTAACCATTTAACTAATTCTTCTGAGTTTTCAAATAAATTTATATTATACAAGTAATTATACAAGTAATCCTCTATGATTCACCTCATCTTTCATAGACCCATCCGCTGACACGTCCACTCCCAAATATCTGAATACGTTCACCTCCTCCATACTCTCTCCCTCCAATCTGATATTCAATCTTTCATCACCTAATCTTTTTGTTATCCTCATAACCCATAAGGTTATGAGGATAACAAAAAGATTAGGTGATGAAAGATTGAATATCAGATTGGAGGGAGAGAGTATGGAGGAGGTGAACGTATTCAGATATTTGGGAGTGGACGTGTCAGCGGATGGGTCTATGAAAGATGAGGTGAATCATAGAATTGATGAGGGAAAAAGAGTGAGTGGTGCACTTAGGAGTCTGTGGAGACAAAGAACTTTGTCCTTGGAGGCAAAGAGGGGAATGTATGAGAGTATAGTTTTACCAACGCTCTTATATGGGTGTGAAGCGTGGGTGATGAATGTTGCAGCGAGGAGAAGGCTGGAGGCAGTGGAGATGTCATGTCTGAGGGCAATGTGTGGTGTGAATATAATGCAGAGAATTCGTAGTTTGGAAGTTAGGAGGAGGTGCGGGATTACCAAAACTGTTGTCCAGAGGGCTGAGGAAGGGTTGTTGAGGTGGTTCGGACATGTAGAGAGAATGGAGCGAAACAGAATGACTTCAAGAGTGTATCAGTCTGTAGTGGAAGGAAGGCGGGGTAGGGGTCGGCCTAGGAAGGGTTGGAGGGAGGGGGTAAATGAGGTTTTGTGTGCGAGGGGCTTGGACTTCCAGCAGGCATGCATGAGCGTGTTTGATAGGAGTGAATGGAGACAAATGGTTTTTAATACTTGACGTGCTGTTGGAGTGTGAGCAAAGTAACATTTATGAAGGGATTCAGGGAAACCGGCAGGCCGGACTTGAGTCCTGGAGATGGGAAGTACAGTGCCTGCACTCTGAAGGAGGGGTGTTAATGTTGCAGTTTAAAAACTGTAGTGTGAAGCACCCTTCTGGCAAGACAGTGATGGAGTGAATGATGGTGAAAGTTTTTCTTTTTTGGGCCACCCTGCCTTGGTGGGAATCGGCCGGTGTGATAATAAATAAAAAATAAAAAGTAATCCTCCTCCTTGCCTGTCTATATTGGCAGTAATTATGAGCAGGACATTATGCTGGACACATGGTGTCTCTATTATTGGTAAAAAAACATACTGAAATGTGTCATAAGTATGTTCCCAAATTTAATAATGTCCAGTGTGTTCTGAGAATTATAGAAAATGTTTTATACAAAATATAAAAGAACAAATATACAGTGCACTCTTGCTTTCTTTTAAATTATTAATGTGAAACCATTATGGTGTTGATAGGGGTGGCCACCTCATTCAATTTTTTATAATTATGGTACTTACTGGAAACTACTGTTCACACCCACAAAATGCTACTTTTCTACAGTAATCAACATAAACAATTATGTCATGCCTTACACAATCCCATGAATGATATTATACATTTCTCAATACATACAGCTTGCTTGGCTATTTTGCATTTGTTATTCTGTAAAACTTTTATATCTTAATGTAATAACTGTTATTCTAACTATACAGTATATAATGAAAACAACCCACTTCCATATAATGGTGGGCTCCACTTAGCAGGTTAGCTTCCGGGGTAATGATGTAAAAACAAATTTGATGAAAAATGAAACATAGCCGTTTTTCACTTTCAAATGCATATAAAAGCCTGATAACATGTTTACAATATCATATATTAAGTGAACAATACAGCTAGGTCTAAAAAAAAGCATATACATTCTCTCCTCACTTAGCAACATACTCATTTACTAATGCCTCGGACTTATGATGGGCTATCTGACCAGTGTGGATACCTAAATAATGTATATTAGAGCTGATTTCCTCTTATTCTTTTATTTCAGTAACAGTACACTATTGTATAAACAGTTAAAAATATACCAGATATGTTATAAATGGCACAAAGGTGACATTAAAACAGTATCAAAGATGGTTGACACAAACTCACTACTATTATAGTATGATCCTCACTTAGTGACGAATTTGTTTAACGACGTGGTCTCAGTAACGGAACTCTGTTGTTAAGTGAGGAGAGGCTGTACAGTACACACAATACTTACCTTAAAATACTTTTTGTCCTTAGCTTTTAATGAATGGTAAATATATTTATTGTATGAAATCTGAATAAATAAAGAATTAGTATAATTGAAAACTGCTGCATTTATGAAATGTCATAAAGCAAAGTGCTGTAAAGTGGGGCCTGCCTGTACTATATGGTGCTACAGTGTAATAACATTAACCACACATTGATCACAAATATGTTATGACTTTGCAAAGAAATGATTTTTATGTTAGTAAATTTTTTCATGGAACTCAATGAGTAACATTGATTTCTTAAAATTTATTGTTTGGTATGCACATGACAAAAGTAGAGCAGGCCAGTTCAGTGTTAAATGCTTGTCAGCCTCTGACTTAAGTACAGTATAATTATATTTTGCAAAGTTAATTCCAAAAGATAGTGATACTAAATTGAGTTTAAGGTTTGCATATGTTTTTTTCTGCATGTACACAGTTCTCCTCCTGAAGTGAGAAACAAGATGGCCATTGCAAGACACTTCCTAGATTACTGTGAGAAAGCCAATAAAAGAATTTATGCCAGCAATTGGTGTGGTTTACACACATTCTAGGCTCCTCTACATAGCAACTGACTGGGTAAATATTGAAGTTATTGTTCAATAAAACTGTAAAAGAATTTCAGTACAGACAGATTAGACTTTCAAGACTACATTATTTTGTTGCATATATATATATCCCATTTTGTATGTCTATTTATGTCAGCTGGAGACAAGTAAAATCGAACGTAGATCTACGTTCGGAATGCTACACGAGCGAAAGTAGATCTACGTTTGGACAGTTTAAGGGTTAAATATTATATAGTAGTACGTATGCAGGGTAAGCAGAAATTATAAGGTTGAAATTAGTCATAATTGGGGAAGAAAAAGAGTGCTTAAGGATTGAGCATAGAAAGTTCCAGGAACAAAAAGAGTTAGAAATGTTTAGGGCTCAAGAAAGTAACAAGGAGAGGCAGTTTGCTTCTCAACAAGCCACAATAAATAGAGTAGAGGCATTTAATTTGGACAGTCATAAAATTTGTGCCAAATTTCCTAGAGAAAGACGCAGACCAGTTTTTCCTGTTGTTTGAAAGGATGGTCAGATCCCAAGATTGGCCGGACAAGGAATGGGTGACATTAGTACGAACCCGGTTAATTGGTAAAGGGTTACAACCAGTTAGTTCTCTAGAGGAATGGGACTTTTCTGGTTATAATAAACTGATGGAGGTAGTTTTACTTGCTTATCAGATGTTCCCAGAAAGGTATCAGCACAAGTTTAGAGGACTAAAGTTTCAGGCAGGTCAGTTTTTGGTGGAATATGGTTAGAAGTTGTCGCTTATAAACACGGGGTATCGTTCAAAAGGTATGGTAGACAATTATGAGGGTGTACTTTCCCTAATTTTGTTAGAGGATCTTTTGAGAAATGTTCCTACTGATCTTAAGGTATATCTTGAGGAGAAGGATCTTGATGATTTTAATCATGCTTTACAGCTGGGTGATAGATTTTTAGCTAACCAAAAACTTGATAGTAGTTACCACCCAGAACTTATTAATGAATGTAATGGTAAGTTTTCTCCACCCACTCCACTCCACTCCACCGCCAGGAAGGAAAAAAAACTGGCAGGAAATGGCAGAAATCGTACACCAAATCCAGTCATTCCTGGAGTGGAACCACAGTCGATGGCCTCCACTCCAAACCAACAGATACAGATACTAATGCCGGAAAAAAAATCCCCCCCCAGTACCAACAATACCTCCAGTCCGATAACATTCTTCTTTGCAAATATACAGGGTCTAAAGCCAGCAACAAACAACAAAATACCTTTCATCCGTGGACTGCTTGCAGAGGCAAAGGCAATGTTCGCGGCTTTCACTGAGACCCACATAAAGGATCACTTGGACAACGAAATATGGATCCCAGGTTACAACCTATACAGATGTGACAGAGTGAACAGGCAAAAGGGGGGGGTTAGCCTGTACATTGCAGAGTCACTTGTTTGCACAGAACTGCTTAATGCCTCAAATGACGTAGTGGAAGTTTTAGCAGTAAAGGTCGAGAACCAAAACCTAGTCATTGTGGTAGTCTACAAGCCTCCGGATGCAACATCCCAGCAATTCCAGGAACAGCTGTTAAAAATTGACCACTGTCTGGAAAATCTTCCAGCTCCTGCACCCAACATCTTGCTCCTGGGGGATTTCAACTTAAGGCACCTAAAATGGAGGAATATAGCAAATAATATTGTTGCAGTAATAACACCAGGAGGCAGCTCTGATGAAAACTCACACTCACACGAGCTTTTAAATCTCTGCACAAAATTCAATTTAAACCAGCAAATAATAGAGCCTACTAGACTGGAGAATACACTAGACCTCATCTTCACTAACAATGATGATCTGATAAGAAATGTCACCATATCAAAAACAATATACTCAGATCACAACATAATTGAGGTTCAGACATGTATGCGTGGAGCCCCAGACCGACAAAATGAGACTAGTCACGAGGGAGCATTCACCAAATTCAACTTCAATAACAAAAACATAAAGTGGGACCAAGTAAACCAAGTCCTAACCGATATAAGCTGGGAAGATATACTAAGCAACACAGACCCAAACTTATGCCTAGAACAGATTAACTCGGTGGCACTCGATGTATGCACAAGGCTTATTCCTCTAAGAAAAAGGAGGAGTAGATGTAAAATAGAAAGAGACAGGCGCTCCCTTTACAGGCGACGGAAAAGAATAACAGAGCGGCTAAAAGAGGTCAATATATCTGAAATGCGCAGGGAGACACTGGTCAGAGAAATAGCAAGCATCGAACTTAAGCTAAAAGAATCCTTTAGGAGTCAGGAATCGCGGGAAGAACTAAAAGCCATAAATGAAATCGAAAGAAACCCAAAGTATTTCTTCTCCTATGCCAAATCAAAATCGAGAACAACGTCCAGTATTGGGCCCCTACTTAAACAAGATGGGTCCTACACAGATGACAGCAAGGAAATGAGTGAGCTACTCAAGTCCCAATATGACTCAGTTTTTAGCAAGCCGCTAACCAGACTGAGAGTCGAAGATCAAAATGAATTTTTTATGAGAGAGCCACAAAATTTGATTAACACAAGCCTATCCGATGTTATCCTGACGCCAAATGACTTCGAACAGGCGATAAATGACATGCCCATGCACTCTGCCCCAGGGCCAGACTCATGGAACTCTGTGTTCATCAAGAACTGCAAGAAGCCCCTATCACGAGCCTTTTCCATCCTATGGAGAGGGAGCATGGACACGGGGGTCATCCCTCAGTTACTAAAAACAACAGACATAGCCCCACTCCACAAAGGGGGCAGTAAAGCAACAGCAAAGAACTACAGACCAATAGCACTAACATCCCATATCATAAAAATCTTTGAAAGGGTCCTAAGAAGCAAGATCACCACCCATATAGAAACCCATCAGTTACACAACCCAGGGCAACATGGGTTTAGAACAGGTCGCTCCTGTCTGTCTCAACTACTGGATCACTACGACAAGGTCCTAAATGCACTAGAAGACAAAAAGAATGCAGATGTAATATATACAGACTTTGCAAAAGCCTTCGACAAGTGTGACCATGGCGTAATAGCGCACAAAATGCGCGCTAAAGGAATAACAGGAAAAGTCGGTCGATGGATCTATAATTTCCTCACTAACAGAACACAGAGAGTAGTCGTCAACAGAGTAAAGTCCGAGGCAGCTACGGTGAAAAGCTCTGTTCCACAAGGCACAGTACTAGCTCCCATCTTGTTCCTCATCCTCATATCCAACATAGACAAGGATGTCAGCCACAGCACCGTGTCTTCCTTTGCAGATGACACCCGAATCTGCATGACAGTGTCTTCCATTGCAGACACTGCAAGGCTCCAGGCGGACATCAACCAAATCTTTCAGTGGGCTGCAGAAAACAATATGAAGTTCAACGATGAGAAATTTCAATTACTCAGATATGGTAAACATGAGGAAATTAAATCTTCATCAGAGTACAAAACAAATTCTGGCCACAAAATAGAGCGAAACACCAACGTCAAAGACCTGGGAGTGATTATGTCGGAGGATCTCACCTTCAAGGACCATAACATTGTATCAATCGCATCTGCTAGAAAAATGACAGGATGGATAATGAGAACCTTCAAAACTAGGGAGGCCAAGCCCATGATGACACTCTTCAGGTCACTTGTTCTATCTAGGCTGGAATATTGCTGCACTCTAACAGCACCTTTCAAGGCAGGTGAAATTGCCGACCTAGAAAATGTACAGAGAACTTTCACGGCGCGCATAACGGAGATAAAACACCTCAATTACTGGGAGCGCTTGAGGTTTCTAAACCTGTATTCCCTGGAGTGCAGGAGGGAGAGATACATGATTATATACACCTGGAAAATCCTAGAGGGACTAGTACCGAACTTGCACACGAAAATCACTCACTACGAAAGCAAAAGACTTGGCAGACGATGCACCATCCCCCCAATGAAAAGCAGGGGTGTCACTAGCACGTTAAGAGACCATACAATAAGTGTCAGGGGCCCGAGACTGTTCAACTGCCTCCCAGCACACATAAGGGGGATTACCAACAGACCCCTGGCAGTCTTCAAGCTGGCACTGGACAAGCACCTAAAGTCAGTTCCTGATCAGCCGGGCTGTGGCTCGTACGTTGGTTTGCATGCAGCCAGCAGCAACAGCCTGGTTGATCAGGGGCTGATCCACCAGGAGGCCTGGTCACAGACCGGGCCGCGGGGGCGTTGACCCCCGAAACTCTCTCCAGGTAAACTCCAGGTAAACCAGTAGGATTAAGAAATTTCAGAAGTTTAAGCCGCATTTTTCAGCCTCATAACCACCAGAGTTTTAATAACCTTAATTCTCCAGTACATGCCCAGGAAAGTTTTAAGTCAGCTGTCACAGGTCCAGGAATACAGGGAACATGTAGGAAGAGCCCAGTTCCCCAGGGACAAGGGCCCCAGCCTATGCCAAGTGGGCTGGGGGCTTTTTAACCTTATTACTGTACATATTACAATAAACAGGGACACCAGCCATATTACAGAAAATGCTTATGGACCAGGCTGCAGCAGATGGTTGATGATTTTGTGAAAAACAAAAATTACACTGGTTATTTAAGTGTATGTAGTTGTCTAGGGGATAATGGTTCTCATGAAAGATGCTGTTTTAGGCATCAATGCTTTCAATTGTAAATGCAGTTCTGAGCCCATTGCAGGAACAGAAACATGTTCTATGTTGACCTTACCTTGGACGAATTTTATCCAAAGCTAGACAATTTATTTCATGAGGAATTCTGGACATGGCCTCATAAATCTAGTGAAAAGTCCCTTCTCATGCCTTCCTTTTCTGGGTTAGCAGATGTTTATGTTAAGGGGCATGATGGAGTGTCTGTCCTTTGGTCATACTACAAGGACATAAATGACAGCTCTTTGTCTGAACAAAGTCAATGAGAAGGAAGCCCAACAGAGTTGTGATGGTTTGTGGGACCCTTGTGAAGCAACAAGTCTGATCGAAGGTGGTTCTAAGTGTATCTTGCTGTCAAATGATTTGTTTTTTGTATCTGTAAATACTGTCCATCACTCTCTGCTGCTGCCTCACTCTGCTGCTGCTTCACTCTGCTGCTGCCTCACTCTCTGCTGCTGCCTCACTCTCTGCTGCTGTCTCACTCTCTGCTGCTGTCTCACTCTCTGCTGCTGCCTCACTCTCTGCTGCTGCTTCACTCTCTGCTGCTTCACTCTGCTGCTGCTTCACTCTCTGCTGCTGCTTCACTCTGCTGCTGCTTCACTCTCTGCTGCTGCTTCACTCTGCTGCTGCTTCACTCTGCTGCTGCTTCACTCTGCTGCTGCTTCACTCTCTGCTGCTGCTGCTGCCTCACTCTCTGCTGCTGCTTCACTCTCTGCTGCTGCCTCACTCTGCTGCTGCTGCTGCTCACTCTGCTGCTGCTTCACTCTCTGCTGCTGCTCACTCACTGCTCTGCTGCTGCTGCTTCACTCTCTGCTGCTGCTTCACTCTCTGCTGCTGCTTCACTCTGCTGCTGCTTCACTCTCTGCTGCTGCTTCACTCTCTGCTGCTGCTTCACTCTGCTGCTGCTTCACTCTGCTGCTGCCTCACTCTCTGCTGCTGCTTCACTCTGCTGCTGCTTCACTCTGCTGCTGCTTCACTCTGCTGCTGCTTCACTCTCTGCTGCTGCTTCACTCTGCTGCTGCTTCACTCTGCTGCTGCCTCACTCTGCTGCTGCCTCACTCTGCTGCTGCTTCACTCTCTGCTGCTTCACTCTCTGCTGCTGCCTCACTCTGCTGCTGCTTCACTCTCTGCTGCTGCTGCTGCTGCCTCACTCTCTGCTGCTGCTTCACTCTCTGGCTGCTGCCTCACTCTGCTGCTGCTTCACTCTGCTGCTGCCTCACTCTGCTGCTGCTTCACTCTGCTGCTGCCTCACTCTGCTGCTGCTTCACTCTCTGCTGCTGCCTCACTCTCTGCTGCTTCACTCTGCTACTGCTTCACTCTGCTGCTGCCTCACTCTGCTGCTGCTTCACTCTCTGCTGCTGCTTCACTCTCTGCTGCTGCTTCACTCTCTGCTGCTGCTTCACTCTCTGCTGCTGCTTCACTCTGCTGCTGCTTCACTCTCTGCTGCTGCTTCACTCTGCTGCTGCTTCACTCTGCTGCTGCTTCACTCTCTGCTGCTGCTTCACTCTCTGCTGCTGCCTCACTCTCTGCTGCTGCCTCACTCTGCTGCTGCCTCACTCTCTGCTGCTGCTTCACTCTGCTGCTGCTTCACTCTCTGCTGCTGCTTCACTCTGCTGCTGCTTCACTCTGCTGCTGCTTCACTCTCTGCTGCTGCTTCACTCTCTGCTGCTGCCTCACTCTGCTGCTGCCTCACTCTGCTGCTGCTTCACTCTCTGCTGCTGCCTCACTCTGCTGCTGCTTCACTCTCTGCTGCTGCCTCACTCTGCTGCTGCCTCACTCTGCTGCTGCTGCTGCTGCTTCACTCTGCTGCTGCTTCACTCTGCTGCTTCACGCTGCTGCTGCCTCACTCTGCTGCTGCCCCACTCTGCTGCTGCCTCACTCTGCTGCTGCCCCACTCTGCTGCTGCCTCACTCTGCTGCTGCTGCTGCTTCACTCTCTGCTGCTGCTTCACTCTCTGCTGCTGCTTCACTCTCTGCTGCTGCTTCACTCTGCTGCTGCTTCACTCTGCTGCTGCTTCACTCTCTGCTGCTGCTTCACTCTGCTGCTGCTTCACTCTGCTGCTGCTTCACTCTCTGCTGCTGCTTCACTCTCTGCTGCTGCCTCACTCTGCTGCTGCTTCACTCTCTGCTGCTGCTTCACTCTGCTGCTGCTTCACTCTGCTGCTGCTTCACTCTCTGCTGCTGCCTCACTCTGCTGCTGCTTCACTCTCTGCTGCTGCTTCACTCTCTGCTGCTGCTTCACTCTGCTGCTGCTTCACTCTGCTGCTGCTTCACTCTCTGCTGCTGCTTCACTCTCTGCTGCTGCTTCACTCTCTGCTGCTGCCTCACTCTGCTGCTGCCTCACTCTGCTGCTGCCTCACTCTGCTGCTGCTTCACTCTGCTGCTGCTTCACTCTGCTGCTGCTTCACTCTCTGCTGCTGCCTCACTCTGCTGCTGCCTCACTCTCTGCTGCTGCCTCACTCTGCTGCTGCCTCACTCTGCTGCTGCCTCACTCTGCTGCTGCCTCACTCTGCTGCTGCCTCACTCTGCTGCTGCCTCACTCTGCTGCTGCTTCACTCTGCTGCTGCCTCACTCTGCTGCTGCCTCACTCTGCTGCTGCTTCACTCTCTGCTGCTGCCTCACTCTGCTGCTGCCTCACTCTGCTGCTGCTTCACTCTGCTGCTGCTTCACTCTCTGCTGCTGCCTCACTCTGCTGCTGCTTCACTCTCTGCTGCTGCCTCACTCTGCTGCTGCCTCACTCTGCTGCTGCTTCACTCTGCTGCTGCCTCACTCTGCTGCTGCTTCACTCTGCTGCTGCCTCACTCTGCTGCTGCTTCACTCTGCTGCTGCCTCACTCTGCTGCTGCTGCCTCACTCTGCTGCTGCCTCACTCTGCTGCTGCTTCACTCTGCTGCTGCCTCACTCTGCTGCTGCCTCACTCTGCTGCTGCTTCACTCTGCTGCTGCTGCTGCTTCACTCTCTGCTGCTGCCTCTCTGCTGCTGCTTCACTCTGCTGCTGCTTCACTCTGCTGCTGCTTCACTCTGCTGCTGCCTCACTCTGCTGCTGCTTCACTCTGCTGCTGCTTCACTCTGCTGCTGCTTCACTCTGCTGCTGCTGCTTCACTCTCTGCTGCTGCTTCACTCTCTGCTGCTGCTTCACTCTGCTGCTGCTTCACTCTCTGCTGCTGCTTCACTCTCTGCTGCTGCTTCACTCTCTGCTGCTGCTTCACTCTGCTGCTGCTTCACTCTGCTGCTGCTTCACTCTCTGCTGCTGCTTCACTCTCTGCTGCTGCTTCACTCTGCTGCTGCTGCTTCACTCTCTGCTGCTGCTTCACTCTGCTGCTGCTTCACTCTCTGCTGCTGCTTCACTCTCTGCTGCTGCTTCACTCTGCTGCTGCTTCACTCTGCTGCTGCCTCACTCTGCTGCTGCTTCACTCTGCTGCTGCTTCACTCTCTGCTGCTGCTGCTTCACTCTCTGCTGCTGCTTCACTCTGCTGCTCTCTGCTGCTGCTTCACTCTCTGCTGCTGCTTCACTCTCATGCTGCTGCTTCACTCTGCTGCTCACTCTGCTGCTGCACTCTGCTGCTGCTTCACTCTCTGCTGCTGCTTCACTCTGCTGCTGCTTCACTCTCTGCTGCTGCTTCACTCTCTGCTGCTGCTTCACTCTCTGCTGCTGCTTCACTCTCTGCTGCTGCTTCACTCTCTGCTGCTGCCTCACTCTGCTGCTGCTTCACTCTGCTGCTGCTTCACTCTCTGCTGCTGCCTCACTCTGCTGCTGCTTCACTCTGCTGCTGCTTCACTCTCTGCTGCTGCTTCACTCTGCTGCTGCTTCACTCTGCTGCTGCCTCACTCTGCTGCTGCTTCACTCTGCTGCTGCTTCACTCTGCTGCTGCTTCACTCTGCTGCTGCCTCACTCTGCTGCTGCTTCACTCTGCTGCTGCTTCACTCTCTGCTGCTGCTTCACTCTGCTGCTGCTTCACTCTGCTGCTGCTGCTTCACTCTCTGCTGCTGCTTCACTCTGCTGCTGCTTCACTCTCTGCTGCTTCACTCTGCTGCTGCTGCTTCACTCTCTGCTGCTTCACTCTGCTGCTGCTGCTTCACTCTCTGCTGCTGCTTCACTCTGCTGCTGCTTCACTCTGCTGCTGCTTCACTCTGCTGCTGCTTCACTCTGCTGCTGCTGCTTCACTCTCTGGTGCTGCTTCACTCTCTGCTGCTGCTTCACTCTGCTGCTGCTTCACTCTCTGCTGCTGCTGCTGCTGCTCACTCTCTGCTGCTGCTGCTCACTCTCTGCTGCTGCTGCTCACTCTGCTGCTGCTCACTCTGCTGCTTCACTCTGCTGCTGCCTCACTCTGCTGCTGCTTCACTCTCTGCTGCTGCTTCACTCTGCTGCTGCTGCTGCTGCTCTGCTGCTGCTGCTCACTCTCTGCTGCTGCCTCACTCTGCTGCTGCTGCTTCACTCTCTGCTGCTGCTTCACTCTCTGCTGCTGCCTCACTCTGCTGCTGCTTCACTCTGCTGCTGCTTCACTCTCTGCTGCTGCTTCACTCTGCTGCTGCTTCACTCTCTGCTGCTGCTTCACTCTCTGCTGCTGCTTCACTCTCTGCTGCTGCTTCACTCTCTGCTGCTGCTTCACTCTGCTGCTGCTTCACTCTCTGCTGCTGCTTCACTCTCTGCTGCTTCACTCTCTGCTGCTGCTTCACTCTCTGCTGCTGCTTCACTCTGCTGCTGCTTCACTCTCTGCTGCTGCTTCACTCTGCTGCTGCTTCACTCTGCTGCTGCTTCACTCTCTGCTGCTGCTTCACTCTCTGCTGCTGCCTCACTCTGCTGCTGCTTCACTCTCTGCTGCTGCCTCACTCTGCTGCTGCTTCACTCTGCTGCTGCTTCACTCTGCTGCTGCTTCACTCTGCTGCTGCCTCACTCTGCTGCTGCCTCACTCTGCTGCTGCTTCACTCTGCTGCTGCCTCACTCTGCTGCTGCTTCACTCTGCTGCTGCCTCACTCTGCTGCTGCTTCACTCTGCTGCTGCCTCACTCTGCTGCTGCTTCACTCTGCTGCTGCTTCACTCTCTGCTGCTTCACTCTGCTGCTGCCTCACTCTGCTGCTGCTTCACTCTGCTGCTGCTTCACTCTCTGCTGCTGCCTCACTCTGCTGCTGCCTCACTCTGCTGCTGCCTCACTCTGCTGCTGCTTCACTCTGCTGCTGCTTCACTCTGCTGCTGCCTCACTCTGCTGCTGCCTCACTCTGCTGCTGCTTCACTCTGCTGCTGCTTCACTCTGCTGCTGCCTCACTCTGCTGCTGCCTCACTCTGCTGCTGCTTCACTCTGCTGCTGCTTCACTCTGCTGCTGCTTCACTCTGCTGCTGCTTCACTCTGCTGCTGCTTCACTCTCTGCTGCTGCTTCACTCTGCTGCTGCCTCACTCTGCTGCTGTCTCACTCTCTTCTGCTGCCTCACTCTCTGCTGCTGCTTCACTCTGCTGCTGCTTCACTCTCTGCTGCTGCTTCACTCTGCTGCTGCTTCACTCTCTGCTGCTGCTGCTGCTTCACTCTGCTGCTGCTTCACTCTCTGCTGCTGCTTCACTCTCTGCTGCTGCTTCACTCTGCTGCTGCTTCACTCTGCTGCTGCTTCACTCTCTGCTGCTGCTTCACTCTCTGCTGCTGCTTCACTCTGCTGCTGCCTCACTCTGCTGCTGCCTCACTCTGCTGCTGCTTCACTCTCTGCTGCTGCTTCACTCTGCTGCTGCTTCACTCTGCTGCTGCTTCACTCTGCTGCTGCTTCACTCTCTGCTGCTGCTTCACTCTCTGCTGCTGCTTCACTCTGCTGCTGCTTCACTCTGCTGCTGCTTCACTCTGCTGCTGCTTCACTCTGCTGCTGCTTCACTCTGCTGCTGCTTCACTCTGCTGCTGCTTCACTCTGCTGCTGCTTCACTCTGCTGCTGCTTCACTCTGCTGCTGCTTCACTCTCTGCTGCTGCTTCACTCTGCTGCTGCTTCACTCTGCTGCTGCTTCACTCTGCTGCTGCTTCACTCTGCTGCTGCTTCACTCTCTGCTGCTGCTTCACTCTGCTGCTGCCTCACTCTCTGCTGCTGCTTCACTCTCTGCTGCTGCCTCACTCTGCTGCTGCTTCACTCTGCTGCTGCTTCACTCTCTGCTGCTGCCTCACTCTCTGCTGCTGTCTCACTCTGCTGCTGCCTCACTCTCTGCTGCTGCTTCACTCTCTGCTGCTGCTTCACTCTCTGCTGCTGCCTCACTCTGCTGCTGCTTCACTCTGCTGCTGCTTCACTCTGCTGCTGCCTCACTCTGCTGCTGCTTCACTCTGCTGCTGCTGCTGCTGCTCACTCTGCTGCTGCTGCTGCTTCACTCTGCTGCTGCTCTGCCTGACTCTCTGCTGCTGCTTCACTCTGCTGCTGCTTCACTCTGCTGCTGCTTCACTCTCTGCTGCTGCTTCACTCTCTGCTGCTGCCTCACTCTCTGCTGCTGCTTCACTCTGCTGCTGCCTCACTCTGCTGCTGCCTCACTCTCTGCTGCTGCTTCACTCTCTGCTGCTGCCTCACTCTGCTGCTGCCTCACTCTCTGCTGCTGCTTCACTCTGCTGCTGCCTCACTCTCTGCTGCTGCTTCACTCTCTGCTGCTGCCTCACTCTGCTGCTGCTGCTGCTGCACTCTCTGCTGCTGCTTCACTCTCTGCTGCTGCTTCACTCTGCTGCTGCTCACTCTCTGCTGCTCACTCTGCTGCTGCTTCACTCTCTCACTCTGCTGCTGCCTGCACTCTGCTGCTGCTGCTGCCTCACTCTGCTGCTGCCTCACTCTGCTGCTGCTTCACTCTGCTGCTGCTTCACTCTCTGCTGCCTCACTCTGCTGCTGCCTCACTCTGCTGCTGCCTCACTCTGCTGCTGCCTCACTCTCTGCTGCTGCTTCACTCTCTGCTGCTGCCTCACTCTGCTGCTGCTTCACTCTCTGCTGCTGCTTCACTCTCTGCTGCTGCTTCACTCTGCTGCTGCTTCACTCTCTGCTGCTGCTTCACTCTCTGCTGCTGCTTCACTCTCTGCTGCTGCTTCACTCTGCTGCTGCTTCACTCTCTGCTGCTGCTTCACTCTCTGCTGCTGCTTCACTCTCTGCTGCTGCTTCACTCTCTGCTGCTGCTTCACTCTCTGCTGCTGCTTCACTCTGCTGCTGCTTCACTCTCTGCTGCTGCTTCACTCTCTGCTGCTGCTTCACTCTCTGCTGCTTCACTCTCTGCTGCTGCTTCACTCTCTGCTGCTGCTTCACTCTCTGCTGCTGCCTCACTCTACTCTGCTGCTGCTTCACTCTCTGCTGCTGCTTCACTCTGCTGCTGCTTCACTCTCTGCTGCTGCTTCACTCTGCTGCTGCTTCACTCTCTGCTGCTGCTTCACTCTCTGCTGCTGCTTCACTCTCTGCTGCTGCTTCACTCTCTGCTGCTGCTTCACTCTCTGCTGCTGCTTCACTCTCTGCTGCTGCTTCACTCTCTGCTGCTGCTTCACTCTGCTGCTGCTTCACTCTGCTGCTGCTGCCTCACTCTGCTGCTGCTTCACTCTCTGCTGCTGCTTCACTCTGCTGCTGCTTCACTCTCTGCTGCTGCTTCACTCTGCTGCTGCTTCACTCTGCTGCTGCCTCACTCTGCTGCTGCTCTCTGCTGCTTCACTCTGCTGCTGCTTCACTCTGCTGCTGCTTCACTCTGCTGCTGCTGCTTCACTCTGCTGCTGCTTCACTCTCTGCTGCTGCTGCTACACTCTCTGCTGCTGCTTCACTCTGCTGCTGCCTCTCTGCTGCTGCTGCCTCACTCTGCTGCTGCCTCACTCTCTGCTGCTGCTTCACTCTGCTGCTGCTTCACTCTGCTGCTGCTTCACTCTCTGCTGCTGCTTCACTCTGCTGCTGCTTCACTCTCTGCTGCTGCTTCACTCTCTGCTGCTGCTTCACTCTCTGCTGCTGCTTCACTCTCTGCTGCTGCCTCACTCTGCTGCTGCTTCACTCTCTGCTGCTGCTTCACTCTCTGCTGCTGCTTCACTCTCTGCTGCTGCTTCACTCTCTGCTGCTGCTTCACTCTGCTGCTGCTTCACTCTCTGCTGCTGCTTCACTCTCTGCTGCTGCTTCACTCTGCTGCTGCCTCACTCTGCTGCTGCCTCACTCTGCTGCTGCATCACTCTGCTGCTGCTTCACTCTCTGCTGCTGCATCACTCTGCTGCTGCTTCACTCTGCTGCTGCTTCACTCTCTGCTGCTGTTTCACTCTGCTGCTGTTTCACTCTGCTGCTGTTTCACTCTGCTGCTGTTTCACTCTCTGCTGCTGCTTCACTCTGCTGCTGCCTCACTCTGCTGCTGCCTCACTCTGCTGCCTCACTCTGCTGCTGCTTCACTCTCTGCTGCTGCCTCACTCTGCTGCTGCCTCACTCTCTGCTGCTGCTTCACTCTCTGCTGCTGCTTCACTCTCTGCTGCTGCTGCTGCTTCACTCTGCTGCTGCTGCTGCTCACTCTCTGCTGCTGCACTCTGCTGCTGCTGCTGCTGCTTCACTCTCTGCTGCTGCTGCTGCTGCTGCTTCACTCTCTGCTGCTGCTCACTCTCTGCTGCTTCACTCTGCTGCTGCTCTGCTGCACTCTGCTGCTGCTTCACTCTGCTGCTGCACTCTGCTGCTGCTTCACTCTGCTCTCTCTGCTGCTTCACTCTGCTGCTGCTTCACTCTGCTGCTGCTTCACTCTCTGCTGCTGCCTCACTCTGCTGCTGCTTCACTCTGCTGCTGCCTCACTCTGCTGCTGCCTCACTCTGCTGCAGCTTCAATCTGCTGCTGCTTCAATCTGCTGCTGCCTCACTCTGCTGCTGCTTCACTCTGCTGCTGCTTCACGCTGTGCTGCTGCCTCACTCTGCTGCTGCTTCACTCTCTGCTGCTGCTTCACTCTCTGCTGCTTCACTCTGCTGCTGCCTCACTCTCTGCTGCTTCACTCTGCTGCTGCTGCTGCACTCTGCTGCTGCTTCACTCTGCTGCTGCTTCACTCTCACTCTCACTCTGCTGCTGCTTCACTCTCTTCTGCTGCTTCACTCTCTTCTGCTGCTTCACTCTGCTGCTACCTCACTCTGCTGCTGCCTCACTACTCTGCTGCTGCTTCACTCTGCTGCTGCTTCACTCTCTGCTGCTGCTTCACTCTGCTGCTGCTTCACTCTGCTGCTGCTTCACTCTGCTGCTGCTTCACTCTGCTGCTGCTTCACTCTCTGCTGCTGCTTCACTCTGCTGCTGCTTCACTCTCTGCTGCTGCTTCACTCTGCTGCTGCTTCACTCTCTGCTGCTGCTTCACTCTGCTGCTGCTTCACTCTCTGCTGCTGCTTCACTCTCTGCTGCTGCTTCACTCTGCTGCTGCCTCACTCTGCTGCTGCTTCACTCTCTGCTGCTGCTTCACTCTCTGCTGCTGCTTCACTCTCTGCTGCTGCTTCACTCTCTGCTGCTGCTTCACTCTGCTGCTGCTTCACTCTCTGCTGCTGCCTCACTCTGCTGCTGCTTCACTCTCTGCTGCTGCCTCACTCTGCTGCTGCTTCACTCTGCTGCTGCTTCACTCTCTGCTGCTGCCTCACTCTCTGCTGCTGCTGCTCACTCTGCTGCTGCTTCACTCTCTGCTGCTGCCTCACTCTGCTGCTGCTTCACTCTCTGCTGCTGCTTCACTCTGCTGCTGCCTCACTCTGCTGCTGCTTCACTCTCTGCTGCTGCTTCACTCTCTGCTGCTGCTTCACTCTGCTGCTGCTTCACTCTGCTGCTGCTTCACTCTCTGCTGCTGCTTCACTCTCTGCTGCTGCTTCACTCTCTGCTGCTGCTTCACTCTGCTGCTGCTTCACTCTCTGCTGCTGCTTCACTCTCTGCTGCTGCTTCACTCTCTGCTGCTGCTTCACTCTGCTGCTGCGTCACTCTCAGCTGCTGCTTCACTCTGCTGCTGCTTCACTCTGCTGCTGCTGCTGCTTCACTCTCTGCTGCTGCTTCACTCTGCTGCTGCCTCACTCTGCTGCTGCTTCACTCTGCTGCTGCTTCACTCTGCTGCTGCTTCACTCTGCTGCTGCTTCACTCTCTGCTGCTGCTTCACTCTCTGCTGCTGCCTCACTCTGCTGCTGCTTCACTCTGCTGCTGCTTCACTCTGCTGCTGCTTCACTCTCTGCTGCTGCTTCACTCTCTGCTGCTGCTTCACTCTCTGCTGCTGCTTCACTCTGCTGCTGCTTCACTCTGCTGCTGCCTCACTCTGCTGCTGCTTCACTCTCTGCTGCTGCTTCACTCTGCTGCTGCTTCACTCTCTGCTGCTGCTGCTTCACTCTGCTGCTGCTTCACTCTGCTGCTGCTTCACTCTGCTGCTGCTTCACTCTCTGCTGCTGCTTCACTCTGCTGCTGCTTCACTCTGCTGCTGCTTCACTCTCTGCTGCTGCCTCACTCTCTGCTGCTGCCTCACTCTCTGCTGCTGCTGCTGCTGCTTCACTCTGCTGCTGCTTCACTCTGCTGCTGCTTCACTCTCTGCTGCTCACTCTGCTGCTGCTGCTGCTGCTTCACTCACTCTGCTGCTTCACTCTGCTGCTGCTTCACTCTGCTGCTGCTTCACTCTCTGCTGCTGCTCTGCTGCTGCTGCTTCACTCTCTGCTGCTGCTTCACTCTCTGCTGCTGCTTCACTCTCTGCTGCTGCTTCACTCTCTGCTGCTGCTTCACTCTCTGCTGCTGCTTCACTCTGCTGCTGCTTCACTCTGCTGCTGCTTCACTCTCTGCTGCTGCTTCACTCTCTGCTGCTGCTTCACTCTCTGCTGCTGCTTCACTCTCTGCTGCTGCTTCACTCTCTGCTGCTGCCTCACTCTGCTGCTGCTTCACTCTCTGCTGCTGCTTCACTCTGCTGCTGCCTCACTCTGCTGCTGCTTCACTCTCTGCTGCTGCTTCACTCTCTGCTGCTGCCTCACTCTGCTGCTGCCTCACTCTGCTGCTGCCTCACTCTGCTGCTGCTTCACTCTGCTGTTGCTTCACTCTCTGCTGCTGCTTCACTCTGCTGCTGCCTCACTCTGCTGCTGCCTCACTCTGCTGCTGCTTCACTCTGCTGCTGCTTCACTCTGCTGCTGCTGCTGCCACTCTGCTGCTGCTGCTGCCACTCTGCTGCTGCCACTCTGCTGCTGCTGCTGCCACTCTGCTGCTGCTGCTGCCACTCTGCAGCTGCCACTCTGCTGCTGCTTCACTCTCTGCTGCTGCCTCACTCTGCTGCTGCTTCACTCTGCTGCTGCTTCACTCTGCTGCTGCTGCTGCTGCTACTACTGCTGCTGCTGCTGCTGCTTCACTCTCTGCTGCTGCTTCACTCTCTGCTGCTGCTTCACTCTGCTGCTGCTTCACTCTGCTGCTGCTTCACTCTGCTGCTGCTTCACTCTGCTGCTTCACTCTGCTGCTGCTGCTCACTCTCTGCTGCTGCTTCACTCTGCTGCTGCTGCCTCACTCTGCTGCTCTGCTGCACTCTCTGCTGCTGCTTCACTCTCTGCTGCTGCTTCACTCTCTGCTGCTGCTCTCACTCTCACTCTCTGCTGCTGCTTCACTCTGCTGCTGCTGCTGCTGCCTCACTCTGCTGCTGCTTCACTCTGCTGCTGCTTCACTCTCTGCTGCTGCTTCACTCTCTGCTGCTGCTTCACTCTGCTGCTGCTTCACTCTGCTGCTGCTTCACTCTCTGCTGCTGCTTCACTCTGCTGCTGCTTCACTCTGCTGCTGCCTCACTCTCTGCTGCTGCTTCACTCTCTGCTGCTGCTTCACTCTGCTGCTGCTTCACTCTCTGCTGCTGCTTCACTCTCTGCTGCTGCTTCACTCTCTGCTGCTGCTTCACTCTCTGCTGCTGCTTCACTCTCTGCTGCTGCTTCACTCTCTGCTGCTGCTTCACTCTCTGCTGCTGCTTCACTCTCTGCTGCTGCTGCTGCTTCACTCTGCTGCTTCACTCACCTGCTTCACTCTGCTGCTTCACTCTGCTGCTGCTTCACTCTCTGCTGCTCACTCTGCTGCTGCTTCACTCTGCTGCTGCACTCTCACTCTCTGCTGCTGCTTCACTCTCTGCTGCTGCTTCACTCTCTGCTGCTGCTTCACTCTCTGCTGCTGCCTCACTCTGCTGCTGCTGCTTCACTCTGCTGCTGCTTCACTCTCTGCTGCTTCACTCTCTGCTGCTGCTTCACTCTGCTGCTGCCTCACTCTGCTGCTGCTGCCTCACTCTGCTGCTGCTTCACTCTGCTGCTGCCTCACTCTGCTGCTGCTTCACTCTGCTGCTGCTTCACTCTGCTGCTGCTTCACTCTGCTGCTGCTTCACTCTCTGCTGCTGCTTCACTCTCTGCTGCTGCTTTCCAAAAAATCCTTCATCACAGCCTGCAACATCCCTTCTTGAGCTGAATCTGTAGTACCTAACAGTCTGTCTGACAACGATATTATCCCCCCCCCCCCATTTCCACTGGTAGTGTAACATGTCTCCAAACCCACCTCTGCTCTTTCGACCTCCTCACTCCATAGGCCCTTACCCCGGCTTTCCACTCCACCCGTCAAAACGCCCAAGGCTTCTAACTGCGTGTCTTCAGAAGCTTTCTCTTGACCCCTAGGGCCCTGTCTCCTGGGGCATTGTGCCATAATGTGCTCATAAGAGTCACATAAATGGCACGTCTTCCTCTGCCCCGCATAGTGTACAAAAACCTGTGTTCTATGGCTATGCAATGTGACATGATGGTATCGGCCTCCTCAAGGTCATTTCCAGTTTGAAGGATCATTCCGGCAGCCCCTCGTAGGGGCCGTCCCTCCACATTCCCATGCTCACCGAGTGTACAGTCCCATAACCACTGAACACATCTTGTAGGCTGTATGCTGTTGCTTCAAAAGGTACATTCCGTACCTTCACCTAAGTAAAATACTTAGACACATCATGCAAGCATACTTCCACTGCTGAATTGATACTCTTCCTCCTTTCTTGAAATTCGTTGACTATGGTAGAGTAGAAGTCAGCCCTCATGAACTTCACGAAGACCCTTGACATACTATTCAGTGCCACCCCATACAACTCTTCATTGGGGATGCCATAAACGTCCCTGATAATGCTTGGCAGGAGAACGTTCATCGTGGCGCTGCTTAAAGTTCCTCTAACCAGCTTAATGCAGACAGTATTTATGTGCCGGTTCATTCGGTCTGCCATCTTGGTGCTAATGTTATGTTTTCCTCACCAGGTGGCGTGCAAGAGAAACTGTAGAAGCATCCTCTCTCCCCGCAGGTCGAGAGACGAATGTATAATCTCAGTTACATTGAGGGCGTTGTTCCTATGGAAATAAGTCACTCTGTGACTTTTTTGGGTTATCCTAGGTTCTCTACACATATGCTGCTATGTATGATAATTCTATGTAACTGTATTTGTGTATACCTGAATAAATATACTTACTTACTTACTTAACCAATAGTCTCATTGTGCCTATCCCTAAGCCCCAACAGCCTGATATATTTAGACCGATCTCCTTAACTAGTTGTCTTTGTAAAACCTTTGAAAGAATGATACTAACAGACTGTACTACAGAATCAGACACCAACTTTCCCCCTACCTCTATGGGTTCATGAAAGGTAAAAGTGTGCAGAACTGTATTTCCACCTTTCTCACTGCACACACCTCTACTAGTTTTACCACTTTTCTTGATCAAAAATCTGCATTTGATATTGCGAACAGAACCGTTATACTACATGAACTAGCCAAAATGAATATTGGTGGTAGCTTACTCTGCTGGATAATAGGATACCCGTCAAATAGAGTATCCTCTGTCATTTATCAAGGCTTTAGAAGTGAGTCTAAACAAATGTCTTTAGGTACACCGCAGGAGTTCTTAGTCCCATGCTATTTAATATTCTGATTAATGCTCTCCTAAATGCTCTACCTGCCTCACCTAAACATATAGCTATAAGCTATGCTGATGACAGTATGATACATACAACAGGGCATAAGAAGATGAGTACCATTCTTAATGAAGTTAAAGCAATTTGTAATCGACTAGGTCTCATAATATCTTCCTCTAAATCAAAGATATTAACAAGCAAACGACATCCCCCACCCATCTATTTGCAAGGTGAAATCATTAGGTACGTTAAAACTTACAGAAGATATCTTGGTGTAGATGAACCCTTTAACAAATCCACTATACCACAACTAAATAAGAAATGCAAAGATAGGCTAAATGCTCTCAAAGCTGTTGCTGGCTACAACACCAACTATGGTGCTAATGTTGCTGGCTACAACCCCAACTATGGTGCTAATGATGCTGGCTACAACCCCAACTATGGTGCTAATGTTGCTGGCTACAACACCAACTATGGTGCTAATGTTGCTGGCTACAACACCAACTATGGTGCTAATGTTGCTGGCTACAACACCAACTATGGTGCTAATGTTGCTGGCTACAGCACCAACTATGATGCTAATGTTGCTGGCTGCAACACAAACTATGGTGCTAATGAGAGAATGGTGAGAGTGATGTACATAGTCTGTGTTACGTCCTTAATTGATTATGCTGCTCCCATGTTGATATTAGCTAGAGAAAGTTCTCTCCGACCCTTGGAGTTAATGTAAAATGAAGCTCTCAGAATTATTCTTGGTTGTCCCAGATCTACAAAGGTTCTTAATATGAGAAAGGAGCTTGGTATTTCTAGTATCAGTGGTAGGATTGCTGAGATTAAACACTGTACTCGGTATTAGAATGTTAAGATATGACAAGAGTCGAAGATCAAAATGAATTTTTTATGAGAGAGCCACAGAATTTGGTTAACACAAGCCTATCTGATGTTATCCTTACGCCAAATGACTTCGAACAGGCGATAAATGACATGCCCATGCACTCCGCCCGAGGGCCAGACTCATGGAACTCCGTTTTCATCAAGAGCTGCAAAAAGCCCCTATCACGACCTATTACCATCCTATGGAGAGGGAGCATGGACACGAGGGTCGTCCCACAGTTACTAAAAACAACAGCCATAGCCCCACTCCACAAAGGGGGCAGTAAAGCAATAGCAAAGAACTACAAACCGATAGCACTAACATCCCATATCATAAAAATCTTTGAAAGGGTCCTAAGAAGCAAGATCGCCACCCATCTAGAAACCCATCAATTACACAACCCAGGGCAACATGGGTTTAGAACAGGTCGCTCCTGTCTGTCTCAACTATTGGATCACTACGACAAGGTCCTAGATGCACTAGAAGACAAAAAGAATGCAGATGTAATATATACAGACTTTGCAAAAGCCTTCGACAAGTGTGACCATGGCGTAATAGCACACAAAATGCGTGCTAAACGAATAACAGGAAAAGTTGGTCGATGGATCTATAATTTCCTCACAAACAGAACACAAAGAGTAGTAATCAACAGAGTAAAGTCCGAGGCAGCTACGGTGAAAAGCTCTGTTCCACAAGGCACAGTACTCGCTCCCATCTTGGTCCTCATCCTCATATCTGAAATGGACAAGGATGTCTGCCACAGTAATGTGTCTTCCATTGCAGATGACACCCGAATCTGCATGACAGTGTCTTCCATTGCAGACACTGCAAGGCTCCAGGCGGACATCAACCAAATCTTTCAGTGGGCTGCAGAAAACAATATTAAGTTCAGCGATGAGAAATTTCAATTACTCAGATATGGTAAACACGAGGAAATTAAATCTTCATCAGAGTACAAAACAAATTCTGGCCACAAAATAGAGTGAAACACCAACGTCAAAGACCTGGGAGTGATCATGTCGGAAGATCTCACCTTCAAGGACCATAACATTATATCAATTGCTGCTGCTAGAAAAATGACAGGATGGATAATGAGAACCTTCAAAACTAGGGAGGCCAAGCCCATGATGACACTCTTCAGGTCACTTGTTCTATCTAGGCTGGAATATTGCTGCACACTAACAGCACCTTTCAAGGCAGGTGAAATTGCTGACCTAGAAAATGTACAGAGAACCTTCACGGCGTGCATAACAGAGATAAAACACCTCAGTTACTGGGAGCGCTTGAGGTTCCTGAACCTGTATTCCCTGGAACGCAGGAGGGAGAGATACATGATTATATACACCTGGAAAATCCTATAGGGACTAGTACCGAACTTGCACACGAAAATCACTCACTACAAAAGCAAAAGACTTGGCAGACGATGCACCATCCCCCCAATGAAAAGCAGGGGTGTCACTAGCACGTTAAGAGACCATACAATAAGTGTCAGGGGCCTGAGACTGTTCAACTGCCTCCCAGCATACTTAAGGGGGATTACCAACAGACCCCTGGCAGTCTTCAGGGGGCTGTAGGGCAAATTTCCGCGCGCGCTCACCGAAAAATCGAAAAAATATGGAAATTGAGTTATATATACTGAAAAATAGCTCAACTCTTTGGCAACACAATGGTACCAGAATGAATGTTCTACGACGTTTCTACAATAAATTATAGTCATTTATATCAGGTATGGTGACGGTGATGTTGGTACCGAGTCTGCTCACGGCCTATATATTTTTTGGAGTTATTTTCTTGTTTTTTATCGCCTTTTCTTGCATTATTCTTTCTAATATAATAACTGACTATTTGGCATCATAAAACAGTAGGCGGGACTTATCCGCAGACTTAGTGACACCCGGGAACCAGATGGGAACGCTCGGCAGTGTTCCTGCTCCCGAGGTACCAGCAGGAATCGCCCATTATTACGCTTATATATCAACTCTACGGCTTATTTGTCTATCAGAATTGATCTAATATGATATAATAAACACTCTAAATAACATACAAACATGTTATATACTCTAGGCTGAATAAAATAGGCCATAATATGACGAAAGATTATCGGGAATATTTCGATAAATATTGAGTTACTGCTCTCCATGTCCCATTCTTTAGTCTCTGAGTAAGAGAAAACGGTGTTTTGAAGAGGATAACAGCACTAGTTTTTTAGTTTAATATGTTTATTATGCACCCCATACCCATCCTGTGGGCGGTAGTCAAAAGATTACAGAGGTACATAATTGGTCCAGGGACTGGACTCCAAAGTTTTGATAGCTGAGCAAGTTACAGAGGTAATGAACTCACAATTTACAAAGGTAATGAACTCACAATTTACAAAGGTAATGAACTCACAATTTACAAAGGTAATGAACTCACAATTTACAAAGGTAATGAACTCACAATTTACAAAGGTAATGAACTCACAATTTACAAAGGTAATGAACTCCAGGTAAGTCTGGTCACAATCATGACAAGTTACAAAGGTATTTACAGATTACAGAGGTACGTAATGGGTCCAGGGACTGGGCCCCCAAAGTTTTGATAGCTGAACTAGGTACAAAGGTAATGAGCTCACAAGTTACAAAGGTAATGAATTCTGTAGAATGGTTACTTACGTTTATACTTTGGCTACAATCATGAACAAATTATAGAGTAATGAGCAATTCACACTTCCACACCCGGTCACAACTGTAATGAGTTATTGGTGCAAATATTGATTGTTGAGTCACACACACACCACACACACACACACACACACACACACACACACACACACACACACACACACACACACACACACACACACACACACACACACACACACACACACACACACTTTAGTTTAATATCTTTATGCACCCCATACCCATCCTGTGGGCGGTAGTCAAAAGATTACAAAGGTACATAATGGGTCCAGTGACTGGACCCCAAAGTTATGATAGCTGAACTAGTTACAAAGGTAATGAACTCCAGGTAATGAACATCAGTTTACTAAGAAATACACCCAAACAAACGCGATTTTCGCGATTTTTTTTTTTTTTTTTTTTTGAGACGGGGGCCGGCCGGCGCTCCCGGCCGATATCTCGGAAGTAACTTATTCACCTAAGGTCCGAAGTGCTTCCTTTATTACTTAATTAAATGGAATAATATTCACAGACATTGTAGAATAATGATTTCTCTTATTTTGACCGTTGAGTTTTTGGAAATATTCCTAATACTTTGGGAGTTATGTGGGAGTAATGGGCAGATTTTTTTGCAATATTCCAGAACTAACAAACTTTATTTTTTTGTGAAATAACGGTAAGGTATTTTAGAGGAAATCTATCGGTCAAAATAAGTATTAGTATTGTACTCTCGGCACCAAGTGTCCAAACATTACGTAGCACCATATAAAAATGAAATCAACCCCAAGGGCATTTTCAGTAAATCAGTCTTTTCTCAGTTGTTGTTTGAGGTATATTTTTGATAAATATTTTCAATAAAGAGTGAGAACACTTTGTATTGTGTACCAAAACTGGAGAAAATCGGACGGTAAATAAACGAGTTAGGAATTTTGCCCTACAGCCCCCTTCAAGCTGGCACTGGACAAGCACCTAAAGTCGGTACCTGACCAGCCGGGCTGTGGGTCGTACATTGGTTTGCGTGCAGCCAGCAGTAACAGCCTGGTTGATCAGGCTCTGATCCACCAGGAGGCCTGGTCACAGACCGGGCCTCGGGGGCGTTGACCCCCGGAACTCTCTCCAGGTAAACTCCAGGTAATACTGTCACAATGAACCTTACTGCCTATAAGTAAATTCACAGATCTAAATGGATTGTGAAAACGTGCAATTGCATTAAGTTTAATAACCTGCATGAACTGTATCACTGTAACAAGAGCATTTCACCCCTCCATGGATGTGTTCATTTAATATCACATACCTGCAAGTGCCTCCCAAGAAGCTCATTGCTAGTAATCCCTTCCTTAAATCACTTGTTAAAGCAACTGCTTTGTGACATGTCAAGATATCTTATTAATGAAATAAGATACCAGATATACTAAGCAAATTTCCTAAATTTGCTTGTAGCAGATAAGTGAACTACAGGTATGTAGATATAAATCCATATGTATTCATGTTAACTCCTTGGGGCCTAGTTCCAAGGCCTTTTGTGTATCCATATGCTCTTGCGCTACCCTCCACAGGATGAATATGGGGTGCACAATAAACTAGCCACTTCGGTGGCAAAATCTAAAAAATCTAAAGGGCCCGGGTTCGATTCCCGGCGGGTGGAAGCATTTCGACACGTTTCCTTACGCCTGTTGTCCTGTTCACCAGCAGCAAATAGGTACCTGGGTGTTAGTCGACTGGTGTGGGTGGCATCCTGGGGGACAAGATTTGAGGACCACAATGGAAATAAGTTACAGTCCTCGATGACGCACTGACTTTCTTGGGTTATTCTGGGTGGCTAATCCTCCCGGGTTTAAAAATCCGAACGAAATCTTGTATCTACGCATCCACAACTCTGTTAAAAAACCAGTACTTATCTATGTCCTTTCTAAATCTAAATTTATCCAACGTTTCAGCCTGTATAAGTGTACTGGGAAGTAAATAGTGTGCTGAAAATATCTGGCCTAGACAGGACTCGCAGCAATGGTTTTAAGTTGGAAAAATTCAGATTCAGGAAGGATATAGGAAAGTACTGGTTTGGTAATAGAGTTGTGGATGAGTGGAACAAACTCCCCAGTACAGTTATAGAGGCCAGAACGTTGTGTAGCTTTAAAAATAGGTTGGATAAATATGTGAAAATTTGTGTGGACTGCCTCCAAGTGAGTCACCTACCCTGGCAAACTCTGTTGACACAGAGCTCTGAGGTGGGTACCTCAGCCTCACAAGTGGCTTATAGGACAGATTTTCACAAATGATTGGTGTTGCAAGAAACTCGCCTGCATGCACGTATAAAGGACTAACTTACTTGGTGTTGCAGCATATATCCTGATCTTCAACTTCCCTAAGCTTAGCCTTAGCTTCTTTGGACTTCCCCTCAGAAACCACGTGCAACCGGGAGCCTTAATTCTGGGCATGCACTGCCTGCTGCACACTGGGCCCACAGATCAAACTCACTCACAATTCTCCCCAGACACTGGCCAGAAATCTACGAGATAAAGTGGAGGTCTTGTCTTACTGTATGGGCCTGACGGAGGTCATCTACGGTACACCGAGGTGCCTCTACCAGATTTCCCCAGGTCTCGAATGTGAAGACACATGGGGGGCACCGTCTGCTGACCACGGCACGTCTTGTCCAGTTGGTGTCTGTCTTAAGAAGAACGCTATTGTGTCTTTGAGACCCGCGCCTCGTCATTCAAGCTAGGGCTGCCAGTTCTCCCTAGCTAACTTAACCTAGTGTTTGCCTACATTATTGGCCTATTACTACCTATGTTAAGGTCTTAGGTCTACATTATTATTATCTACAGCTGCCTTAGTAAACCTAATATTAATATACTAACAGTAAAACTACCTACTCCTTCCCTGAAGGGTAAATCTATAAATTAAATAAGCTTACCAACCACGCCAACTCGGGGAGAAAGCTTTTGTTTGGGTGGGTTTAAGGGCCACCCAGCTCAGATGTTCCATTACGGCTATGCTGGGACCCCTTCGTACGCTGTATCTGTCCTGTGGAACTTTAGGGACCAAATAAATTTCCACAAAATACATGAGTGGGTGTGGGTGGGTGTGAGTTTGACCTGACTAGCTTGTGCTACTAGGTCAGTTGCCGCGTTCCTCCCTTAAGTCAATGTGACCTGACCTGACTAGGTTGGAGCATTGGCTTAAGCCGGTAGGAGACTTGGACCTGCCTCGCATGGGCCAGTAGGCCTGCTGCAGTGTTCCTTCGTTCTTATGTTCTTCTTCTTCTTATGTTCTTACCCAATACTTTCTTATATCCTTCCTAAATCTTAATTTTATTATGTATAATGTGCTAAAATATAACATTATAAGTTATTTAACTACTTGTTAAATATTGCTAAACCACTACTACCTCTGTTAATATATAAAAAACAAAGTTTAGAACCAACAATGATATATATGTCAAGTATTAAGTAGTCACCATCATAATAACTTTTTTCGTACTTATCAAATTAATATTGTAATTACACATTGTAAAATATTCAAGGAAATAAACTCCTTAATTCTTAATTAAGGTCCTTGTAATATCTTTGTATATTTGGCGGTGAATATATAGAATATATGTAAAATATTCCAAAGTTTTTTATTTTTATTCATATTTTTAATTTAGTTTATTTTGTTTATTAGTTTTTTTCAAATAATTTAAGTAATATGAGTTGTAAATATTTATAGTTATGGTCGCTTCAGTTCTGCCAACCACCTGGTATGTAGAAACTAATTATGGAAAATATTTCTTGTATTTCCTTCAAATGGATAATTTAAAATCATTTCGGACTTAAGCAAGCAGTTTATTAATATCAAAAATATTTATTATTACTTATTATTGGTTAAATATATTGAATGTTAGGCAGTGGAACGATGTATATTGGGTGAGCAGGTTGGTAATGTTCGGCCGGGCGGGTTGGAAGGGTTGGTAACACTGTTGTGTTGTATATGAAGAGTTAACATTATTGTTGTTGACGTTAATTTATTAACTTCAGAAGTTGGTAAGTTAATTTGTTAACTTCAGAAGTTGGTAAGTTAATTTATTAACTTCAGAAGTTGGTAAGTTAATTTATTAACTTCAGAAGTTGGTAAGTTAATTTATTAACTTCAGAAGTTGGTAAGTTAATTTGTTAACTTCAGTAGTTGGTAAGTTAATTTGTTAACTTCAGTAGTTGGTAAGTTAATTTGTTAACTTCAGTAGTTGGTAAGTTAATTTGTTAACTTCAGTAGTTGGTAAGTTAATTTGTTAACTTCAGTAGTTGGTAAGTTAATTTGTTAACTTCAGTAGTTGGTAAGTTAATTTGTTAACTTCAGTAGTTGGTAAGTTAATTTGTTAACTTCAGTAGTTGGTAAGTTAATTTGTTAACTTCAGTAGTTGGTAAGTTAATTTATTAACTTCAGTAGTTGGTAAGTTAATTTGTTAACTTCAGAAGTTGGTAAGTTAATTTATTAACTTCAGTAGTTGGTAAGTTAATTTGTTAACTTCAGAAGTTGGTAAGTTAATTTGTTAACTTCAGAAGTTGGTAAGTTAATTTGTTAACTTCAGAAGTTGGTAAGAGTTCAAACAGTAATGTTTGGAGGTGGTAAAGTAGTTTGTCAACATTATTAGTGTTCCTCTTAACTGACTTAACTGACCAGCTGCTAAAAAGATTTAAAGCAAACAGACAGGATATTGCAGCACTAAATGAATTCCAAAGGTGAGGAACAGAGTAGAGACTTATAAAAGGAGCAAAGG
The DNA here is from genome assembly GCF_038502225.1 of Cherax quadricarinatus. NCBI lineage: Eukaryota > Metazoa > Arthropoda > Malacostraca > Decapoda > Parastacidae > Cherax > Cherax quadricarinatus. Next base: position 1,096,332 of record NC_091389.1, on the reverse strand, counting down.
CAAAGCACTACTGCTCAAAAATTGAAGAATATAAGCATAACCCCAGAAAGCTCTGGCAACAACTAAAACAGTTGGGATATAGCCATAAGCCAGTAGATAGGTCTAACATAGTACTCACTATCGATAATGAGGTATGCCACGAAACATCTAAGGTGGCAAATTGCTTTAATTCATACTACACATCTGTTGCATCAACACTAGTAAGTAAACTACCAGCTGCATCAAATACCTTTAACACAGACTCTGATAAGTTTCAAACATACTATACCAATAAAGGGGTAACCCCAAACAGTTGTCAACTAGTAAGAGTATCTCATGACTTTATTCAAAAAGAACTAAGCAGGTTAAACCCAACTAAGAGCACAGGCCCTGATAACATCCCGTCTAAGTTCCTAAAAGATGGTGCTTTTGAACTGTCAATCCCTATTGCTCACATAATAAATCTATCAGTCACCACTAATACCGTACCGGAGGGGTTCAAGGAGGCCAGAGTTACTCCTATCAAGAAAAATAATAGGTCTGATGTAAGCAACTATAGGCCTGTTAGTATACTCAGTATAATATCTAAAATTCTAGAGAGGGCGGTGTATTCTCAAGTAGTTAAGTACCTTAATGACAACAACATTCTCCATAGCTATCAATCTGGCTTTAGAAGATCCTACTCAACCGATACCTCCCTTATTAATCTGATGGATTACCTGAGAACTGAAATGTCAAAAGGGAACCTCATAGGTATGGTAACCTTAGACCTGCAAAAGGCCTTCGATACTGTCAACCACAATATATTATGTAAGAAACTTCAAGCTATCGGTATAGGTTCTGTAGACTGGTTTAAGTCCTACCTTAGTAACAGGAGACAAATAGTCAAAATCAACAAAACAGAATCAGAACCCCTGCCGATAACATGTGGAGTTCCCCAAGGTAGTATTCTGGGTCCCTTACTATTCTTATGTCAATGATATGCCTATCAGTGTCAAGTGCAAACTCCTACTGTATGCAGATGACAGTGCTCTGTCATCTGCATACAGGTAAAGACCCACAAGATATTGCTAATGTTTTAACACTGGAACTGGAGTCCTGCAGCAAATGGTTAGTAGACAACAAACTATCATTACACCTCGGGAAAACTGAAGCCATTCTCTTTGGTACGAAACATAAACTGAGAAGGGTAAATAATTTTAATGTTCAGTGTAATGGGGAGTCCATCACTTTGGTTTCATCAGTTAAATATCTGGGAATCCCCTTTGACCCATGCATGTCAGGAGAATTGATAGGGAACAGTGTAGTAAAGAAAGCGAATGCCAGACTGAAGTTCCTGTATAGACAAGCACAGTGTCTACCTACTGAGGCTCGCAGGACCCTATGTCTAGCCCTTATACAATGCCATATGGATTACGCTTGCTCTTCTTGGTACTCTGCCTTGACAAAAAAACTGAAAGACTGCAAATCACCCAGAACAAAATCGTAAGATTGATCCTGGGGCTGGGACCAAGAGAACATGTAGGCCAGGATGAATTACAGCAGTTGGATATGCTGAATGTTGAAGACAGAGTAAAACAACTGAAGCTAAATCATGTCTATAAAATTGCTCACGAACAGTGTCCAGAATATCTTGCTGTCAATTTTGTCAAGGTTGGGAACCAAAGCAATCATAGTACTAGGGGGAGAGAGCACAACTTTGTAGTACCCACTGTCAGTGGCCAGGCTTCAAACACCTTTTATTGTACAGCAATAAAGGAATGGAACAGACTACCCACAAATGTCAAGGCCAGTCACAGCTTGAACCAGTTCAAGAAGACTGCCAAAAAGTGTCTGATGAATGAAGCAACAGAAAGGGAGGGGAATGATTTTCTATTTTTTAGCTAAAATACGTGTAAATTTTACCTTATCCCTAGTAATGACCCTCGTATTGTAGATAGTCTTAATGACCCTCGGGTAGTAGATAGTCTTAATGACCCTCGTATTGTAGATAGTCTTAATGACCCTCGTATTGTAGATAGTCTTAATGACCCTCGTGTAGTAGATAGTCTTTTTAGTATGATAATAAGATGTTATCTTCATTATAGAATAATAAGAAAATATTATAACCTTTATATTATAATAATAAGGTAAAAGGACCCCAATGGAAATAAGTCACTCTGTCTGACTTTTTTGGGTTATCCTGGGTTCTCTACACATATGCTGCTATGTATGATAATTCTATGTAACTGTATTGTGTATACCTGAATAAATTTACTTACTTACTTACTTACTTACTAAACTTTATGTAATAACTGTAAGAATAATTTACTTACTTACTTACTTACTTACTTACTTACTTACTAAACTTTATGTAATAACTGTAAGAATAATTTACCTTCCTCAGCTTCCTCGGATCAAACTTCACATCTAAACTTTATGTAATAACTGTAAGAATAATTTACCTTCCTCAGCTTCCTCGGATCAAACTTCACATCTAAACTTTATGTAATAACTGTAAGAATAATTTACCTTCCTCAGCTTCCTCGGATCAAACTTCACTTTTAGACTCCCTGGCGATGTAAGTTTGTTATTCTGGTACAAATATACATAAATTATCACATGTATGTAGCTTAGCTAAGCTAAATCCCTGGCAAAAACAGCCAGAGTGGAATAATGTCCCATTGTAGTTGTTTGTGAAGGAAGGTTCTTGTTGTAGGTGAAACAAATGGACCTAACATTTAGTTGGGATTTTTAACCCGGGAGGGTTAGCCACCAGGCCACTTACACTCTCATACACTCATACACTCTCATACACTCACACTCATACACTCTCATACACTCTCATACACTCTCATACACTCGCATACACTCTCATACACTCTCATACACTCTCATACACTCTCATACACTCTCATACACTCTCATACACTCTCATACACTCTCATACTCTCATACACTCATACACTCATACACTCTCATACACTCTCATACACTCTCATACACACTCATACACTCTCATACACTCTCATTCACTCTCATTCACTCTCATACTCTCTCATACTCTCATACACTCATACACTCATACACTCTCATACACTCATACTCTCTCATACTCTCATACACTCTCATACTCTCATACACTCATACACTCATACACTCTCATACACTCTTATACACTCTCATACACTCTCATACACACTCATACACACTCATACACTCTCATACACTCTCATACACTCTCATACACTCTCATACACACACATACACTCTCATACACTCTCATACACTCACGCTCTCATACACTTAATGGCAATGTAAAGCATTTTAGACTTGCCATTGTTTGCAAGACTTATTATACTTGTATTATACTTGTATTAACTGCATAGAAATACTGTTTTATTTAGGTGAGAAGTGCATTGTGTGAAGGTTTATGTTGCAGTTTGCAGTTGTTTCAACTACAGTGGACCCCCGCATAGCGAACGCCTTGCATAGCGAACAATCCGCATAGCGAACGCTTTGTTCGCTAAAATTTTGCCCCGCATAGTGGACAAAAACCCGCTCAGCGACCTTCGTCCGAGACGCGTCCAATGTGCGGCCTCAGCCAGCCTCACATGTGCCGCCCGTCCCATTGTTTACCAGCCAGCCTCCGCGGTAACATTCAAGCATACACTCGGAATATTTCGTATTATTACAGTGTTTTCGGTGCTGTTTCTGGAAAATAAGTGACCATGGGCCCCAAGAAAGCTTCTAGTGCCAACCCTGTGGTAAAAAGGGTGAGAATTAGTATGGAAATTAAGAAAGATTTTGAAGGGTTTGGGGCTAACCCTGAGAAGCCTATGCCAGTTGTGGAATCCATTGTGCCTACTTCAAAAATTAAGGAAATGTGTGCACAGTGGGTTGAACTGCAAACCTTTATGGATGAAAATCACCCTGACACAGCTGTTGCAAGCCGTGCTGGTGACTATTTCAATGACAATGTTGTGGCCCATTTTAGACAAATCGTAAAGGAACGGGAGGTACAGAGCTCTATGGACAGATTTGTTGTGCGACAGAGGTCCAGTGACTCTCAAGCTGGTCCTAGTGGCATTAAAAGAAGAAGGGAAGTAACCCCGGAAAAGGACTTGCTACCTCAAGTCCTAATGGAAGGGGATTCCCCTTCTAAACACTAACACTCTCTCTCCCCTCCTCCCATCCCATCAATCATCACCAGATCTTCAATAAAAGTAAGTGTCATGTAATTGTGCATGCCTTTTTCAGTTTGTGTGTACTAAAATTAACATTTTTTTGTGGTAAAAAAAATTTTTTTTCATACTTTTGGGTGTCTTGCACGGATTAATTTTATTTCCATTATTTCTTATGGGGAAAATTAATTCGCATAGCGAACATTTCGCATAACGACCAGCCCTCTTGCACGGATTAAGTTCGCTATGCGGGGGTCCACTGTATATCTATGTCCTTCTGGGTACCAGTGAAGGAGTCAGTGAAAGTATTTTCTGTCAGGTCTCACTACCTTCTTCAGTCTTAAATAATTTAACTTTTAACAGTAGTTTTTCTAGTACATTTTGTAGAAATTACCCTAGGATAACCTGTTAAAGTACTTAAGATAATGTTTATTAACTACCCTAGGATAACCTGTTGAAGTACTTAAGATAATGTTTATTAACTACCCTAGGATAACCTGTTAAAGTACTTAAGATAATGTTTATTAACTACCCTAGGATAACCTGTTGAAGTACTTAAGATAATGTTTATTAACTACCCTAGGATAACCTGTTAAAGTACTTAAGATAATGTTTATTAACTACCCTAGGATAACCTGTTAAAGTACTTAAGATAATGTTTATTAACTACCCTAGGATAACCTGTTAAAGTACTTAAGATAATGTTTATTAACTACCCTAGGATAACCTGTTAAAGTACTTAAGATAATGTTTATTAACTACCCTAGGATAACCTGTTAAAGTACTTAAGATAATGTTTATTAACTACCCTAGGATAACCTGTTAAAGTACTTAAGATAATGTTTATTAACTACCCTAGGATAACCTGTTAAAGTACTTAAGATAATGTTTATTAACTACCCTAGGATAACCTGTTAAAGTACTTAAGATAATGTTTATTAACTACCCTAGGATAACCTGTTGAAGTACTTAAGATAATGTTTATTAACTACCCTAGGATAACCTGTTAAAGTACTTAAGATAATGTTTATTAACTACCCTAGGATAACCTGTTGAAGTACTTAAGATAATGTTTATTAACTACCCTAGGATAACCTGTTAAAGTACTTAAGATAATGTTTATTAACTACCCTAGGATAACCTGTTAAAGTACTTAAGATAATGTTTATTAACTACCCTAGGATAACCTGTTAAAGTACTTAAGATAATGTTTATTAACTACCCTAGGATAACCTGTTAAAGTACTTAAGATAATGTTTATTAACTACCCTAGGATAACCTGTTAAAGTACTTAAGATAATGTTTATTAACTACCCTAGGATAACCTGTTAAAGTACTTAAGATAATGTTTATTAACTACCCTAGGATAACCTGTTAAAGTACTTAAGATAATGTTTATTAACTACCCTAGGATAACCTGTTAAAGTACTTAAGATAATGTTTATTAACTACCCTAGGATAACCTGTTAAAGTACTTAAGATAATGTTTATTAACTACCCTAGGATAACCTGTTAAAGTACTTAAGATAATGTTTATTAACTACCCTAGGATAACCTGTTAAAGTACTTAAGATAATGTTTATTAACTACCCTAGGATAACCTGTTAAAGTACTTAAGATAATGTTTATTAACTACCCTAGGATAACCTGTTAAAGTACTTAAGATAATGTTTATTAACTACCCTAGGATAACCTGTTAAAGTACTTAAGATAATGTTTATTAACTACCCTAGGATAACCTGTTAAAGTACTTAAGATAATGTTTATTAACTTTACAGAACTGAAATTGTGTTGAAGCCAGAATAATGGTCAAGTTTCTTTCTCAAGTGGACAGTGAGGCCTCAGTAACTCCCATGTTAGACATTTTGAAGGGTAAGTTTATCCATCAGAGGAATACCATGCACTCTTAATATAATATAATATAATAGTGGTACCCCGAGTTTCGTACATAATTCATTCCAGAACAGTTTTAAAGTGCCATTACGAAACGAATTTGTTCCCATAAGGAATGTAAATTATATTAGTCCGTTTCAGACCCCCAAAAACACTTGCAAAAGCACTTACAATAATACACTTACATAATTGTTAGAGTTGGAAGCAGTATGAAACTTGGGGTACCACTGTAATCCTTTATTGTATTGTCAATAAAGAATTCCATTAATACATTTATCTTGCCATATAGTCAATATTTTATTCCATTTCTCTCCTGTTTTCTGATATTGTTTCAAAACTTCTCCAGGTTGGCCTACAGTAATATTTTGGTATTGCAGTTAAGCAGTTCAGTTATTCTTGGAATCATTTTCTTACTGCTGAATGATTTGCAATAATGAATTGGCAGTATTACTCCAAACTGGAATCTGAAGGAATATGCAGAAGAGCTGTCTGCTCAAAATTATTTTGAAGGCATATTAAGATATTCAAGCAGACAAATATACTGGCAGATGTTTGACAGATTTCACCCTTAACCCTCATGGTGTTAAATGTGAGCAATGTAACATTTATGAAGGGATTCAGGGAAACTAGCAGCCTGGACTCCAGTCCTGGAGATTGGAAGTACAGTAGAGTGTTTGCACTCAGGAGGGATGTTAATGTTGCAGTTTTATAACTGTAGTGTAAGCACACCTCTGGCAAGACAGTGATGGAGTGATGAAAGCTTTTATTTTTTTGGGCCTCAATACCTTGGTGGTAGACGGCCAATATGTTAAAAAAAAAAATAAATAAAAAATATCGTGAGTCTAATATGAGTATATGCTAAACAACTGTCAATGAATAAGTAAATAAATAATTACTGTAACTATAAATACTTTATTGAAAGTAAATAAATGAATAAGTTACAAACTTTGTGCTGGGTAACTATCTTGTGCTTCATCTCCAAAGTAATTAATTGCTTTTGAACCATCATAAAGCCAAAGTATTGTAAATCAAACCAACGCGAGTCGAGGAGCACCTGTATGTTAGTTGTTCAACGTTATAATCGGCTGCAATGAAGATTTCATACATTTATTTCAGAAAAGAAGAAAAAGAAAAAGGTGAAGGAAGTTGAAGAATCAGAATACACAACCTATGAAAACCTACAACCTGAAGAACCTGAGGAGTGTAAGTAGATTTTATTTAGAAGCAGCAAAAAATATTTTGTGAATTTTGAAGTCCTGTATCATGAGGCCTCACTAGTGAAGTATAGAGCTGTAAAATAACTTTTGGACTTCTGTTACTAATACTTCTTGAGATAAATCAAAGTAATGTTAGCCTAAAGTTGGATAAATTTAGATTTAGAAAGGACATACGTAAGTACTGGTTCTCTAACAGTCATGGATGTGTGGAGCAATCTTCCCAGTAGGGTGATACAAGCTAAGCCCTTGGGTAGCTTTAACCCTTAAACGCTCGAAACAGATCAAAGTTCAAATTCGTAGTGCTACAAAAGTAGATCTACTTTTTTTTACATACTTCCAAATATAACAAAAATGTAGATTAAAACTTTTTACACATTTTCAAATGTAAAACAAAAAAAATCTACATTTTTTTATATGCTTTCAGATGTTGAAAAAATGAATATACATTTAAACCGTTTAAGGGTTAAAAAGATTGGACAAATATATGAGTGAGAGGGGCTGGGTTTAACTGGTGTCATTGGGTACGAGAGTTAATTCTTGGGTAGCTTTGGGTAGAGGACGTTTTGATAAGGACCTGCCTTGCATGGGCCAGTAGGCCTTCTGCAGTGTTCCTCCATTCTTGTTTTGATACGGTACTGTTAAATATAAAGGTTTGATAAAAAAACCATCATACTGGTTTATAGATTGTTTGCATTGCCAATTAGTCTGCTGTAAAATTTTTAATTAGTTCCTAAATGCCCACTTTGTAAGTGCAGATCACTTAAAGAGGTAGTGTCTTGATACCAGTGAAACACTCTTGATTCAAGAAATTAAAATACCCTCCCTTTCTTGGAATTTAATGTCTGCCATCACCAAGGTGCTGTGTGACCCTTAATATGGTGGTCGTGCATAAGAGAAGTTGGTGCAAAATGATTCTTTTTTAACCCTTTCAGGGATCAGGAGCTCTATGGTCAAACTTGCTCTCATGGTTGGAAAAATTTAAGAAAAAATACTTTCTTGTGAAATGGTGAATTGTTTTCTGAAGATAATAAAACAGTGCCAATTTTGATGGAAAACTGACAAAATTATGCCTTTTGCAAATTTTGCTGTTTCGGCGACACTTGCACAGTGGCAGTTTTGCTCACTCGAGTCCATTTTTTGGGCCAATTACACTATTCCAGTCTATCAGATTCTTAACTGTTTTGCTAGAATGCCTTCCATTCTATCAACTGTAAAAGAAACCACCCATTCAACTATTTAAACTATGCAATAGTCACTTGGCAAATTTCACAAAAATTTCAAGAGATACCAATTTTAAAAAGGGGTCCAGAATAAACATTGCAAACATTCCTAGCACTAAAATAACATTTCCTCTTCATTAGTTAGGTCCCCAGAGGCCTCTCTGATAGTACATGTGAATTCCATTTAGAATTTTTATTCACACAAAATAGAAAATTTACTGTTAGATTAGTGCATTATTGTAATAACTGTATAAGTAATGTCAGTGCAATCCTAAAAGCATATTAGACTGGACAGATGGACACAGTGGACAAATGATGTCATTTGTGTACTCTGGAACATCAGCAAAAATAGAACATTCTGCTATTTTTACCTCAATTTCAAGCCTCTTTTAGTCTTGAAACTGATCAGAATCATGTTTCTGTGATTTCTTCCATTCTATCAAATGAGACCAAGAAACTGATAATACAACCATAAAAACCACATGAAAATATATTGCAAAATCACTGCTTTAAACCAAAAAATTTTTTTGCCCATAGTGCACTGCTTGCTGCAGGAATTTTTTTATATTGTGCACACTTGTTACATAGACCCATTCTCTCATACCTAGGCCCAAATTTACTACTCGCAGCTTATCTGAGTGAGCTAAACTCGTGGCGTAGAACTACGGGACCAGCCTGGACTTCAATGGCATAGAACACTGGAACCCACCCTCAAAGCAGTTAAAAATTAAGTTTTTCTGAATAACTCTTAATTTCACAATGCTGTTGAAAATAAATTATAGCAAATTATTTAACAAAGCATCAGTATCATTACCCCATGTTGCATAGCCTTTTTAGGGATTAAAATGTATTATCCAAATAGTTCTTTTTATAATCTCTTAATAGAGATTCTGTTGTGTAGCAATTTTGAGAATTTACTTTTAAGAAGCAATGCACAATTTCTACACTTTCATGCAAATTTTATTTTCAGTATTGCCAAAAAAGAAGAAAAAGAAGAAAAGGAAGCATGAAGAAAACTGGGAGACGACTAACTTAAGCATGGACAACCAAGAGGATGTTGAAGCAGAGAACCAGATAATGGAAACAGCGGTGAAAGAAAAGACGAAGAAAAAGAAGAAACACAGGTTAGAAAATGAGGTACAAGAAGAAAATGCTGGATTTATAAAACCTGAAGAATGTAAAGAAAAGATGGTGAGTACTGCCAGTTTATAATACTCAATTATGGATTAAGAAAAAGGTCTCGGCTATAACATTTGTGTAGCCCATTACAGAAGGGCCTTGCTTATACAGTAGGTTTAGATTCCAGGCTACTGCTGTAAAGTGAAACACCTTTTTTTTTTCTCTTAAATGCATGTAAAAGCCTGAGAACATGTTTACACTGAGCAGTAGTTAGGCCTAAAAAATGCATATACAGTATACCTGGAGTTTACCTGGAGAGAGTTCCGGGGGTCAACGCCCCCGCGGCCCGGTCTGAGACCAGGCCTCCTGGTGGATCAGAGCCTGATCAACCAGGCTGTTGCTGCTGGCTGCACGCAAACCAACATACGAGCCACATTACTGTTTTTTTAAACAAGTCGGCCGTCTCCCACCAAGGCAGGGTGTCCCAAAAGAAAATCACCAAAAAGAAAATACTTTCATTATTTAACACTTTTGCCTCACGCTCACACATAATCACTGTTTTTGCAGAGGTGCTCAGAATACAACAGTTTAAAGTATATACATACAAAGATTCACAACTTATCCCTCCAATCTGCCATATCCCAAACCCCTCCTGTAAATTGCAGACATTGTACTTCCCATTTCCAGGGCTAGTCTGGCTATATAAAATAACCGGTTTACCCGAATCCCTTCACTAAATATTACCCTGCTCACACTCCAACAGCTTGTCAGGTCCCAAATACCATTCGTCTCCATTCACTCCTATCTAACAAGCTCAAGCACGCTTGCTGGAAGTCCAAGCCCCTCACCCACAAAACCTCCTTTACCCCCTCCCTCCAACCTTTCCGAGGACAACCCCTACCCCACATTCCTTCCCCTACAGATTTATACGCTCTCCAAGTTATTCTACTTTCATCCATTCTCTCTAAATGACCAAACCACCTCAACCCCTCTTCAGCCCTCTGACTAATACTTTTATTAACTCCACACCTTCTTCTAATTTCCACACTCCAAATTTTCTGCATATTTACACCACACATTGCCCTTAGAGAGGACATCTCCACTGCCTCCAACTGCCTCCTGACTGCAGCATTTACAACCAAAGCTTCACACCCATATAAGAGTTGTACAAGAATGGTATACAATTCTGACAAGATGAAATTAAGACATGTGCAACATCTGGGTATCTTCATTGTAGACTTTTCGCCATCCAGTAGCTTTATCAACACAAATTCCAGGACTTAACTAGAAGACAATAGAACTATATACAGAAGATGAGGTAATCAGTCCCTTAACCTTGACGTTAGTATGTGAGCGCCAGGCTCCTTGCTTCTGCTTCAGAATCTCCACGACTACGGTGCTCTTCACACCTACGCCAAGGTTGAGGGACTGATTATCTCATCTGTATATAGTCCTATTGTCTTCTAGTTATGTCCTGGAATTTGTATTGATAAAGCCACTGGATGGCAAAATGTCTTCAACAAAGATACCCAGATGTTGCACATGTCTTAATTTCACCATATAAGAGTGTTGGTACCACTATACTTTCATACATTCCCTTCTTTGCCTCCATAACACTTTATTTTATTTTTTATTATCACACTGGCCGATTCCCACCAAGGCAGGGTGGCCCGGAAAAGAAAAACTTTCATCATCATTCACTCCATCACTGTTTTTAAACTGCAACATTAACACCCCTCCTTCATAGTGCATGCACTGTGCTTCCCATCTCCAGGATTCAAGTTCAACCTGCCGGTTTCCCTGAACCCCTTCATAAATGTTACTTTGCTCACACTCCAACAGTACGTCAAGTATTAGAAACGATTTGTCTCCATTCACTCCTATCAAACACGTTCACGCATGCCTGCTGGAAGTCCAAGCCTCTCGCACACAAAACCTCCTTTACCCCCTCCCTCCAACCTTTCCTAGGCCAACCCCTACCCTGCCTTCCTTCCACTACAGACTGATACACTCTTGAAGTCACTCTGTTTTGCTCCATTCTTTCTACATGTCCGAACCACCTCAACAACACTTCCTCAGCCCTCTGGACAACATTTTTGGTAATCCTGCACCTCCTCCTAACTTCCAAACTATGAATTCTCTGCATTATGTTCACACCACACCTTGCCCTCAGACATGATATCTCCACTGCCTCCAGCCTTCTCCTCGCTGCAACATTCATCACACATGCTTCTCACCCATATAAGAGCGTTGGTAAAACTATACTCTCATACATTCCCCTCTTTGCCTCCAAGGACAAAGTTCTTTGTCTCCACAGACTCCTAATTGCACCACTCACTCTTTTCCCCTCATCAATTCTATGATTCACCTCATGTTTCATAGACCCATCCGCTGACACGTCCACTCCCAAATATCTGAATACATTCACCTTCTCCATACTCTCTCCCTCCAATCTGATATCCAATCTTTCGTCACCTAATCTTTTTGTTATCCTCATAACCTTACTCTTTCCTGTATTCACTTTTAATTTTCTTCTTTTGCACACCCTACCAAATTGATCCACCAATCTCTGCAACTTCTCTTCAGAATCTCCCAAGAGCACAGTGTCATCAGCAAAGAGCAACTGTGCCAACTCCCACTTTGTGTGATTCTTTATCTTTTAACTCCACACCTTTTGCCAAGACCCTCGCATTTACTTCTCTTACAACCCCATCTAAAAATATATTAAACAACCACGGTGACATCACACATCCTCTTCTAAGGCCTACTTTTACTGGGAAATAATTTCCCTCTTTCCTACATACTCTAACTTGAGCCTCACTATCCTTGTAAAAACTCTTCACTGCTTTCAGTAACCTACCTCCTACACCATACACCTGCAACATCTGCCACATTGCCCCCCTATCCACCCTGTCATACGCCTTTTCCAAATCCATAAATGCCACAAAGACCTCTTTAGCCTTATCTAAATACTGTTCACTTATATGTTTCACTGTAAACACCTGGTTCACACACCCCCTACCTTTCCTAAAGCCTCCTTGTTCATCTGCTGTCCTATTCTCCGTCTTATTCTTAATTCTTTCAATAATAACTCTACCATACATTTTACCAGGTATACTCAACAGACTTATCCCCTTATCCCTAGGTACCTTACCCTCTTCTATACATTTATTAAATAATTGCACCAACCACTCCAAAACTATATCCCCACCTGCTTTTAACCCTTTGAGGGTTTTCGTCGTACTAGTACGTCTTACGCGTAGGGGTTTTTGACGTACTAGTACTCATAAATTCTAGCGACCTCAAATCTAGTGGGAGAAAGCTGGTAGGCCTTCATATGAAAGAATGGGTCTATGTGGTCAGTGTGCACAGTCTAAAAAAAATCCTGCAGCACACAGTGCATAATGAGAAAAAAAAAACTTTTTCCATTTTTTTTTAATAAATCAGCGACTTTGCAGTGTATTTTCGTATGGTATTTATTGTTGTATTCTAGTTTTCTTGGTCTCATTTTATAGAATGGAAGACATATTACTGAAATTGAGATGATTTTGACTGGTTTTACAATGAAAGGTGCCTTGAAATTGAGCTCAAAGTAGCAGAAATGTTCGATTTTTACCAAACTTCAAAAGTAAACAAATCGTGCCAAGCGTGCAATACACGTCAACTGGTGAGTCTAATATTCTTTCACAAGTGCACCAATAATATTTATACCATTTTTTACACTAATGCAGTAGTCTGCATAACAGTAAATCTTATATTTTTTGTGAGAATAAAAATTCAAAGTGGAAAGCAAAAGAATATAAGAGGGGCCTTGAGACGTGACTAATGACTAGAGGAAATGTCATTTTAGTGCCAGGAATGTCTTTCTTGTTTATTCTGGACCCTACTCCGAAATTGGCATCTTTTGAAATTTGTGTGAAATTGGCAAAATTGCTAAATTCTGACCACTGTACTGGATAGTTGAATTTATAAATGGGTGGTTTCTTGCACCCATTCGATAGAAAAAATGGAGTTCTAGCGAAATATTCATGTTTTTTGTCGACTAGTACAGTGAAATTGGCCGAAAATGGGGCTCAAAGTGGGCAAAATCGCCGATCCGTAAACATCGCCGAGACCGCTAACTTTGCGAGAGCATAATTCCGTAAGTTTTCTATCAAATTTCAAACTTTTGGTGTCGTTATGATCGGGAAAAGATTCTCTGTCTTTTCATAAGAGAAAATAATTTTTTTTTTTTTTTAAATTTGGCCGACCCTGAGAACGAGTTTCGGAGAGGGCCTGTCGACCCTCAAAGGGTTAACATTTCTATCTTTATCCCATCAATCCCGGCTGCCTTACCCCCTTTCATTTTACCTACTGCCTCACGAACTTCCCCCAAACTCACAACTGGCTCTTCCTCACTCCTACAAGATATTATTCCTCCTTGCCCTATACACGAAATGACAGCTTCCCTATCTTCATCAACATTTAACAATTCCTCAAAATATTCCCTCCATCTTCCCAATACCTCTAACTCTCCATTTAATAACTCTCCTCTTCTATTTTTAACTGACAAATCCATTTGTTCTCTAGGCTTCCTTAACTTGTTAATCTCACTCCAAAACTTTTTCTTATTTTCAACAAAATTTGTTGATAGCATCTCACCCAGTCTCTCATTTGCTCTCTTTTTACATTGCTTCACCACTCTCTTAACCTCTCTTTTTTTCTCCATATACTCTTCTCTCCTTGCATCACTTCTACTTTGTAAAAACTTCTCATATGCTAACTTTTTCTCCCTTACTGCTCTCTTTACATCATCATTCCACCAATCGCTCCTCTTCCCTCCCACACCCACTTTCCTGTAACCACAAACTTCTGCTGAACACTCTAACACTACATTTTTAAACCTACCCCATACCTCTTCGACCCCATTGCCTATGCTCTCATTAGCCCATCTATCCTCCAATAGCTGTTTATATCTTACCCTAACTGCCTCCTCTTTTAGTTTATAAACCTTCACCTCTCTCTTCCCTGATGCTTCTATTCTCCTTGTATCCCATCTTCCTTTTACTCTCAGTGTAGCTACAACTAGAGAGTGATCTGATATATCTGTGGCCCCTCTATAAACATGTACATTCTGAAGTCTACTCAACAGTCTTTTATCTACCAATACATAATCCAACAAACTACTGTCATTTCGCCCTACATCATATCTTGTATATTTATTTATCCTCTTTTTCTTAAAATATGTATTGCCTATAACTAAACCCCTTTCTATACAAAGTTCAATCAAAGGGCTCCCATTATCATTTACACCTGGCACCCGAAATTACCTACCACACCCTCTCTAAAAAGTTTTTCCTACTTTAGCATTCAGGTCCCCTACCACAATTACTCTCTCACTTGGTTCAAAGGCTCCTATACATTCACTTAACATCTCCCAAAATCTCTCTCTCTCCTCTACATTCCTCTCTTCTCCAGGTGCATACACGCTTATTATGACCCACTTTTCACATCCAACCTTTACTTTAATCCACATAATTCTTGAATTTACACATTCATATTCTCTTTTCTCCTTCCATAACTGATCCTTCAACATTACTGCTTCCCCTTCCTTTGCTCTAACTCTCTCAGATACTCCAGATTTAATCCCATTTATTTCCCTCCACCGAAACTCCCCTACCCTCTTCAGCTTTGTTTCGCTTAGGGCCAGGACATCCAACGTCTTTTCATTTATAACATCAGCAATCATCTGTTTCTTGTCATCCGCACTACATCCACGCACATTCAAGCATCCCAGTTTTATAAAGTTTTTCTTCTCTTTTTTAGTAAATATCTACAGGAGAAGGGGTTACTAGCCCATTGCTCCCGGTATTTTAGTCGCCTCATACAACACGCATGGCTTACGGAGGAAAGATTCTTTTCCACTTCCCCATGGACAATAGAAGAAATAAAGAAGAACAAGAGCTATTTAGAAAAAGGAGAAAAACCTAGATGTATGTATATATATATATATATGCATGTGCGTGTCTGTGAAGTGTGACCAAAGTGTAAGTAGGAGTAGCAAGATATCCCTGTTATCTAGCGTGTTATAAGACAGGAAAAGAAACCAGCAATCCTACCATCATGCAAAACAGTTACAGGTTTCTGTTTCACAGTCATCTGGCAGGACGGTAGTACTTCCCTGGGTGGTTGCTGTCTACCAACCTACTACCTACTACATTTTGTCTCCACATATACCTCAATGCACCACTCACCTTGTTTCCTTCATAAATTCTATGATTTAACCTCATCTTTCATAAATCCAGCCACTGACACGTCAACTCCCAAATATCTGAAAACATTCACTTCCATACTCCTCCTTAGTTTGATATCCAATTTTTCTTTAAATAATTTATTACCCTCTTCACCCTACTCTTTTTCTATGTTCACTTTCAACTTTCTACCTTTACACACCCAAATTCGTCCACTAACCTTTGCAAATTTTCTTTAGAATCCCCCATAAGCACAGTATCATCAGCAAAGTAACTGTCACTTCCCATTTTGCATTTGATTCCCCATAATTTAATTCCACCCCTCTCCCGAACACCCTATCACTTACTTTTACAACCCCATCTATAAATATATTAAACAACCATGGTGACATTACACATCCCTGTCTAAGACTTAAGACCTCTCTTCTACACACCCTAACCTCAGTCTCACTATCCTCATAAAAACTTTACAGCATTTAGTAACTTACCACCTATTCCATATACTTGCAACATCTTCCACTTTGCTCCCCTATCCACTATCATGCCTTTTCTAAATCCACAAATGCAATCAAAACTTCCCTAACTTTATCTACTGTTCACATATATGATTCAATGTAATCACTTGATCTACACATCCCCTAACCACTCTAAAACCTCCTTGCTCATCCGCAATTCTACATTCTGTCTTGCCTCTAATTCTTTCAATAATAACCCTACCATATACTTTTCCTGGTATATTTAGTAAACTTATTCCTCTATAATTTCTACAATCTCTTTTGTCCCCCTCCCTTTATATAAAGGGACTATACATGCTCTCTGCCAATCCCTAGGTACCTTCCCCTCTTTCAACAATACCAACCACTCCAACACAATATCCCCCCCGTGCTTTTAACATTTGTCATGATCCTGTCAGTTACAGATGCTTTACCCCCTTTCATTCTGTGTAATGCCTCGTGCACCTCCACCACACTCACGTCCTACTATTCTTTACTCCTAAATGATGGTATACTTCCCTGGCCAGTGCATAAAATTACTGCCTCCCTTTCTTCATAGACATTTAAAAGTTCCTCAAAATATTCTCGTCATCTACCCAATACCTCCATCTCTCCATCTACTAACTCCCCTACTGTTTTTAACTGACAAATCCATTCATTCCCTAGGCTTTCTTAGCTTGTTTAACTCACCCCAAAATTTTTTCTTATTCTCATTAAAATTTCTTGAGTGTCTCCCACTCTATCATCTGCTCTCCTTTTGCACTCGCCACAGCAACCACCCAGGGAGGTACAACAGTCCTGCCAAGTGAATGTAAAACAAAAGCCTGTAATGTTTTAAATGATGGTATGATTGCTGGTGTCTTTTGTCTGTCTCATAAATATGCAAGATTACAGGTATGTCTTGCTACTCCTACTTACACTTGGGTCACACTTCACATACATGGACATGTTTATTTATACACATTCATCTGAGTTTTTTTTTATTTTATCTTAATAGATCTTTTTCTTATTACTTTTCCCTTTATATCCATGGGTAAGTGGAATAAGAATCTTTCCTCCGTAAGCCATGCATGTTGTAAAAGTCAACTAAAATTCCGGGAACAATGGGCTAGTAACCCCTTTTCCTGTAATTATTACTAAAAAGAATAAGTGAAACACATTACCTGCCTTAAAATATTTTCGTCCTCAGTTTATCGTGAGTGGTGAATATATTTATTATAGGAAGTCTGAATAAATGAAATGAGTATAATTAAAAACTGCTGCATTGGCAAAACATTGTAAAATGAAGTGCTGTAAAGTGGGGCCCTCCTGTACACTGAAAATAATGAATTTTCAACATTTTGGTATAAAATAAGAAATGTGGGATGGAGGGTATCATGCTAGTGAAGGTTCATGATACACAGAACTGTTTACCTTCTTTCTTTTCATAAATATTGATACTGTTGGAATGTTTGGCAGTGAATACATACACAACTAATGAGACACTTTATTGTTGCCGTTTTGTTCTCCATGAGTTTTGTCCGGCTAATAGGCTTGATAATGCTCCTGGAGAGTGGAATGTAGCCGTCATAAAATGTTTTAACCTATCACAATGTGGGTAATTTTCTAACATTATAATAACTGGCAAGAATAAGATTCAGTAGGACTGACATTATAACAAACTAAATGCTGAAGGTAGGCCACACAGAGCATAGCTTGGTTTTAATAATCTTTCATGGGAGGTCCCTTGCTCTTGATTCAAGAAATTGGAGCCACACTTTCCTTACATTACACGTGGGTGCTTCCTAGGCACTGTAATCCCAGCAGGTAGTCTAGTGCTTCCTCAAGAATATAATGATAATCTGTTAAAGTGGTTAATGGCCAATTATTTACACAGTATTTGTTTTGCAGCAATCGGAAGTTTCTCTGCCCCAGACCCCAGAGACAACTCGTGTTGCAACTCCAAAAAAGCGTCCACTTGACCAAGAAAGTACATCAAAAAAGAAGAAATGCAGAAGTCTTGATTTATCAAATGAGCAAATGAACATAGAGCCTGAAGAGGATGCTGGGAAGGATGAGATTTTGGGTATGTTCATAAAGAAGTCTTAAATGCAGACCTGTGCAGTAATGTTTATATATTATATATATATATATATATATATATATATATATATATATATATATATATATATATATATATATTTTTTTTATTATCACACTGGCCGATTCCCACCAAGGCAGGGTGGCCCGAAAAAGAAAAACTTTCACCATCATTCACTCCATCACTGTCTTGCCAGAAGGGTGCTTTACACTACAGTTTTTAAACTGCAAAATTAACACCCCTCCTTCAGAGTGCAGGCACTGTACTTCCCATCTCCAGGACTCAAGTCCGGCCTGCCGGTTTCCCTGAATCCCTTCATAAATGTTACTTTGCTCACACTCCAACAGCACGTCAAGTATTAAAAACCATTTGTCTCCATTCACTCCTATCAAACACGCTCATGCATGCCTGCTGGAAGTCCAAGCCCCTCGCACACAAAACCTCCTTTACCCCCTCCCTCCAACCTTTCCTAGGCCGACCCCTACCCCGCCTTCCTTCCACTACAGACTGATACACTCTTGAAGTCATTCTGTTTCACTCCATTCTCTCTACATGTCCGAACCACCTCAACAACCCTTCCTCAGCCCTCTGGACAACAGTTTTGGTAATCCCGCACCTCCTCCTAACTTCCAAACTACGAATTCTCTGCATTATATTCACACCACACATTGCCCTCAGACATGACATCTCCACTGCCTCCAGCCTTCTCCTCGCTGCAACATTCATCACCCACGCTTCACACCCATATAAGAGTGTTGGTAAAACTATACTCTCATACATTCCCCTCTTTGCCTCCAAGGACAAAGTTCTTTGTCTCCACAGACTCCTAAGTGCACCACTCACTCTTTTTCCCTCATCAATTCTATGATTCACCTCATCTTTCATAGACCCATCCGCTGATACGTCCACTCCCAAATATCTGAATACATTCACCTCCTCCATACTCTCTCCCTCCAATCTGATATTCAATCTTTCATCACCTAATCTTTTTGTTATCCTCATAACCTTACTCTTTCCTGTATTCACCTTTAATTTTCTTCTTTTGCACACCCTACCAAATTCATCCACCAATCTCTGCAACTTCTCTTCAGAATCTCCCAAGAGCACAGTGTCATCAGCAAAGAGCAGCTGTGACAACTCCCACTTTGTGTGTGATTCTTTATCTTTTAACTCCACGCCTCTTGCCAAGACCCTCGCATTTACTTCTCTTACAACCCCATCTATAAATATATTAAACAACCACGGTGACATCACACATCCTTGTCTAAGGCCTACTTTTACTGGGAAAAAATTTCCCTCTTTCCTACATACTCTAACTTGAGCCTCACTATCCTCGTAAAAACTCTTCACTGCTTTCAGTAACCTACCTCCTACACCATACACTTGCAACATCTGCCACATTGCCCCCCTATCCACTCTGTCATACGCCTTTTCCAAATCCATAAATGCCACAAAGACCTCTTTAGCCTTATCTAAATACTGTTCACTTATATGTTTCACTGTAAACACCTGGTCCACACACCCCCTACCTTTCCTAAAGCCTCCTTGTTCATCTGCTATCCTATTGTCCGTCTTACTCTTAATTCTTTCAATTATAACTCTACCATACACTTTACCAGGTACACTCAACAGACTTATCCCCCTATAATTTTTGCACTCTCTTTTATCCCCTTTGCCTTTATACAAAGGAACTATGCATGCTCTCTGCCAATCCCTAGGTACCTTACCCTCTTCCATACATTTATTAAATAATTGCACCAACCACTCCAAAACTATATCCCCACCTGCTTTTAACATTTCTATCTTTATCCCATCAATCCCGGCTGCCTTACCCCCTTTCATTTTACCTACTGCCTCACGAACTTCCCCCACACTCACAACTGGCTCTTCCTCACTCCTACAAGATGTTATTCCTCCTTGCCCTATACACGAAATCACAGCTTCCCTATCTTCATCAACATTTAACAATTCCTCAAAATATTCCCTCCATCTTCCCAATACCTCTAACTCTCCATTTAATAACTCTCCTCTCCTATTTTTAACTGACAAATCCATTTGTTCTCTAGGCTTTCTTAACTTATTAATCTCACTCCAAAACTTTTTCTTATTTTCAACAAAATTTGTTGATAACATCTCACCCACTCTCTCATTTGCTCTCTTTTTACATTGCTTCACCACTCTCTTAACCTCTCTCTTTTTCTCCATATACTCTTCCCTCCTTGCATCACTTCTACTTTGTAAAAACTTCTCATATGCTAACTTTTTCTCCCTTACTACTCTCTTTACATCATCATTCCACCAATCGCTCCTCTTCCCTCCTGCACCCACTTTCCTGTAACCACAAACTTCTGCTGAACACTCTAACACTACATTTTTAATCCTACCCCACACCTCTTCGACCCCATTGCCTATGCTCTCATTTGTCCATCTATCCTCCAATAGCTGTTTATATCTTACCCTAACTGCCTCCTCTTTTAGTTTATAAACCTTCACCTCTCTCTTCCCTGATGCTTCTATTCTCCTTGTATCCCATCTACCTTTTACTCTCAGTGTAGCTACAACTAGAAAGTGATCTGATATATCTGTGGCCCCTCTATAAACATGTACATCCTGAAGTCTACTCAGCAGTCTTTTATC